>NC_086445.1:643419833-643767532 GCF_028390025.1 Pseudophryne corroboree | reverse complement strand
GCTCTGTATGGGGTGGGCAACATGCAATGTTTATTTGTATATTTTTTTCAAGGCTAATGCTACACATTACTACATTCATAATACTCCATTTTTACACTTTTTACAGTTGATTTTATCAACTTATAATGTTTTTTAGGTAAAAAAACATATATACCAACACAGGCGGAAACATAGACAGATTTGCATAATCCTCACCTAACTAACTCCCCTCCACAGCATTACACTGTTAGATTCCCTCCCCTGACCACGATATAGACTACTTACCTGGATAGTCCAGAGGAGCCGAGCAAGTAAGCCATCTACATACTGGACAGGGGAGATGTGTGAACACTATAATGTTGTGGATACTGTTTTTTATATTTAATTGTATTCATATTTTTAATAAATGTGCACGTGTGTGGGCTCAATTTTAAAAAAAATCTGAAATTTTTAACAAATGATGTTGTCGAGAACATCCACTAAGACCTTATATAATAATTTTTTTTCACCTTTAGAAATTGAAGACGGAACAACACATTGCTTGTTCTGGAAAACATGTAATCTCCAAACCAACTAACAACATATTAACTGTACTGTGTATATTATTGCTTATGTGTTTAATTTCTGTTTTTACTCACCAGATAACTGAGGTGATCGGGGCTCATCACTCTGAGAACTCGCCAATAGTGCCAGTGGTGGCTGGGGTGACACTGCCGAAAGTCGTCGCCTGGGTGGGGATGATGGAGCCGCAGATTCCGAGGCAAGACGCCGTGTCGAACTTGGCCTCCTGGGTAAGTGGCCCAAGCCCTGTGATGGGCGCCTTACAGGAGGTCGGCTTCCAGAAGCAGAACCTATGTGAAAATAAAAACATTAATATTTTGTACTTCTATGTGTTTTCAGAATATGTGACTACAGTGAAGACTTACCTGCAATCCCAGCCTCATCCTGACTTGTCTGAGGCCTGTCTGGCCGGCTGGTCTGTGTGACTGTAGAAAAAGTGGACCAAACATTATTACCATGCTTTGTGTAAAAACAACCACTGCAAAGCCTTATTGTACTGTAACCATCTATTAGGTATTGGTTAATCAAATAATTTCAGCTTAAGAGCTTCTAGCTTCATTATTTTGAGTTGGATATACAAATGTACATGATGTGGCACACAATAAATATGTTACATTTTTGAATTATGCCTCAGATATTGCAGAGATTCACTACTTGCAAATGTTTTAAAAATGTAATGTTGCAAAAATTGCAACGCTTTTCAGAAGAAAAAAAAAAAACAAACATTTTTTAAAAAGCAGACAACACACATGTCCAAGCATTAACGCCAAAAAAAAATATCTTTGAGTTTAAATTTATAAAAAACAGTGCACATGTTTTTGAACAATATTTAATTTAAGAAATAGCCTATGCAAGGTGAAAAAAGCACATTCTAAACACAAACACACCTTAAGGGAGCATAGGCCTGCAATATGTGAAAAACAATATATGCATCCTTTACCCTTTAAAAATGACATTTACAACATTTAGCGGACATTTTTAAAACAATATACCAAATCAAACTTACCATCCTGCGTGGGTCGGTCCGAATCCCGGACATGAGTAGCAGACACCACTTCTGCAGGAATCAATGCCCGCACAGGCTCCTCCCAGTCCCGATAGCTTGCACGGAAAGGTGGGCCACCTCCGGTTTTACGTGCAGATTTGGCCTCTTTGGCCATCTTGGCCTTGACACGCCGCTTAATATCATAAAAACGCTTGCGGCACGTGTCCTCAGTCCGCCTCACCACACCCTCACTATTCACAGCAAGTATTACTTGACCCCACAGGACAGACTTCCTGCGGGAGGACACCTTGCCAGCATCCTGACCAAACAATTGGCGATGGTGCTTCATCAGCTCACGCACCAAAGCCATGTTTTCAGCATAGCTGAACTTTATATTCCTGCCAGTCTTGGTAGTGGTGCGTGGCTGCGGAGCCACAACACCATCACTATCACTGGAAAATACAGCAACAGGCACCCCCTCCTCCTCCTCCTCACTAACCTCCTCCCTCTCACTACCCCCCTCCACCTCACTACCAGCCTCCACCTCACTACCAGCCTCCACCTCACTACCAGCCTCCACCTCACTAACCTCCGCCACCACACTGACCTCTGAGTCGGACATGACAAACAACAAAAAACACTGAAAAATCAAAACACAAAACACACTCCTCCACTACTCCTACTACTACACACCACACAGCCAACACACACGCTCACTCACTCACTCACAAACAATGACAAAAGACTGTAAAAAAAAAACAAGGACTAAAAAATTGACAAACTGTGAAAAAACAATACTACAAATATGACAAGACTACTTACACACACAGTACAGCACTCAACAATCACCAAACTCCTCTCCAAATCCACCAAAAACTCCACCAAACTCACCAACTCCAAATACACCTTCCTCTCTCCTCTCCACTAGCTAAACCCACGAGGTGCGGAGTGTTTGGGGCGGTTTTATAGTAATATGCACAGACACTCCTCCTTCACGAATACAACCAATCACGGCCGCGTGACGTAAACGAAACTTAGGAGTAAAAACGCGGCAGCAATTTCCAAATCACTGCCGTAACAGACTTGTGACGCAGTCGTAAAAAAAACCAACAACGCGGCCGCGAAATAGCAAACGCGGCCGCAATCTACATCAGAAAAGCACGAATGACATCGACATCGGAAGAAACGAAAAATACGAATACGACAGCTTAGTAAATTAGTCGTAATCAATTCAAAAAGTTGCAATTTTACACTGTCGATGTCATTCGTGATTGAACTTGGACATGATTTTGGAAAATACGAATCTTAGTAAATGTACCCCTGTGTGTGTATTATTATTATTATTATTATTATTACATTTTATTTATAGGGCGCCACAAGTGTTTCGCAGCGCCGTACAAAGGACAGTACAGGGAGACAAAACTTAGCATAACAGTAAATAAATAACAAAAATGGAGTGCAGGTAACAAAGAGCAACACAATTCTCAAAACATAATACAGCTTAGATGTAAGTAGCGAAGGAATAATCATTGTACTACTTGGGGCTGGCGGCCATAGATAGAGATGAGCCTTTACCAGCAGGAGAGAAAGCAGGTAAAGATGGTTGCTGAGTGAAATGTGTCAAGAAGAGGGTTTAGACAAGAGGAAAGAGGGCCCTGCTCTGAAGAGCTAACAATCTAGTGGGGAGGGGCAACAGACAGATGACATGAGGTGCAAGCAGGTAGAAGCCTGATGGTGGTATGCGAGCAAAGCAGAGATGTCCAAGGCATGGGGCAGGGGGATGGAGGAGCAGCCTAAGGACTAGGTTATGCATTGGAGGGGTACGCTTTGATGAATAGGTGGGTTTTCAATGCCCGTTTGAAGCTTTGCAAGGTCGGGGAGAGTCTAATGGAGCGGGGGAGCGCATTCCACTGAAGGGGTGCAGCACGGGCAAAATCCTGAACTCGTGCATGGGAAGCAGTGACCAAGGCAGAGGAGAGGCGACGGTCATCAGCCAACCGTAGTGGGCGGGAGGGAGTATGAAGGGAGAGGAGGTTGGAGATGTAGGGAGCAGTGGAATTATAGATGGCCTTGTATGTGAGGGTGAGGAGTTTGAAGAGGATTCTGTAGGGGAATGGGAGCCAGTGTAGATTTTGTTGAAGGGGAGTGGCAGAAGTGGAGCGGCGGGAGAGGAAGATGAGCCTAGCTGCAGAGTTGAGGACAGATTGGAGGGGAGCGATGTGGGAGCAAGTGAGGCCAGTGAGGAGCACATTGCAGTAGTCAAGTCGTGAGATGACCAGTGAGTGGATGATAAGTTTAGTTGCACTCTGGGAGAGAAATGGCCTGATGCGAGCAATGTTGCGTAACTGGAACCGACAAGATTGCACCAGAGCTTGGATGTAGGGTGCAAAGGAGAGGGAGGAGTCAAGAGTGACGCCCAGGCAGCGGAGTTGGAGAACGGGGGAGATGATAGTGTTGTCAACAGTGATAGAGATGTTTGTAGGGGGTGTTGCTCTTGCTGGGGGAAAGATAATAAGTTCAGTTTTATCCATGTTGAGCTTCAGAGAGCGCTCAGACATCCAGGAGGAGATGGCAGAGAGGCAGCTGGAGACCTGAGAGAGGACAGAGGGGGACAGATCAGGAGAGGAGATGTAGAGTTGTGTGTCATCAGCATAGAGGTGGTATTGAAGGCCAAAGGAGTTAATGAGCGCACCCAGGGAAGAGGTGTAGAGGGAGAACAGAAGGGGGCCTAGGACAGAACCCTGAGGGACACCAACAGGAAGGATGGAAGGGTGTGAGGTGGTTCCGGAGGCAGACACAGAGAAGGAGCGGTTAGTGAGGTATGAGGTAAACCAGTCAAGGACAGTGCTAGAGAGGCCAACATTTTGGAGTGTGCGGAGGAGGAGAGTGTGATCCACGGTGTCAAAGGCAGCAGTGAGGTCCAGAAGGATGAGCAAAGAGAAGTGGCCCTTGGATTTGGCCGAAAGCAGGTCACTGGTGACTTTCACCAGGGCAGTCTCGGTGGAGTGGAGTGGGCGAAAGCCAGATTGTAGTGGATCAAGGATGGAGTGGTCAGAGAGGTAGCTTGTGAGACGGCTGTAGACCAGTCGTTCAAGTAGTTTGGAGGCGAAAGGGAGAAGAGAGATGGGGCGGTAGCTAGTGAGTGATGAAGGGTCGAGGTTGGCTTTTTTGAGAATAGGGGACACCAGAGCATGTTTGAATGGTGAGGGAAAGATGCCAGTAGAGAGCGATAGGTTAAAGAGGTGAGCAAGGTGGGAGCATGCAGAGGGGGGGAGGGAGTGGAGAAGACGGGAGGGGAGGGGGTCCAAGTGGCAGGTTGTGGGGGGAGAGGATAAGATGAGGGAGTGGACTTCCTTGTCTGAGGTGGGACGGAAGCAGGACAGAGTGGGATAGATGGACGGGAGGGATGGTGGGAGCAGGGGGGCAGCAGAGGGGTGACAGGAGGAGATGTAATTTTGAATATCCTCAATTTTGGAGATGAAGAAGGAGGCAAAGTCAGTGGGAGTGAGGGAAGAGGGGAGGGGAGGAGGAGGGGGGCGAAGGAGAGTGTTGAAAGTTTCAAAGAGTCGGCGTGGACTGGAGGACTGAGAAGAGATGAGTGTTTGGAAAAAGGATTGCTTGGCGAGAGAAAGAGCAGAGCTATAGGAAGAGAGGATAAACTTGAAATGGAGAAAGTCCGCCAGAGAGTGGGATCTCCTCCAGGAGCGTTCTGCAGACCGTGAACATTTTTGTAGGAATCGTGTGAGTTTGGTGTGCCAGGGTTGGGGTTTGGAGCGGCGGAGGGGGACAGATGAGAGGGGGGCCACAGAGTCAAGAGCAGCAGTAAGGGAAGAGTTATAGAAGGAGGCTGCCTGGTTGGGACAAGTCATAGTGGAAAGAGGAGAGAGGAAGGTCTCGAGGGAGAACATGATAGTGGGGTTGAGGGACCCGAGATTGCGTCTGGTGATGGTGGGTCTGGGTGTGGAGCAGAGAGGGGAAGATGAGAGGGTGAAAGAAAGCAGATGGTGGTCAGAGAGAGGGAAGGAAGAGTTAGAGAAATTAGAGAGATCACATCGGTGGGTGAAGACAAGGTCGAGGGAGTGGCCGAGATTGTGAGTAGGGGTGGAGGACCATTGAGAAAGTCCAAAGGAGGTGGAAAGAGCAAGAAGGTTAGAGGAAGCTGCATTAGTGATGTCGATAGGGATGTTAAAGTCACCGAGGATGATAGAGGGGAGGTCAGAGGAGAGAAAGTGGGGAAGCCAGGCAGCAAAGTTGTCAAGGAAAGGTGTACAGCGGCCAGGGGGGCGGTAGATCACTGCCACATGGAGGTGAATGGGGTAGAAGAGGCGGATAGTGTGGACCTCAAAGGTGGAGAAGGTGAGGGAGGGCTCAGGTGGGATGACACGAAAGGTGCAGTTAGGAGAGAGAAGGATGCCCACGCCTCTACCCTGGCGGCCATCAGGTCTGACCGTGTGGGTGAAGGAGAGGCCTCCGTAGGAGAGGGCAGCAGGGGAGGTGGTGTCAGAGGAGGAGAGCCAGGTTTCAGTGATGGCGAGAAGGTTAAAAGAGTGGGAGATGAAGAGGTCGTGAATAGTTGGCAACTTGTTGCAGATTGATCTAGCATTCCAGAGTGCACAGGAGAAGGGAAGGGAGGGGACGGGGGAAATGGGGATCAGGTTGGCTGGGTTCTGAATGCGTGTGGGTAGTCTGGAAATTTGGGTGGTGGGTGATCTAGCAGTGAGGATTGGTATGGGACAGGATCAAGGAGCCATAATTCCTGCTCAGTAGTGTTGTTCTGAGGAATAGTATTGAATGGAGTGGCTGTAATAAAGAAATAACAATAAGAAGGGGGATGTAGTCAAAGCAGAGACAGTGGAGACCAGTTTTTTTTTGTAAATAATGGAGGGAATGGAAACACAGAGAATGTTACACAGTGGTTGAAGAGAGTATAAATGAGGAGCAGAAAGCAATGTGTGAGAGCAGTATGGCTGTTACTTAAGCAGACAGGGAGTTCAGTATCCAGGCTGTGTGGATTGCAGGCGTTGGTGGTACTGGATTAGGTTACTCTCTGTAGGCTGTTGATTGCAGGTGTGGACAGAGCCGGTCTTAGGCATAGGCAAACTAGGCAAATGCCTAGGGCATTTGGTATGCTTAGGGGCACCAGCAGCTTCTGCTGATTAAAATGATATGCAGCATGCCTATATTCTGTGTGTGACTGCGGCTGTATCTGCATATGAAATGCTACGTTGCAGTGTACTCCTGGAAATCACTGTAATGTAGCATTTCATATGCAGATACAGCCGCAGTCGCACACAGAATATAGACATACTGCGTATCATTTTAATCAGCAGAAGCTACTTGTGTGTCCTAGCCATATAGTAATGCAAATAAGATGCATTTTCATAAACAAAAGGTGCCCAACGTTAGCAGAGCTGCCAACTGACTCATGCCAGGCATCTCCTGCAGAACTAGTGGTGGTGCTAGGGGGCACCAGCCAAAATCTTGCCTAGGGCATCATATTGGTTAGGGCCAGCTCTGGGTGTGGAAGATAGTCTGCTGTCCTTCTGTTCTTCTCCTGTTTATGTCCGATTATCTCCAAGGTCATATCACCATACTTAACACTAATATACTTCACAGCCAGAGGCTTATACAGCCAGTATGTACTGATTAAATAAAGATACAGTCTAGATTGCTAACAGCACCCACCCACTGAGACCCCACCCACAACAAAAGGTCAGCTACAGGTGTGAACAACAATAGAGCAGGACATCCCCCACTAGTACACAGTGAACTCCTACTATAGTAGTGGTTAGGAATAACTATAAACAAAGACACAGGTTACCTATCACAATTCATAAAGTAAGCATAGAACTTGCAGGGATGAGAGTCATGTAGGAGTGAGATAAAGTACCTATCACAATTCATAAAGTAAGCATAGAACTTGCAGGGATGAGAGTCATGTAGGAGTGAGATAAAGTACCTATCACAATTCATAAAGTAAGCATAGAACTTGCAGGGATGAGAGTCATGTAGGAGTGACATAAGCGGCTCTGCTACCTGTGGTCACTGTGTGTATAAGCGGCTCTGCTACTTGTGGGCACTGTGTGTATAATCGGCTCTGCTACCTGTGGTCACTGTGTGCATAAGCGCCTCTGCTACCTGTGGGCACTGTGTGTATAAGTGCCTCTGCTACCTGTGGGCACTGTGTGTGTATAAGCGGCTCTGCTACATGTGGGCACTGTGTGTATAAGCGCCTCTGCTACCTGTGGGCACTGTGTGTGTATAAGCGGCTCTGCTACATGTGGGCACTGTGTGTATAAGCGACTCTGCTACCTGTGGGCACTGTGTGTGTATAAGCGGCTCTGCTACCTGTGGGCACTGTGTGTATAAGCGCCTCTTCTACCTGTGGGCACTGTGTGTGTATAAGCGGCTCTGCTACCTGTGGGCACTGTGTGTGTATAAGCGGCTCTGCTACCTGTGGGTATTGTGTGTATAAGCTGGGCTGCTACCTCTGCCCACTGTGTGGATACGCGGCTCTGCTACCTGTGGCCACTGAGTGTATAAGCGGCTCTGCTACCTGTGGGTATTGTGTGTATAAGCTGGGCTGCTACATCTGCCCACTGTGTGGATATGCGGATCCATTACCTGTGGCCACTGTGTGTATAAGCTGCGCTGCTACCAGTGGGCACTGTGTGGATACGCGGCTCCATTACCTGTGGCCACTGTGTGTATAAGCGGCTCTGCTACCTGTGGGTATTGTGTGTATAAGCTGCGCTGCTACCTCTGCCCACTGTGTGGATACGTGGATCCATTACCTGTGGCCACTGTGTGTATAAGCTGCGCTGCTACCTGTGTCAATTGCGTGTATACGCGGCTCCATTACCTGTGGCCACTGTGTGTATAAGCTGCGCTGCATACACTAGCAGTATATACTACACTATGTTATTCATTGTGCCCTGCGGCCACTCTTCACGCCCTCACAAAGGCCTACGCCCCCTTGACAATCGCACGCCCTTCCCCCTTGCAATATTTACCCACTAGCTGAAGCCCGTGCAGGGGTTAACGGGTCATAGCCTTTTGCAACGGTATTTTGTAACACCTTGCCTCTCTTTATATCCTCTCCCTACCACCCTGCCTCTCCCTATCCTTTACCCATCGCACAGCGTTTCTGTACATTCCCTCCCCCCTACTCCTCTCTATCTTTTCTCAACCGGACCCCATTTCTGTATGCCCTCTATACTGCCCTGCATTTCTGCATCTGTTCTCTACCGGCCTGCGTATGTTCAAAGGCGTGCAGGGGTTAACGGGCGTAGCCACAAACGACGGTGTGAAGAGCGCCCGTGGGGCGCGATGAATCGCCTAGTTAGATAATAACAAAACTGGGTAATACCAAACGGTCATAGAGATAGGAAGGCCCTACTCGCAAGCTTACAATCTGTAGGGAAATAGGAATTGATACCCAAGGATAAGCACTATCTATTGCTTAACTGTCCACCAAATTGTAAAGGTTCTTGGTGGGCTGTATGATATGGTCACATATCATTCAGCCCACCTGCCTGGGGACAGGAGGATGGGAAAGTGAAGAAAAATAAAAAAGAAGAAAAAATATGTGTTGATTGTACAGTGGGGATGCAGCAGGATAGGAAAGCTTATGAAGGTTGAGTGACCGGTTCTGGAATGTGATAAGCTTGCCTGAGGAGGTGAGTTTCCAGGGAACATTTGAAGGTTTGGACACTAGGGGAGAGTCTGATTGTGCATGGTAAGGCATTCCACAGCATAGGCGCAGCAATCGTGAATGGGAATAAATAATGAGTGTGGATGAGAGACGTAAATCTGGTGAAGGGCAGAGAGGTCGAAATGGGAGATATTTTGAGATCAGCGAAGAGATGTACATAGGTGTAGTTTGGTTAATGGCCTTGTTTGTGAGCAAAAGTATTTTATATAGAATACGGTAAAATCCAGATAACCAATGGAGGGACTGACAGAGTGGATCTGCAGCCGATGACCGTCTAGCGAGGAAGCTGCATTTAGAATGGATTGTAGTGGTGAGAGTCTCTTTTGGTAAGACTAGTAAGAAGACTATTGCAATAATCAATGTGAGAGATAATGAGAGCATGGACTAGAGACTTTGCAGTGTCTTGTGTTAGGTATGGTCGGATTTTGGATATGTTTTTTTAGATGCATGTAACATTTTGAGACAGATTGAATGTGGGGAACAAAGGACAGTTCAAAGTCAAGGATGACACCTAGGCAGTGAGCTTGTGGGGAAGGATTGATTGTCGAGTTCTCAACAGTGGTGGAGATATCAGCATGGTAACTACTATTGGAGGGTGGAAATATAATTAACTCTGTTTTGGAATATTAAGTTTGAGGTGGTGAGATGACATTCAAATTCAAATGGCAGGAAGGCATTCAGTGACACATACAAATACAGATGGTGGCAAATCTGGGGAGAATAGGTAGATTTTAGTATCATCTACATACAGATGATACTGAAATCCAAAAGAGCTGATTAATTTACCAAGAGATGAGATATAAATTGAGAAAAGCAGAGGACTTGCGGTACTCTAACTGATAGAGGTAGCAAAGAGGAGGTCGATTCAGAGTAGCGGACACTGAATGAGCAATTAGATATGTAGGAACCAAGAAAAGGCTGTGTCTTGAAGACCTAGGGAATGTACTGTTTGTATGAGAAGAGAGTGGTCAACAGTGTCAAAAGCAGCAGAAAGATGTAGAAGAATAAGAAGTGAGTAATGGCCTTTGGATGACACGATTATTTACTACTTTAGTCAGTGCTGTCTCTGTGGAGTGTTGTGAATGAAAGACTGACTGAAGTGGGTCCAACAAGTTGTGTGAATTAAGAAAGTGTGTGAGGTGAGTGTAGGCAAGTCTCTCAAGTAGCTTGGAGAGGCACGGGATCTGAGAGATGGGACAGTAGTTTGAGAGAGAGTTAGGGTCCGAATTAAATTTTTTCAGAATGGGAGCAATCACTGCATGCTTGAACAGTGAAGGAAAGATACCAGTAGAGAGATTACAGATGTTAGTTAAGGTTGGAATGAGCACAGGAGACAGAGATTTACTACATGTGAGGGCAAATACTTAAGAGGAGAGGTAGTAGAGTAGCAGGATGAGTAGAGTGTTGACACTTCATTTGTGGGATCAAAGGGAGAGAGGGTGACAGAGGGTCCTGGTAGAGAGTTGAGTAGGTCACTGGCTGCTGAAGAGCATACCATTTAATCTCGTATTTTATCAATCTTGTCCTTGTAGTAGGAAGCAAGATCTTGTGGCTGGTGGCTTGGGTGAGGGAGGGTTCAGAAGTGAGTTAAATGTATTAAAAAGTATTTTGGGGATAGAGGCTTGAGCAGAGATGAGAGTTTGGAAATATGTTTTAGGTAGTATCCAGGGCATTACAATAATTGTGGTAAACCTTGGGATATGAGCCGTGTTTACTCTGGGTAGAGTTATCATATGTAGATTTACCACATACACATGTGAAATTGTTACTATTACATGTAAGAGGTGGTGATATAGATAAAAATATGGGGGGTCATTACGAGTTGTTCGCTCGCAAGCTGCTTTTAGCAGCTTTGCACACGCTAAGCCGCCGCCTACTGGGAGTGAATCTTAGCTTCTTAAAATTGCGAACGAAAGATTCTCAAAATTGCGACTGCACTCCTCTTAGCAGTTTCTGAGTAGCTCCAGACTTACTCTTCCAGTGCGATCAGTTCAGTGCTTGTCGTTCCTGGTTTGACGTCACAAACACACCCAGCGTTCGCCCAGACACTTCCCCGTTTCTTCAGCCACTCCCGCGTTTTTCCCAGAAACGGCAGCGTTTTTTCCCACACGCCCATAAAACGGCCTGTTTCCGCCCAGAAACACCCACTTCCTGTCAATCACACTCCGATCGCCTGAACGAAGAAAAAGCCGTGAGTAAAATACCTAACTGCATAGCAAATTTACTTGGCGCAGTCGCACTGCGGACATTGCGCATGCGCATTAGCGACTAATCGCTCCGTTGCGGGAAAAAAAAAACGAGCGATCAACTCGGAATGACCCCCATGATTTTAATGACCTACCAGTAAATCCTTTTCTCGTAGTCCGTATGGGATCCTGGGAATCCATTTAGTACCACGGGGTATAGACGGGTCCACTAGGAGCCATGACCACTTTAAGAAATTGATAGTGTGTGCTGGCTCCTCCCTCTATGCCCCTCTTACCAGATTCAGTCTAGGAAACTGTGCTCGAGGAGTCGGACATACTTTGGGAGAAGGATAGATAAGGATAGTGGTGAGAATACAATCCAGCACACACCGAACAAGTGGAATGGCATGCTAACCAAACCTGAAACAGGAACAGCAACAGCTGAACCAAACAACATTACTTAACCAAGTAACAGTGCAGGAAGAACGAAGCACCGGGCGGGCACCCAGTATCCCCTATGGACTACAAGAAAAGGATTTACCGATAGATAATTAAAATCCTATTTTCTGTTATGTCCTAGGGGATTACTGGGAATCCATTTGGTACCATGGGGAAGTACCAAAGCTCCCAAACCGGTTGGGAGAGTGCTGAGACTGCAGAACTGACTGACCAAACTGAAGGTTCTCAGAGGTCAAAGTATCGAACTTGTTAAACTTAGCAAACATGTTCAAACCTGTCCGAGTAGCTGCTTGGCAGAGCTGTAGAGCCGAGACACCCCGGGCAGCTGCCCAAGAAGAACCCACCAACCTAGTAGAGTGGGCCTGTACAGATTTTGGAACCGGCAAGCCTGCCGTGGAATAAGCATGCTGGAGAGTGAGCCTGATCCAGCGTGGAATAGACTGCTTTGAAGCAGGACACCCAATTTTATTGGGATCATAGAGAACGAACAGCAAGTCCGATTTCCTGTGACGAGCTGTCCTCTTTACATACACTTTCAAAGCCCTCACCACAAAGCTTTGAAGTAGCAGAGGTGTCCGTAACAACCGGAACCACAATAGGTTGGTTTATGTGAAACGCGGACACCACCTTAGGAAGAAATTGCTGACGAGCCCGAGTTCAGCTCTGTCCTCATGGAAAATTAGGTAGGGGCCCTTGTAAGACAATGCCCCCAACTCAGACACATGTCTTGCTGAAGCCAAGGCCAACAGTATGACGGTCTTCTATGTAAAGTACTTTACGTCAACCTCCTGTAACGGTTCAAACCAGCCCGATTGGAGGAACTGCAGCACCAAATTTAGATCCCAAGGTGCCGTGGGAAGCACAAAGGGAGGTTGGATGGGCAAAACACCTTTCAAGATCATCTGGACCTCAGGAAGAGAAGCCAATTGTTTCTGAAAGAAAATAGCTAAGGTCAATATCTGGACTTTTATGGAGCCTAGACATAGGCCCACATCCACTCCTGACTGCAGAAAAAGCAGGAGACGTCCCAGATGGAATTCAACCGCAGAATATTGTCTGCTCCCACTCCAAGAGACCTATTTCTTCCAGATACGGTGGTAATGTTTAGACGTTACCCCCTTCCTGGCTTCGATCACATTCAGGTGACCTTGTCAGGAATACCTCCCTTGGCTAGAATCAGCCATTCAACTTCCATGCCGTTAAACGTAGCCATGGTAAGTCTTAATAGATGAGTGGGCCCTGTTGCAGAAGATCCTCGCAAAGAGGTAGAAGCCACGGATCTTCGATCAGCATCTTTAGAAGATCCGCATGTTAGGCCCTTCGTGGCCAGTCCGGAGCAATGAGGATTGCTTGAACCTTTCCCCTTTTTATTCTTTTTAGAATTCTTGGGATCAGTGGAAGTGGAGAAAATACGTATACCAGCTGGTAGACCCGAGTCATCAGAGCATCTACCGCCACTGCCTGTGGGTCTCTTGACCTGGAACAATACCGCTTGAGCTTCTTGTTGAGACGAGAGGCCATCATGTCGATTTGTGGATATCACCACCGATGTGTCAACCACCTGAACACCCCCAGGTTCAGTTTGTGTCTGCTGAGGAAGTCTGCTCCCCAGTTGTCTACTCCCGGAATGAAGACCGCTGACAATGCCACAACGTGTTTTTCCACCCAGAGGAGAATTCTTGACACCTCTGACATTGAGGTTCTGCTTCTCGTTCCGCCCTGTCAGTTTATGTATGTCACTGCCATCAAATTGTCTGACTGGACCTGAATGGACTGATTTTGAAAAAGAGATGAGGCCTGCAGAAGGGCGTTGTATATATCCCAGAGTTCCAGGATGTTTATTGGAAGGACAACTTCCTGACTTGACCATCTTCCCTGAAACTGCACCCCCTGGGTGACTGCTCGACTAGGTAAGAAGTCTGTAGCCACCACAGAAGGGAGATCCTAGCTTTTGGTGACAAAAGAATCCTCTGGAGCATGTGAAGATGCGATCCGGACCATTTGTCCAACAGAACTAGCTGGCAGAGCCTCGCATGAAACCTTCTGTACTGAAGTGCCTCGTATGAGGCCAACATTTTCCCCAGACTGCAAATGCACAGATGCACCGAGATCTGGGTTGGCTTCAGGACAGCCAGAACCATCAACTGGATTACCATTGCCTTTTCCAAGGGAAGGAACACCTTCTGAGACTCTGTGCCCAGTATCATTCCCAGGAAAGGAAGACCCTGTGTTGGTTCTAGGTGAGATTTTGGTAGGTTCAGAATCCACCCATGATCTAGGAGTAGTCCGGTTGAGAGGTCAATGCTGTCCAACAACCGCTCCCTGGACGGTGCCTTTATCAGAAGATCGTCCCGGTACGGAATTGTGTTCACTCCCTGTTTGTGGAGTAGAAACATCATCTCTGCCATCACATTGGTGAACACCCTCCATGCCGTGGAGAGACCAAATGGCAGGGCCTGGAACTGGTAGTGACAGTCCTACAGTGCAAACCGTAGATAAGCCTGATGAGGCGGCCAGTTCAGAACATGAAGGTACGCATCCTTCATATCCAGAGACACTAGGAATTCCCCCTCCTCAAGACCTGTGATCACCACTCTCAGAGACTCCATCTTGAATTTGAACACTCATAAGTACGGGTTCAACAACTTGAGGTTCAGAATCAGTCTTACCGAACCGTCCGGTTTCGTACTACAAACAAGTTGGAATAGTAACCCTTGTTTTGCAGGTGAGGTGGAACTGGAATAATGACCTCAGTCTGTACCAGTTTTTAAATGGCGTCCTGTAAAGTTATACTTGCTACTTGTGAACTGGTAAGCCTGATTTGAAGAATCTGTGAGGTGGGAGCTTTTGGAACTCCAGTCTGTATCCCTGGGATATAAGATCTATGATCCAGGGATCCTGGCCCAATCCTGTCCAGATCTGACTGAAGAATTTTAGCTGGGCTCCCACCTGCCAGTCTTCCAGGCATCGCTGTCCACCGTCATGCAGAAGGCTTTGAGGAAGCAGACCCTGAGATATGTTCCTGTTAACTGGCAGTTGCTGATTTGCGTGGTTTACCTCTAGCACCTTTGGTGGTGGTAGAAGAACCTCTGGCCTTGCCCTTAAACTTGGCAGACCGAAAGAACTGTAAACTGGGTCCTGAGTAGGCCTTCCTAGTTGGGGGACCTGCAGAAGGAAAGTATGTGGACTTACCCGCCGTAGCTTTGGAGATCCATTTGTGTATCTTATCTCCAAATAAGGCTCCCCTGTGAAAGGTAGGCCTTCCACGCCTTTCCTGGAATCCGCATCCGCAGTCCACTGGGGTAGCCATAGACCCCTACGTGCAGACCCTACCATAGCTGTAGTGTGTGCATTAAGCAATCCTATTTCTTTTATGGCTTCCACCATAAAGTTATCTAATCCCTTAATCAGGTACGCAATGGCTCGCGTAATCCACCCACATGCTATAGTGGGCCTCTGGGCCACTCCCGCAGCTGGATACAAACATTTGAGCTTAGTCTCAATTTTTTACGATCAGCCGCGTCATTTAAGGAGGCTGCACCCAGTACAGGAAATACAATTTTTCGTGAAAGCCTGGAAACTGATGCATCCACTATCGGTGGATTTTCTCATTTTTTCCTATCCTCAGGAGATTAGCCATTTAGGGATTTGACATTTCCTATCAGGATTAACCCACGGTTCTTCAAGCAGGGTATTTAGTTCCTTTGACATAGGAAAAGTGGCTGAGGATTTCTTTTTTATATTAAAATAAGATTCCTCACTCTCCTCTGTCACCTAATCAGGATATTTAGAACTTCTCTGATAGCTTCTATGAGAGCCTCTGTTCCCTGCAACAGAGTACCCTCCCCCACCTCTGAGTCCACCTCACCCTCCTCCATTTCTGACCCCTCATCATCCGAGTCAGACCGCAGGATATGGGCCAAAGTGTGTTTCTGCAGACAAATGGCAGGGGACTGAGACGCTATTTGAGTACTGAGTCTTTTCATAAACTCAGTCATAGATTGTCTTAAGTATTACGTCTCTTTCTCATTCTGAGATAACTTAGTTGAGATAATGGAAATCATTCCCCTAATGGAGTCCAGCCATGCTGGTTCTGCCCCACTAGCCTGGGAAGGGATACTACATTGAGTACACACTAGTGAACCCCCTGGGGAAGAGGAACACCGTGCCTTACATGAAACACATTCTTTGCCTGACATACTGTAATAGTGACAGCACACACACACACACACACACACACACACACACACACACACACACACACACAGGAAAAGGTTAAATTCACAATTAACCCACAAAGAGTCCTTGCAGGGAGACACAGAGGGAGTATGGAACCAGCACACGGTGTCCTTAATGCTAATGCCAAGCTTAGTCTGATCGCAGACTAAGTACCCAGATTGGGGACTTAGTACACTAATAATCGCCCCCCCCCCCTCCACCGCTATGACCCCCTGGTACCGCTGAGGTAATCTGGAGTCTCTCCGGAGGAGCTGCACATCCCTGTCAGTCCTGCAGGTGGTGACCACAGACCACTTCTTAGCTTCTATGCTTTCTGGCTGATGTTTTGGTCACTTTTGAAAGCTGGCGGTGCTTTCACTCTAGTGGTAGTATGAGACAGAGTCTACAACCCACACAAGTGGCTCAGGTAGTGTAGCTCATCCAGGATGGCACATCAATGCGAGCTGTGACAAGAAGGTTTGCTGTGTCTGTCAGCGTAGTGTCCAGAGCATGGAGGCGCTACCAGATGACAGGCCAGTACATCAGGAGACGTGGGGGAGGCCGTAGGAGGGCAACAACCCAGCAGCAGGACCGCTACCTCCGCCTTTGTGCAAGGAGGAACAAGGAGTGCGCCAGAGCCCTGCAAAATGACCTCCAGCAAGCCACAAATGTGCATGTGTCTACTCAAACGATCAGAAACAGACTGCATGAGGGTGGTATGAGGGCCCGACATCCACAGGTGGGGGTTGTGCTTACAGCCCAACACCGAGCAGGACGTTTGGCATTTGCCAGAGAACGCCAAGATTGGCAAATTCACCACTGGTGCCCTGTGCTCTTCACAGATGAAAGCAGGTTCTCACTGAGCACATGTGACAGACGTGACAGAGTCTGGAGACGCCAAGGAGAACGTTCTGCTGCCTGCAACATCCTCCAGCATGACCGGTTTGGCAGTGGGTCAGTAATGGTGTGGGGTGGCATTTCTTTGGGGGGCCGCACAGCCCTCCATGTGCTCGCCAGAGGTAGCCTGACTGCCATTAGGTACCGAGATGAGATCCTCAGGCCCCTTGTGAGACCATATGCTGGTGCGGTTGGCCCTGGGTTCCTCCTAATGCAAGACAATGCTAGACCTCATGTGGCTGGAGTGTGTCAGCAGTTCCTGCAAGATGAAGGCATTGATGCTATGGACTGGCCCGCCCGTTCCCCAGACCTGAATCCAATTGAGCACATCTGGGACACCATGTCTCGCTCCATCCACCACAACATGTCTCGCTCCATTGCACCACATACTGTCCAGGAGTTGGCGGATGCTTTAGTCCAGGTCTGGGAGGAAATTCCTCAGGAGACCATCCGCCACCTCATCAGGAGCATGCCCAGGCGTTGTAGGGAGGTCATACAGGCACGTGGAGGCCACACACACTACTGAGCCTCATTTTGACTTGTTTTAAGGACATTACATCAAAGTTGTATCAGCCTGTAGTGTGTTTTTCCACTTTAATTTTGAGTGTGACTCCAAATCCAGACCTCCATGGGTTAATAAATTTGATTTCCATTGATCATTTTTGTGTGATTTTGTTGTCAGCACATTCAACTATGTAAAGAACAAAGTATTTAATAAGAATATTTCATTCATTCAGATCTAGGATGTGTTATTTTAGTGTTCCCTTTATTTTTTTGAGCAGTGTATTTCCCTGCAGTTTCTGAGTAGCTCCAGACCTACTCCTAGATTGCGATCACCTCAGTCCGTTCAGTTCCTGCTTTGACGTCACAAACACGCCCTGCGTTCGGCCAGCAACTCCCCCGTTTCCCCAGCCACACCTGCGTTTTAGCCTGACACGCCTGCATTTTTTAGCACGCTCCCGGAAAACGGACAGTTTCCACCCAGAAACACCCACTTTGTGTATTAAACAAAGTTTGTGTACATTGAGCCATCAAAAAACAAAGGTTTCACTATCTCCCTCTCACTCAAAAAAGTCTGTATTTCGGAATATACCATATTTCGAAATATTTGGATATGGGATACTCAACCTGTATATATATATATATATATAGACAAGAATAAAGCTGCGGCACTCAGGGTCTTATATTGAAAAAATGTGCATTGTACACAACGGTTGTCACATCAAATTCCAATGTTTCGGGACTTTTGGTCCCTTTGTCAAGATGTGAACAGACAGAAGCAAATGAACCCTTACCTTATAAAGAAGGAGAAGCCCGCCAGTGTGAGTGAATGGGAGCGCCAGCGCCGTCAGCTGCAGCGGGACCTGGAGCACTTCTGGCGTCTCTGCAGAGTTAGGTCATCCACTGCAGACGTCGGTTTGCCGTGGCAACCACTAAGGGCTGTAACACACTACCTGGTTTTCCCCGGATGGCAAAAAGCCGGACAAACTTTGTCCGGCTTTTTGCCATCCGGCAAAGTCTTTCACACACAACGGCTTTGAGCCATGTGTAATGCTGTGCGCATGCGCAGCAGCAGCGGCGGCAGCTAAAAAAACGTTGTGTGTGAAAGCTCCCCTTCACACACACGGTCCACTGCCTACAAAGACGGCACGGCCCCGGCGCGGCAGCCGGACCTTCCAGTGGATATTTCCGGCTGCAACTCGGCAGCCGGGCCGGGGCCGTGCCGTGTGAAAGGACCCTACACCTTACACTGTTAATTACAATACTGGCACGGAAAAAAGCCATCCGGATTTTTCCCGCCCTGCAAAAGCCGGCGAGCGTGTTCCAGCCCTTACGCTGCCTGTCAGCGCCGGGCACTGTGAAAAGAAAACAAACGTGCACCAGAGTATAGCGTGTACTCTTGCAGGAGACTAGCAGTTGGCTCTCACCTCCTGTGTTATAAAGGAGCGTGACAGAAGTTATGCAATGAAACAATAAATATGTCCAGGAGCAAGCGGATCAAGGTCTGTCAGGGAGATAGTACCAGGGGCAAATGCATGATTTTCACTGGGGGGTTTCCGTATATACCGTAAATCAAGTGGAGGTTTATATATATATATATATATATATGTACACACACATATACACATATATAATTATACTGTATATGAGAGAATTTTTATATGTATATTATATAATTTTCAAGCAAACATATAGAAAATATTAGTAAATTTTTAGACTATATATATATATATATATATATATATAGATATAGATATATAGATATAGATAAAGGGAGATATTTTTAGCATAACATTTTTGTTAATAAAAAAAGTTAATTTAGAAGAGGAAATACAAGAACAAACATGGCCTATTGCTACATTTGCCAGTAAAAGCTGGCGAAAAAAAGGTATGAAAAGTTACAGTCTATTTTAGAGATGTGCGGCTGGCACTTTTCGTGTTTTGTGTTTTGGTTTGGTTCTAATTCCACTTTCGTGTTTTGGTTTGGTTTTGACAAAACCATCCTTTCGTGTTTTGGTTTTGGATCTGGATGATTTTTGAAAAAAAACATAAAAGCAGCTAAAATCACAGAATTTTGGGGTAATTTTGCTCCTACGGTATTATTAACCTCAATAACAATCACTTCCACTCATTTCCAGTCTATTCTGAAAACCTTGCACAGAGATTGCTGGATGACTAAGCTAAGCAACACAAGTGGACAACACAAACACCTGGCCCATCTAGGAGTGGAACTGCAGTGTCAGACAGGAGGGCAGATATAAAGAAAAGGCCCGAACAGCACATGATGCAAATAAGAAAAAAAGGTGCACCGAGGTTGCTGTATGACTATGCTAAGCGACACAACCACCTGGCCAGAGGCGGATTGGCCATAGGGTTTACAGGGAAGATTCCCGGTGGGCCGACACACCCGTGGGGCCTGTTTTGTTTGAGGACATGTGGTCCTTTTTATAGACATAATGAATAAGATGCAAAATAATTTGCATATATGAAAATTACTTTGCCACTTAGCCTGTGATTGCAGATGCTCTGTCTGCCTGCTTGGCTGACATATAAGATTGAGTGAATAGTGATTGGGATGCGGTTGGTGTAATAAGCAAGAAAATATCTTTCTAAAGAATGATATAGTTTCCTAAATTCTGAAGGTGTATCATATAATGTGCTCATAATATTTAATTTTCTTTTTAACTTCCCCCTTGATGCTGGACATGTCCACTAGCTGGAAAGTCTTGAGGGGAGGGTGCTGCTGACATGGCCTATGGCTAGGCCTTACACCTCTGGTGCTGCCCATGTGGGGCACTAGTACAAATTTTTCCAGGTCCGCTTTTTGTTCCCAATCCGCCCCTGCACCTGGCCCATCTAGTAGTGTCACGCAGTGGCTGAATGTCGAGAGTGGGCCGCAATTGTTCGGTCCACTGACAGCATCTCCAGCATGCTCCAGTCACTTTTAAAATTTTCTGCAATTGGTGGATTTATACGGCAGTACCCCTGGACTCATACGGCACTGTCACACAGGATGGCACTTTTCAAAAACTAGGCCCCAAACAGTACCTCATGCAAAGATGTCGAAGAGGTGCAATGAGGTAGCTGTATGACTAAAGGTGGGTACACACTAGTAGATATATCTGCAGATCAATTTATGGACGGATCGGGCAGTGTGTTCAGCATACACACTGCCCGATCCGTCGGGGACTGACGTCATGAACTGGGCGGGTGTGTACACACGCCCGCCCAGTTCAGCTGTCAATCACCGCCGGCCGCCGCAGCATGTGTACACACACAGCGACGCACCAATATATCGGTAGATATATTGGCTGTCGGCTGTGCTGCGCGGCCGACGCGATACGTCTGTGAACGACGGAGTTCACAGACGTATCGGCCGTACACACTGGCCGACGCTCCCGCGATATATCGGCCGTTCAAGAGAACGGCCAAGCGACACAAACAATTGCCACTGGAATTATACGTCCAAATTACTGGAATTATACGTCCAAATTACTGGAATTAATTGGCAAGATCACTGTAATTAATAATTATACGTCCAAATCACTGAAATTAATTGGCAAAACACTAATTATACGTCCAAATCACTGGAATTAATTGGCAAGATCCCTGTAATTAATAATTATACGTCCAAATCACTGGAATTAATTGGCAAAATCACTGTAATTATACGTCCAAATCACTGTAATTAATTGGCAAGATCACTGTAATTAATAATTACACATCCAAATCACTGACATTATACGTCCAAATCACTGGAATTAATTGGCAAGATCACTGTAATTAATAATTATATCTCCAAACACTGGAATTAAATGGCAAAATCTCGCTATAGCCTGCCTAGTGAAGTGGAATCTAGATGGTTCCGGGGACACAATACCTCCATCAATTGTCTAAATCCCACTGCACTAATGGCGGATACCGGACGCACGTCTGACACCAACATAAGTGTCAAGGCCTCAGCTGTGAGGGCTTCCATCGTCATGTGAAGCTGAACCACTAGTCATGAACATAGGCACTCCTTGCCACTCCGTGTCGTAAATGGCATATTGGCAAGTTTACGTGTCTCCTCAGACAATTTAAATTTCTTTTTTTGGGTCATTTTACTGAACTTTGGCTTTTTGGATTTTGCATGCCCTCTACTATCACATTAGGCATCGGCCTTGGCAGACTACGTTGATGGCATTTCATCATCTTTGTCATGGCTAGTGGCAGCAGCTTCAGCACTGGGAGGAAGTGGTTCTTGATCTTTCCCTATTTTATCCTCCAAATGTTTGTTCTCCATTATTTTTCTGGAGTTATATAACACAATATGCGGCACAGGAATGACTGATGGCTGATGGCCAGGACACTACCACTGGTCTGATGCAGCACAACACAGCAACACTGTGAGGGACTTGTGGTTGTTATTATTATTATAATACTGTAGCAGTGGACATATAGCAGAAGCGTATACCACTGTGACTGCCTGGTCTCTGGACTGACTGATGACCAGGACACTACCACTGGTCTGATGCAGCACAACACAGCAACACTGTGAGGGACTTGTGGTTGTTATTATTATTATTATTATTATAATAATAATAATAATAATAATAATAATAATAATAATAATACTGTAGCAGTGGACATATAGCAGCAGTGTATACCACTGTGACTGCCTGGTCGCCGGAATGACTGATGGCCAGGACACTACCACTGGTCTGATGCAGGACAACACAGCAACACTATAAGGGACTTATTATACAGAAGCACTGGACATATGGCAGCAGAGGACACCACCACTGTGAATGGTCACTAGACTGACTGATGCCCAGGACACTAGCACTGGCCTGATGCAGGACAACACAGATAATTATACAGCAGCACTGGGCATATGGCAGCAGATGACACCACCACTGTTAATGGTCACTGGACTGACTGATGCCCAGGACACTACCACTGGTCTGATGCAGGACAACACAGCAACACTGTAAGGGACTTACTATACAGCAGCACTGGACATATTGCAGCAGAGGACAGCACCACAGTGACTGATGCAGCACAACACACCATCACTGAACTGATGCAGCACAACACAGCACCACTGGACAGCACTGGACATATGGCAGCAGAGGACACCACCACTGTGACTGGACAGATTCAGCACAAGCCCCGGACACTGAGAAAACGGAGACACGTCCTCTCTGTACACTCTCCAATGCCGGAGTGACACGCGGCTCCTTATATGGAATCCAAATCCTGTGAGAATCCGACAGCGGGATGATGACGTTTTGCCTCGTTCTGGTTTCCGAGCCAGGCAGGAAAACCCGAGCCTGGCTCAGAACCGGACTCGAATGGTGAAGTTCGGTACGGTTCGGTTATCTGAGACCCGAACCCGTTCATCTCTAATTTTTACGATAATCCAATAATACATGAGGTTCCCATTCATTTTCAATAGAAGTTAGAAAGTTCGAAAAAAAAGTCAAAAAGAATAATTTAGCAAAAAAAACCCCCAATAAATAAAATCTAAAAACTTACATACATTCAGACGATAGTTAAAAAATGCGAACAGTATAGAAAACTGAAATTTATTTCTTTTTTTAATGCAAATAACTGTTGATACATCAGGCCCATAATCTCTGCATTGTGTGTGACTGTATGTCTATACCTGCTGTTTGGTTCCACTTTCAAGTGTATCTCAGATATCTCTCCCTATTATTCTGTACCCTGGGCTGAGGTGCATTTGGGTTAGATTATAAGTAACACAGGTTTTATCTATATACATATATATGTATATTAATCTGTGTGACAGTCACATTGTACCTTGTACTGCTTGCATTAAGTATTCTGCACTGTTTACATTGCATTTATCATACTGTATAAGTCCAGTTGTTTGCATTATCATAATGTCTAACAAAAAGGTCCGCAAACAGGCTGAAGCCCCTGTATTAATATCACGCAGAGTATGCTCAGCCGGTTTGGCTGAGTGGGACATATCACGTGATGGTCTCTGTACTGTTTGTTATATCTCTACCAGTTAGTCCGCTGCTCCTGTCCCTGTTCAGGAGCCCCCATGGGCAGCATTTTCATCATTAATGGGTACTCTTGTAGAACACCTTGTGCCCCCTTTGGGTCTGCCTGTGGAACTACCTCCTCAAATTGTCCCTAACACGCCATGGGCGGAAAATATGTCTAATCAATTGCAGCAGTTTAATCAGTCACTGGCTAAATAGAATGCCTCATCCTCCAGCGCCTGAGCCCAAGTTTCTATGGCCTTTCAGCCCAAGAGCTGGCTATATGGGGTCTATAAACAGCTCCTGTAAGGGAGTGTATAGATTTCAGGCACCCTTCAATACGTTTATCAGTCGGTTCCATCAGAGAGTTGACTGTAGTAACTGGCAGAGTGGATGACACCACGAGGTTGGCGACATGAGAATCCACCGGAGGTGGATTTTCCTATTTGTTACACAGCTCTGCAGGCAGAGGAAGCCTGACAAGCCTGCAGTCTGACAGGCAGTCCTCCACTTGGGGGACCCCAGGGTGGGAGGCCGATTTCTGCACTTTGCCCAGGTCTGGCTCATGACCACTTCGGACGCTTGGGTGCTATAAGTTGTCTCTCACAGGTACACTGTCTCGCTCAAGGGATGTCCCCCTCACCAGTTCTTCACCACAGGGCTTCCATAGGACCTGCTGAAGGCACAAACTCTGCAAACTATGGTCAAGTCCCTCCTTCACAAAGGAGTGATTGTGCTGGTTCCTTAGTCCCAAAGGGGCAGAGGTTATTACTCAACCCTGTTCTTGATACCCAAACCCAATGGGTCACACCGGCCTATACTCAACCTCAAATCTTTGAACAAGCTTGTGAGAGTATCCAAGTTTTGTATGTAAACTTTGTGCTCAATAGTTCAGGCTATGCAACCCGAAGACTATATGGTATCCCTTGATAAACAGGATTCATATCTGCATATTCCTATTGCCAAGTCACATCAGCAGTTCCTGCAATTTGCTAATGGCAACCTACATTACCAAGTCCAGGCACTGCCATTTGGACTGGCAACAGCTCCTTATATCTTCACCAATGTCATGGCTGTTATGAAGGCTTACCCCTGTCGCCAGGGGATCAGAAACCTGCCATATCTGGATGATCTTCTGATCCTGGCAAATTCACAAGAAATTCTCCTTAGTCATCTCCAACTGATGACATCTTTCCTTCAAGCCCATGGGTGGCTGATAAAGTGGAGAAAGTCCTCCCTGGTTCCATCTCAGAGTATGGTACACCTAGGGGCACTTCTGGACATCCAGTCAAAGACTGTTTCTTTCCTCCAGACAAGGCCCTGAAAATTCAGGTCAGGATACCCCACTTTCTTCATTGCCCCAGAGTGTCAGTGCACTCGGCGATGCAAGTACTTAATGATATCGTCCTTCGACATGATAGAGTACGCTTAGTTTCATTCCCGACCTCTACAATTGATCCTATCCAAGAGGAATGGCCTGCCTCATCAGATCAGATCTCAGGTGATATCTGTGAGGTTTGCTCATTGCTGTCCTGGTGGCTACAGGACCAGCAAAGGAGCATAGGCTGTCCCTTCTGGATCCCCAACTGGGTTCTTATAACAATGAATACCAGGGAGTGGTGATAGAGCAACACTACTTTCAGGGTCATTGGACCAGGGAAGAATCCCTGATTTACATCAATATTCTGGAATTGAGAGCAATGCTCAATGCACTGTCTCTGGCTCTTCCACTGGTACAGAACAGGCCTGTTCAAATACTGCCAGACAATGCCACCACAGTGGCCTACATCACTCATCAAGGAAGTACCCGAAGCCAGGTGACAATGTGAGAAGTATCCAAGATCCTTTAAAGAGTGGAACGCCATCTACTGACCATATCGGCAGTGTTCATTCCAGGCATCCTAAACTCTGAAGCAGACTTCCTAAGTTTCCAGAACGTTAGACAGATGGGGCCTCCCAGACGTGTACCTCATGGCATCTCGACACAATCACAAGGTTCATATCTTCGGATCACGAACCAGAGATTCTCAGGTGGCGTTCGTGGATGCATTGGCAGTCCCATGGAATTTTTGTCTGCCTTACATATTCCTTCCAGTGTCACTTCTGCCCAGGGTCCTTCGGAAGTTCAAACTAGAAGGAGGAATTCTCATTCTGTTAGCTATAGCATGGTCCAGATGTCACTGGTTCTCAGACCTACAGGGACTCTCGGCAGATCGTCCCCTTCTGATTCCTCAGCAACAAAAACTTCTACAGCAGTGCTCTTGCCTGTATCTGGACCTGGCCAGACTGGCTTTGATCGCGTGGCTCTTGAAGCATCACTGCTAAGGACAAAAGGTTTCTCTGAGGCTGTTATTCAGATGTTGCTGAAGGCCCGCAAACTGGCCTCTGCCTGGATTTATTAGAGAGTATGGCATTCTTACTTCACCTGGTGTGCTGCTAAGAATTATGATGCCTCTAAGTTTAGAACTGCCAAAATTCTGGCTTTTCTCCAGAGAGGTTTGGACTTAGGCTTTCAGCTTGCCTCTCTCAAGGTACACTTCTCTGCCTTGTCGGTATGCCTCCATACCTGATTTACGCACATTCCTTCAGGGCGTGGTGTGTATTCAGCCTCCCTACTGAAGGCTGTTCAAGAGACTCTGTTCGAGCCCCTTGAATCAGTAAACATAAAATGGCTTACGGCCAAGGTCATTCTCTTGCTGGCTATTGCCTCTGCAAGGAGGGTTACGGACTTAGGCACATTGTCCTGTTGTCCTACCTTTTTAATTTTTTACCGTGACAGGTCAGTTCTCCAAACTAGGCCTGGTTACCTACCTAAGGAGGTTTCATCCTTTCACCTTAACCAAGAGTTTGTGTTTCCGACCTTTATCTCTTCAGACTTGTCAGCTAACGATCAGTCTTTGGATGCGGTTAGGGCCCTATGTATATATACACTGCTCAAAAAAATAAAGGGAACACTAAAATAACACATCCTAGATCTGAATGAATGAAATATTCTTATTAAATACTTTGTTCTTTACATAGTTGAATGTGCTGACAACAAAATCACACAAAAATTATCAATGGAAATCAAATTTATTAACCCATGGAGGTCTGGATTTGGAGTCACCCTCAAAATTAAAGTGGAAAAACACACTACAGGCTGATCCAACTTTGATGTAATGTCCTTAAAACAAGTCAAAATGAGGCACAGTAGTGTGTGTGGCCTCCACGTGCCTGTATGACCTCCCTACAACCCACACAAGTGGCTCAGGTAGTGCAGCTCATCCAGGATGGCACATCAATGCGAGCTGTGGCAAGAAGGTTTGCTGTGTCTGTCAGCGTAGTGTCAAGAGCATAGAGGCGCTAACAGGAGACAGGCCAGTACATCAGGAGACATGGAGGAGGCCGTAGGAGGGCAACAACCCAGCAGCAGGACCGCTACCTCCGCCTTTGTGCAAGGAGGAACAGCAGGAGCACTGCCAGAGCCCTGCAAAATGACTTACAGCAAGCCACAAATGTGCATGTGTCTACTCAAACGATCAGAAACAGGCTCATAGAGGGTGGTATGAGGGCCCGACGCCCACAGGTGGGGGTTGTGCTTACAGCCCAACACCGTGCAGGACGTTTGGCATTTGCCAGAGAACACCAAGATTGGCAAATTCGCCACTGGCGCCCTGTGCTCTTCACAGATGAAAGCAGGTTCTCACTGAGCATATGTGACAGATGTGACAGAGTCTGGAGACGCCAAGGAGAACGTTCTGCTGCCTGCAACATCCTCCAGCATGACCGGTTTGGCAGTGGGTCAGTAATGGTGTGGGGTGGAATTTCTTTGGGGGGGCCACACAGCCCTCCATGTGCTTGCCAGAGGTAGCCTGACTGCCATTAGGTACCGAGATGAGATCCTTAGACCCCTTGTGAGACCATATGCTGGTGCGGTTGTCCCTGGGTTCCTCCAAATGCAAGACAATGCTAGACCTCCTGTGGCTGGAGTGTGTCAGCAGTTCCTGCAAGACAAAGGCATTGATGCTATGGACTGGCCCGCCCGTTCCCCAGACCTGAATCCAATTGAGCACATCTGGGACATCATGTCTCGCTCCATCCACCAATGCCACATTGCACCACAGAATGTCCAGGAGTTGGCGGATGCTTTAGTCCAGGTCTGGGAGGAAATCCCTCAGAAGACCATCCGCCACCTCATCAGGAGCATGCCCAGGCGTTGTAGGGAGGTCATACAGGCACGAGGAGGCCACAGACACTACTGAGCCTCATTTTGACTTGTTTTAAGGACATTACATCAAAATTGGATCAGCCTGTAGTGTGTTTTTCCACTTTAATTTTGAGGGTGACTCCAAATCCAGATCTCCATGGGTTAATAAATTTGATTTCCATTGATAATTTTTGTGTGATTTTGTTGTCAGCACATTCAACTATGTAAAGAACAAAGTATTTAATAGGAATATTTCATTCATTCAGATCTAGGATGTGTTATTTTAGTGTTCCCTTTATTTTTTTGAGCAGTGTATATATATATATATATATATATATATGTCAACGAAATGGTGTACAGGTGCGCTGGTCAATGTTCAGTTTCCACTTAGAAAATGGAAAAGAATCCTCAAGGTCATCAAAACTCTGGGATATAGCACTGGGTTTATAGCCTTTCAAAAAACCGCTGCACCACTCCTGCAGAAACTCCGGACTCCTGGAGTGAGATACTCTAAATACAGAAACAGAAGGAGGGGGCACAAATAGTGCAAATCACTTTTATTTAAAACAGGTAAAATCCCTTTAACAAAGGATCCACATTAACACATAAGATCACTGTGACATAGGATCCATATTAAATGAATGAGACTCGTACCGAGGTTCTCACCTGTGTGGACTGGTTACCACATGATGTATACAGAATAAAGGGGTACATTTACTAAGCAGTGATAAGAGGGGAGAAGTGAGCCAGTGAAGAAGTTGCCCATGGCAACCAATCAGCACTGAAGTAATATCTATAATTTGCATACTATAAAATGATACAGAGCTGCTGATTGGTTGATGGGGAAATTTCTCCACTGGCTCACTTCTCCGCTCTCATCACTGCTTAGTAAATGTTCCCCAAAAGCTCCAATCTCTGCCTGCCAGTCACTGGGATCCAGGACGTCACACAGCGCCAACGGCTTACGGGACAACGCGGCGGCTCGACGGGTCACCAACACAGGCAGAAGGCACAGACCGGTGGTCAACTTGGAGGCGGGTACGTCTAGCAGGCCATGCCTCTGCTAGTGGCCTGCTAGATGTACCTGCCTCCAAGCCGACCACTGGTCTGTGCACAGTGTATGTACGGGCGGCGCTTGGAGATCATGTGATCTCCAAGCGCCGCTCCGCCGCATCACCGCTGACGTCACCAAGCCGACAATATGCCAGGTTGGAAAGTGCGGCGATGAGGGGCCTGAGGCGGATCGCGCCCAGGAAGCTCCCATGTCAGGCTCTCGGGTGCGACCCGCTAGATTTGGTATAAAAGAGGTATTACTAATTTCTGTTACAACTGCTGCGGTCTTAGTGTAGTTACTTTTTGTGACAACTATGGTTTCATTGCTGTTCTTGAATAATTACTTATATCTTATATTGAGTTATTTATATAACGCACACATTTCTGCACTGCTTCATTTATATTGTTATATATTTTTTTAGATATAATTTTATCATATATCAATATATTATAAATATATTCTAGTAATAAGGTTACATATTTAAACCTGGCTATTACTACTATTCTTTGTGTGTGAACCTAAGCCTGTGGAACAGGAAATGACCCTGAAATGCGTAGGAGAAAGGCTCATTAGTTATAATATTTACCAGAATCTGTCTCTAGCAGCCCTGCAAATGTATGCCATGCAATTAATACTGCATCAATGATGCCTATTTCACAGTTTTGGTATCTGTTTTATATAACATCACTTGATCCATTAGGAGTTTCTGTCGCCCTTGTCCAGCGCCCTTCCCGTTATCCCTGAATGTCACAAAGTACTTGCTTCCAGCTGGGCTTACTGCTCTAATTGGCCCACACCCATCACTTTGAATCAGTTCTGATGGATGACTTGTTCAGCCCTGACTTATTTTAGGTAGAAGCACCCTTATAGCTTGAATACAACAGATGCATTTCATAAGTTTGCTGGACAGTGATATACTTAAATCAGAAAAAATGTTTTTGTTCAGCAGTTTATTTTACGTATCTTGATGTTCGTGTTCTAGATGCCATATATGAAGGCTCTTCTTATGACATGGCTAATGGTGACTAGCTTTATTGTCTCCACTGCTACTCATACAGATGACTGACTGTTCTTCCCTTAGCTAGGATTTCTTCATCATGCTGAATTGGAAGTATTTTGCTATTAATGTAAACCCAGCATCTGTTTAGTGATCCACTGATAGAAGGCTCCTTCAGAATCTGGAACATAAAGTACATCTTTCATAAGTACATTTGCGTTTTTGTCCAGAATTTATGACACATCTGATGTAGGAGATTCATTTGCTGTCATTGCTTTTCTTGTGGAGCTGTCATTATCTAAATTGTCTGGATTAGTACAGTGAAAACACATCCTGCAGGATAAATACGTTGTGCAAAACTGCCATGGCACGTGGAAAAGTCTTCTGCCATATTATCACTAGAGATGTGCGGCTGGCACTTTTCGTGTTTTCTGTTTTGGTTTTGGTTCTAATTCCACTTTCGTGTTTTGGTTTTGGCTTGGTATTGCCAAAACCACCCTTTCGTGTTTCGGTTTTGGATTTTGGATCTGGATGATTTTTTATAAAAACATAAAACCGGCTAAAATCACAGAATTTAAGGGCTAATTTTGATCCTACGGTATTATTAACCTCAATGACATTCATTTCCACTCATTTCCAGTCTATTCTGAACACCTCACACCTCACAATATTGTTTTAGGCTAAAAGGTTGAACCGAGGTGGCTGTATGACTAAGCTAAATGACACAAGTGTGCGGCACAAACACCTGGCCCATCTAGGAGTGGCACTGCAGTGTCAGACAGGAGGGCAGATATAAAAAAGCCCCCAAACAGCAGATGATGCAAAGAAGAAAAAGAGGTGCACCAAGGCTGCTGTATGACTAAGCCAAGTGACACAAGTGTGTGGCACAAACACATGGCCCATTTAGGAGTGGCACTGCAGTGTCAGACAGGGTGGAATGAGGTAGCTGCATGACTAAGCCAATCGACACAAACAATTCCAACTGGAATTATACGTCCAAATCACTGGAATTATACATCCAAATCACTAGAATTATATGTCCAAATCACTGGAATTATACGTCCAAATCACTGGAATTATACGTCCAAATCACTGTAATTAAATGGCCAAATCACTGGAATTATACGTTCAAATCACTGGAATTAAATGACAAAATCACTATAATGATATGTCCAAATCACTGGAATTAAATGCCAAAATCACTGGAATTATATGTCCAAATCACTGGAATTATACATCCAAATCACTGGAATTATACATCCAAATCACTATAATTAAATGGCAAAATCACTGGAATTATACGTCCAAATCACTGAAATTATACTGCAAAATCACTGGAATTATAAATCCAAATCACTGTAATTATACGTCCAAATCACTGTAATTATATGTCCAAATCACGGGAATTATTTAGTCCATATCACTGGAATTATACGTCCAAATCACGGGTATTATATGTCCAAATCACTGGAATTATACATTCAAATCACTGGAATTAAATGGCAAAATCACTGGAATTATAAATCCAAATCACTGGAATTATACTGCAAAATCTCTGGAATTATTCTGCAAATCACTGGAATTATACGCACTGGAATTAAATGGCAAAATCACTGGAATTATATGTTTAAATCGCTTGAATTAAGTGGCAAAATCACTGGAATTATACGTCCAAAGCACTGGAATTAAATGGCAAAATCACTGTTATTATACGTCCAAATCACTGGAAATAAATGGCAAAATCACTGGAATTATACTTCAAAATCACTGGAATTATACTGCAAAATCACTTGAATTATACATCCAAATCACTGGAATTATACTGCAAAATCACTGGAATTTCACGTCCAAATCACTGCAATTAGATGTCAAAACACTGGAATTATACGTCAAAATCACTGGAATTGTACGTCAAAATCACTGGAATTATACGTCCAAATCACTGGAAGTAAATGGCAAAATCACTGGAATTATACGTCAAAATCACTGGAATTATACGTCAAAATCACTGGAAGTAAATGGCAAAATCACTGGAATTATACGTCCAAATCACTGGAATGAAATGGCAAAATCACTGGAATTATACGTCCAAATCACTGGAATTATACTGCAAAATCACTGGAATTATACGTCAAAATCACTGGAATTATACGTCAAAATCACTGGAATTATACGTCAAAATCACTGGAAGTAAATGGCAAAATCACTGGAATTATACGTCCAAATCACTGGAATGAAATGGCAAAATCACTGGAATTATACGTCCAAATCACTGGAATTATACTGCAAAATCACTGGAATTATACTGCAAAATCACTGGAATTATACGTCCAAATCACTGGAATTATATGTCCAAATCGCTTGAATTATACGTCCAAATCACTGGAAGTAAATGGCAAAATCACTGGAATTATACGTCAAAATCACTGGAATTATACTGCAAAATCTCTGGAATTATACTGCAAATCACTGGAATTATACGTCCAAATCACTGGAATTAAATGGCAAAATCACTGGAATTTTATGTCCAAATCGCTGGAATTAAGTGGCAAAATCACTGGAATTATACGTCCAAATCACTGGAATTAAATGGCAAAATCCTTGGAATTATACTTCAAAATCACTAGAATTATACGGCAAAATCACTGGAATTGTATGTCCAAATCACTGGAATTATACTGCAAAATCACTGGAATTATACGTCCAAATCACTGCAATTAGATGTCAAAATCACTGGAATTATACGTCAAAATCACTGGAATTATATGTCAAAATCACAGGAATTTTACGTCAAAATCACTGGAAGTAAATGGCAAAATCACTGGAATTATACGTCAAAATCACTGGAATTATACGTCCAAATCACTGGAATTATACGTCCAAATCACTGGAAGTAAATGGCAAAATCACTGGAATTATACGTCCAAATCACTGGAATTAAATGGCAAAATCACTGGAATTATACGTCCAAATCACTGGAATTAAATGGCAAAATCACTGGAATTATACTGCAAAATCACTGGAATTATACTTCAAAATCACTGGAATTAAATGGCCAAATGGAGGTTGAGAGCTTCCATTGTCATATGAAGCTGAACCACTAGTCATGAATATAGGCAAGGCCTTAATCGTGCCTTGCCACTCCGTGTCATAAATGGCATATTGGCAAGTTTACGTTTCTCCTCAGACCATTTAAATTTATTTTTTTGGGTCTTTTTACTGAACTTTGGCTTTTTGGACTTTACATGCCCTCTACTATCACATTGTGCATTGGCCTTGGCAGACGACGATGGCATTTCATTGTCTATGTCATGGTTAGTGGCAGCAGCTTCAGCACTAGGAGGAAGTGGTTTTTGATCTTTCCCTATTTTATCCTCCACATTTTTGTTCTCGATTATTTTTCTGGAGTTATATAACACAATATGTGGCACAGAAATGACTGATGGCTGATGTACAGGACACTATCACTGGTCTGATGCAGGACAACACAGCAACACTGTATGGACTTGTTATTATAATTTATTATTATACAGCAGCAGTGGACATATGGCAGCAGAGTATACCACTGTGACTGCCTGGTCACTGGAATGACTGATGGCTGATGCACAGGACACTATCACTGGTCTGATGCAGCACAACACAGCAACACTGTAAGGGACTTGTTGTTATTATAATTTATTATTATACAGCAGCAGTGGACATATGACTGCAGAGTATACCACTGTGACTACCTGGTCTCTGGAATGACTCATGGCTGATGCACAGGAAACTACCACTGGTCTGATGCAGGACAACACAGCAACACTGTAAGGGACTTGTTATTATAATTTATTATTATACGGCAGCAGTGGACATATGGCAGCAGAGTATACCATTGTGACTGCCTGTTCACTGGAATGACTGATGGCTGATGCACAGGACACTACCACTGGTCTGATGCAGGAAAACACAGCAACACTGTAAGGGACTTGTTGTTATTATAGTTTATTATTATACGGCAGTAGTGGACATATGGCTGCAGAGTATACCACTGTTACTGCCTGGTCACTGGAATGACTGATGGCTGATGCACAAGACACTACCACTGGACTGATGCAGCACAATACACTGAACTGATGCAGCACAACACAGCAGCAATGGACATATGGCAGCAAGAGGACACAACCACTGTGACAGCTTGGTCACTGGAATGACTGATGGCTGATGCAAAGGACACTACCACTGGACTGATGCAGCACAATACACCACCACTGAACTGATGCAGCACAACACAGCAGCAATGGACATATGGCAGCAATAGGACACAACCACTGTGACTGGACAAATACAACAGAAGACACGGACACTGAGAGAACGGAGACTTGTCCTCTCTCTACACTCTCCAATGCCAGAGCGCAAACAGCGGGGACTTGCGGCTCCTTTTATGGAATCCAAACCCCGCTAGAATCCGACAGCAGGATGATGATGTTTTGCTTCGTTCTGGTTTCTGAGTCAGGCAGGAAAACCCGAGCCTGACTCGGATCTGGACTCGAATGGTGAAGTTCGGTACGGTTTGGTTCTCTGAGAACCGAACCCGCTCATCTCTAATTATCACGTGCCTACTTTTGTACAAAGGCATTACATTTTGCTTAGAGGTGAAAAAGTTTGATGGCAGCTTTTGTGGAAGAGCAGGGCTTAAAGTGGTCCTGGAGAGGTGGGGGAACTCACCTCGCCCGCAACACCGTAGAAAGGGGTGTGGCCTCACAAGGAAGGGGCGTGGCCACATAAAGTACCACCAATTCAAAATAATGCTTCACATTTCCCGCCCCACATACTAGTGCCCTTTACACACACAATGTCCACAATAGCGGAGTCCCCCTTTTACACAGTACGGCAGACAGAGCCCCCTTTTACACAGTACGGCAGACAGAGCCCCCTTTTACACAGTACGGCAGACAGAGCCCCATTTTACACAGTACGGCAGACAGAGCTCCATTTTACACAGTACGGCAAGTAGAGCCCCCTCCAAGGGCAAACGCAGGATTTATGAGGGGTTTTTCCAGATAGATATACGTATATATATATATATATATATATATATATAGGCACTCAGAGTTTTGAAAAAGTGCAAAAACAGACAAAAAGAGTGAGAGAGAGAGAGAGAGAGAGAGAGAGAGAATTAAAATATCACCAGCAGCAGCAGAAAGACTGGGCACCCAGAGCTGTGATATGTAGCAGCAGTTACCTGGAGGTCTTCATGTGGAGGGCGAGTTGTCTCTCCTGCCAGACGCCACGGGGTGTGCCACGGTTAGGGCCTCGGACTGTAATGCACAATCACGTGCAGACAGCGCTCCGGTGGATGTGGGGAGAGCATTACAGGCCGCGGGTCACTAAGCCCAGGGGTGGGGTCAGGGCCGGTGCTAGGGTGTTCAGCGCCCCCCTGCAAACTACAAATTTGCGCCCTCCCACACCGAAAAAAGGAGTTTGGTCTTACACGGAAGGGGCACAGCCACACAATATTACCCCCATTTCAAATTACGCCACAGTAACACAATCTTATTCACATAACACTGCACGTAGTAGTGCTTTTTTTTAATACAAAATCCCCCCTGTAGTAGTGCTGCTTACACAAAATCCCACCCTGTAGTAATGGTGCTTACACAAAATGCCCCCTTAGTAGTGCCGTTTACACAAAATTCCGCCTGTGGTAGTGCCGCTTATACAAAATTCCGCCTGTGATAGTGCCACCCTTTTCGGGTCTTCCTTCCTGGCCTGCACAGTGCACACTCTGGCTCTGCACTATACAGTCAGGGATGGAGAGAGGAAGCTGAAAGCTGTCGGCGCCGCTGCCTGTCACAGTGTGACAGGTGCAGCAGTCGGCAGCAGCAGGCAGTGGCGGATCTAGACTTTACTTTTAGGGGCACCGGTTTAAGAATCCTGACTCTTCCCTCTACTCATAGCTCTCCTCCCAATTAGTTCTGCCCTCCCGTTTTCAACAAATATTAAAAAAAAAAAACACATTAAAAAATATAGATTTTTTTTTTTTTTAAACATCATTACCAGATGTGCAGCACTGGCACAATCCCTCTGGGTACTTTAGGAGTCACTGCTACTTACTTTGGGTGGTTGGAGCAGCACCCTTGGCTCCTCAGACTGACAGTGTGGTGTTAATGTGACATCATAACCAAGGACCGCACTCACAAAAATGTAACACGGACATGGCAGACCAGCTGCTGGCTGCTTCTCCTTCATGACGGTGTCCGATGCTCCTATCGGAGGCAAAAAAAAACACTGGTTGAAATGATGGCACTCATGCAGTGCCCCAGGCACCCCTAAACATTAAGTGCTGGATGCCGGCCAATTTGGACGTTTTTTAAAGGGGAAATCATTTACAAGGCAAAACCATGCCTTTGTAAATGACTGCTCCTTCAAAAAAAAGTCTAAGTTCGGCTGGCATCACGCACGACTGGCAAACTTGGACTCAATAACATCGCGCCCAATATATGACAGTAGTGTCATAAACCTCTAGGCCATGTATACCCACACTTTAGCCGGACACACATGGGTTAAGGTTTTTATGGGGAGTGATTTTGATTTGGTTTCTGAGTAAATTAGGGGGTGTTTCTTTGTACTTTTATCATTTTTTTTATAAGCTGGGGCTCTCTCTTTTCATATGGATGTTGGACAGGGTACTGTCTTATTAGTGAGCATATCAGTGTTGTTATCTGTCATGTTCTTTCTTTATTTTACTTTATTATTCTCCTTTCCTCTACTGCCATCTCTCTTCTGTACTTTAGCTACCCTGTCCTGTTTTTTTCTCTTTCCTCTTTATTTTCTTTCTTTAATCAATGCAAAGACCCCATATGTTTGCCTTATCCACATGTTACCTGTCAGGTGGTGGGGTGTCCTCCAATGATCAGACTGCAGGTATCTCTGGTCAGGCTGGGGCTGTCATCCGTCGCAGGTGCTCGTCGGAGCAGGCTGTCTTGTATTCCCTTGGCCGTTACACGTTTTCTGGGGCCTTTGCTCGGGTTGCGGGGGTTTCAGGGCCTTTTCTCCATGCTGTGGGCGGCCATGTGCGTCCCCGGGATAGGACTGTGATCAAGGGCCTGTCTGGTTTTCCTGTCAGGCGTCAGGTCCTGGCCACTGGGGCAGGCAGGGCCACGTGGGTGCGCTTACCGAGCAGTTGCTAGGCACCAGTGAGGGAAGCAGCCACACGTCTGAGGATCTCCTGGAGCAGCCACGCATCTGAGATCACATGGCTGCGGATCCCGGACAAGTGCCAGTGGGTCGGGCAGCCCCATAAGTTTGGCGGTCAGTAGGATAAGGTGGAAGTAGTGCCGGGGAGCAGCAACATTGGAGTGCTGTAGAACAATGCTAGGTCGCCTAGGCAGGAGACACTACCAGCAGGGGGGACAGGCGGCGCATCAGCAGGGATACAGGACATCTAGAGCGCCTCTCCTTCCTGGCGCCTACCTGCACTGAGCGGGTAGCGCCGGGCCTGGGTGGGGTGGACTTTAAGTTGCTGCGCTGGCAGGGAGATGTGGAGTGGGCACGGACATTACTTCCCGCCGCGCAGCCTCACAGTAAACTCCGGCTGCGGGGGGGATCGGGCATTACAGTCCGCGGCTCACACTCCGGAGGCTGCAGCAGCGGCGGAGGGGGGGGGGGGAGAGGGCACTTTGAATCTGGCGCCGACTGTGCGCCATTCACGGCTCCTGGACCGCCAGCTAATGAGAAGCTGCCACTTGGCAGCTTCTCATTGGCTGGCGGTCTGCTAGCCATGATTGGCTCACGGCAGATTTTAAAGAAACCTTCCCTTCTTCTGATTGGTGCTGCAGCCGGTCCGCGAGCCATGATTGGCTGGCGGCCGCTGCCACCTTTACAATGGAACAGGGACATGATGCTGTGGCCGGGCGGAGGCGGAACTGGTTCCGCCTGCAATTAGAGGTGACGGAACGCAGTTCCGCCCCGTTCCGGCCCACTTTAACCACTGTGGAAGAGCAAAATGAAAGTGCCAGGTAGGAGGATTCTGGCGGCCTAGGTGCATGGCTGCTTATCGTGTTGCAGACACGCAAAAAGTGTGCAAAAAGAGATTTCAATTTGTAGAGATTATTATTTAAATAAGATAAAGGGGGAATTCAATTAGCTGCGGTGAGACTACATTAAACAACCTGTTTTCCGTTGCCGTTAACTCATAGGTCCAGTAGTGATGAGCGGGTTCGGTTTCCGAGAAACCGAACCCCCCCGAACTTCACCCTTTTTACACGGGTCCGAGCCATACTCGGATTCTCTCGTATGGCTCGGTTAACCCGAGCGCGCCCGAACGTCATCATCCCGCTGTCGGATTCTCGCGAGATTCGGATTCTATATAAGCAGCCGCGCGTCGCCGCCATTTTCACACGTGCATTGAGATGATAGGGAGAGGACGTGGCTGGCGTCCTCTCCGTTTATATACTAATACTAGTAGAAGACAGTTGATCTGATTGCTTGTTTATTACTATAATTGTGGGGAGGATTGGGGAGCAGCTGTTAGGAGGAGTACAGTGCAGAGTTTTGCTGATAGTGACCACCAGTTTTTTATCCGTTCTCTGCCTGAAAAAAACGCTCCATACCATATCTGTGCTCAGTGTGCTGCATGATATATCTGTGCTGAGTGCTCACACTGCTTAATTATGGGGACTGGGGAGCACCTATAGCAGGAGTACAGTGCAGAGTTTTGCTGACAGTGACCACCAGTATACGTTTGTCTGCCTGAAAAACACTCCTGTGGTGCCTTTTTTTTAGACTAGTTTAGCAGTTTGCTGACAGTGTCCACCAGGTCCAGTATATAGCAGTACGGTAGGCCACTGCTGTACCTACCTCTGTGTCGTCACTCGTCATCCATTAAGTATACTATCCATCCATCTACATTGTATACCTGTGGTGCCTTTTTTTTAGACTAGTTTAGCAGTTTGCTGACAGTGTCCACCAGGTCCAGTATACTATATATAGCAGTACGGTAGGCCACTGCTGTACCTACCTCTGTGTCGTCACTCGTCATCCATTAAGTATACTATCCATCCATCTACATTGTATACCTGTGGTGGCTTTTTTTAGACTAGTTTAGCAGTTTGCTGACAGTGTCCACCAGGTCCAGTATAGTGTATATAGCAGTACGGTAGGCCACTGCTGTACCTACCTCTGTGTCGTCACTCGTCATCCATTAAGTATACTATCCATCCATCTACATTGTATACCTGTGGTGGCTTTTTTTTAGACTAGTTTAGCAGTTTGCTGACAGTGTCAACCAGGTCCATTATACTGTATATAGCAGTACGGTAGGCCACTGCTGTACCTACCTCTGTGTCGTCACTCGTCATCCATTAAGTATACTATCCATCCATCTACATTGTATACCTGTGGTGGCTTTTTTTTTAGACTAGTTTAGCAGTTTGCTGACAGTGTCCACCAGGTCCAGTATACTGTATATAGCAGTACGGTAGGCCACTGCTGTACCTACCTCTGTGTCGTCACTCGTCATCCATTAAATATACTATCTATCCATCTACATTGTATACCTGTGGTGGCTTTTTTTTAGACTAGTTTAGCAGTTTGCTGACAGTGTCCACCAGGTCCAGTATACTGTATATAGCAGTACGGTAGGCCACTGCTGTACCTACCTCTGTGTCGTCACTCGTCATCCATTAAGTATACTATCCATCCATCTACATTGTATACCTGTGGTGGCTTTTTTTTAGACTAGTTTAGCAGTTTGCTGACAGTGTCCACCAGGTCCAGTATACTGTATATAGCAGTACGGTAGGCCACTGCTTTACCTACCTCTGTGTCGTCACTCATCATCCATTAAGTATACTATCCATCCATCTACATTGTATACCTGTGGTGGCTTTTTTTTAGACTGTTTTGGACTATTTTAGACTATTGATACTGGCATATAATTCCACACATTAAAATATGGAGAACAAAAATGTGGAGGTTAAAAAAATAGGGAAAGATCAAGATCCACTTCCACCTCGTGCTGAAGCTGCTGCCACTAGTCATGGCCGAGACGATGAAATGCCATCAACGTCGTCTGCCAAGGCCGATGCCCAATGTCATAGTAGAGAGCAGGTAAAATCCAAAACACAAAAGTTCAGTAAAATGACCCAAAAATCAAAATTAAAAGCGTCTGAGGAGAAGCGTAAACTTGCCAATATGCCATTTACGACACGGAGTGGCAAGGAACGGCTGAGGCCCTGGCCTATGTTCATGGCTAGTGGTTCAGCTTCACATGAGGATGGAAGCACTCATCCTCTCGCTAGAAAAAAGAAAAGACTTAAGCTGGCAAAAGCAGAGCAAAGAACTGTGCGTTCTTCCAAATCACAAATCCACAAGGAGAGTCCAATTGTGTCGGTTGCGATGCCTGACCTTCCCAACACTGGACGGGAAGAGCTTGCGCCTTCCACCATTTGCACGCCCCCTGCAAGTGCTGGAAGGAGCACCCGCAGTCCAGTTCCTGATAGTCAAATTGAAGATGTCAGTGTTGAAGTACACCAGGATGAGGATATGGGTGTTGCTGGCGCTGGGGAGGAAATTGACAAGGAGGATACTGATGGTGAGGTGGTTTGTTTAAGTCAGGCACCCGGGGAGACACCTGTTGTCCGTGGGAGGAATATGGCCATTGACATGCCTGGTCAAAATACAAAAAAAATCATCTCTTCGGTGTGGAATTATTTCAACACAAATGCGGACAACAGGTGTCAAGCCGTGTATTGCCTTTGTCAAGCTGTAATAAGTAGGGGTAAGGACGTTAACCACCTCGGAACATCCTCCCTTATACGTCACCTGCAGCGCATTCATCATAAGTCAGTGACAAGTTCAAAAACTTTGGGGTGACAGCGGAAGCAGTCCACTGACCACTAAATCCCTTCCTCTTGTAACCAAGCTCCTGCAAACCACACCACCAACTCCCACACTGTCAATTTCCTCCTTACCCAGGAAAGCCAATAGTCCTGCAGGCCATGTCACTGGCAAGTCTGACGAGTCCTCTCCTGCCTGGGATTCCTCCGATGCATCCTTGAGTGTAATGCCTACTGCTGCTGGCGCTGCTGTTGTTGCTGCTGGGAGTCGATCGGCATCCCAGAGGCAAAGCGGATAACTGAGGCCTTGGCAGCCTGGCGGTGAGAAACGTGGTTCCGGTATCCATCGTTAATTCAGAGCCAACTATAGACTTGATTGAGGTACTGTGTCCCCGGTACCAAATACCATCTAGGTTCCATTTTTCTAGGCAGGCGATACCGAAAATGTACACAGACCTCAGAAAAAGACTCACCAGTGTCCTAAAAAATGCAGTTGTACCCAATGTCCACTTAACCACGGACACGTGGACAAGTGGAGCAGGGCAGACTCAGGACTATATGACTGTGACAGCCCACTGGGTAGATGTATTGCCTCCCGCTGCAAGAACAGCAGCGGCGGCACCAGTAGCAGCATCTTGCAAACGCCAACTCGTTCCTAGGCAGGCTACGCTTTGTATCACCGCTTTCCAAAATAGGCACACAGCTGAAAACCTCTTACGGCAACTGAGAAAGATCATCGCAGAATGGCTTACACCAATTGGACTCTCCTGGGGATTTGTGACATCGGACAACGCCACCAATATTGTGCGTGCATTACATCTGGGCAAATTCCAGCACGTCCCATGTTTTGCACATACCTTGAATTTGGTGGTGCAGAATTATTTAAAAAACGACAGGGGCGTGCAAGAGATGCTGTCGGTGGCCCGAAGAATTGCGGGCCACTTTCGGTGTTCAGGCACCGCGTACAGAAGACTGGAGCACCACCAAAAATACCTGAACCTGCCCTGCCATCATCTGAAGCAAGAGGTGGTAACGAGGTGGAATTCAACCCTCTATATGCTTCAGAGGATGGAGGAGCAGCAAAAGGCCATTCAAGCCTATACATCTGGCCACGATATAGGCAAAGGAGGTGGAATGCACCTGTCTCAAGCGCAGTGGAGAATGATTTCAACGTTGTGCAAGGTTCTGCAACCCTTTGAACTTGCCACACGTGAAGTCAGTTCAGACACTGCCAGCCTGAGTCAGGTCATTCCCCTCATCAGGTTTTTGCAGAAGAAGCTGGAGACATTGAAGGAGGAGCTAAAACAGAGCGATTCCGCTAGGCATGTGGGACTTGTGGATGGAGCCCTTAATTCGCTTAACCAGGATTCACGGGTGGTCAATCTGTCGAAATCAGAGCACTACATTTTGGCCACCGTGCTTGATCCTAGATTTAAAACCTACGTTGTATCTCTCTTTCCGGCAGACACAAGTCTGCAGGGGTTCAAAGACCTGCTGGTGAGAAAATTGTCAAGTCAAGCGGAACGTGACCCGTCAACAGCTTCTCCTTCACATTCTCCCGCAACTGGGGGTGCGAGGAAAAGGCTAAGAATTCCGAGCCCACCCGCTGGCGGTGATGCAGGGCAGTCTGGAGCGAGTGCTGACATCTGGTCCGGACTGAAGGACCTGCCAACGATTACTGTCATGTTGTCTACTGTCACTGCATATGATTCTGTCACCATTGAAAGAATGGTGGAGGACTATATGAGTGACCGCATCCAAGTAGGCACGTCAGACAGTCCGTACGTATACTGGCAGGAAAAAGAGGCAATTTGGAGGCCCTTGCACAAACTGGCTTTATTCTACCTAAGTTGCCCTCCCTCCAGTGTGTACTCCGAAAGAGTGTTTAGTGCAGCCGCTCACCTTGTCAGCAATCGGCGTACGAGGTTACTTCCAGAAAATGTGGAGAAGATGATGTTCATCAAAATGAATTATAATCAATTCCTCCGTGGAGACATTCACCAGCAATTGCCTCCAGAAAGTACACAGGGACCTGAGATGGTGGATTCCAGTGGGGACGAATTAATAATCTGTGAGGAGGGGGATGTACACAGTGAAAGGGGTGATGAATCGGACGATGAGGAGGAGGAGGACATCTTGCCTCTGTAGAGCCAGTTTCTGCAAGGAGAGATTGATTGCTTCTTTTTTGGTGGGGGCCCAAACCAACCATTAATTTCAGTCACAGTCGTGTGGCAGACCCTGTCACTGAAATGATGGGTTCGTTAAAGTGTGCATGTCCTGTTTATACAACATAAGGGTGGGTGGGAGGGCCCAAGGACAATTCCATCTTGCACCTCTTTTTTCTTTCATTTTTCTTTGCATCATGTGCTGTTTGGGGAGTATTTTTTTCAAGTGCCATCCTGTCTGACACTGCAGTGCCACTCCTAGATGGGCCAGGTGTTTGTGTCGGCCACTAGGGTCGCTTAGCTTAGTCACACAGCTACCTCATTGCGCCTCTTTTTTTCTTTGCATCATGTGCTGTTTGGGGAGTATTTTTTTCAAGTGCCATCCTGTCTGACACTGCAGTGCCACTCCTAGATGGGCCAGGTGTTTGTGTCGGCCACTAGGGTCGCTTAGCTTAGTCACACAGCTACCTCATTGCGCCTCTTTTTTTCTTTGCATCATGTGCTGTTTGGGGACTATTTTTTTCAAGTGCCATCCTGTCTGACACTGCAGTGCCACTCCTAGATGGGCCAGGTGTTTGTGTCGGCCACTAGGGTCGCTTAGCTTAGTCACACAGCTACCTCATTGCGCCTCTTTTTTTCTTTGCATAATGTGCTGTTTGGGGACTATTTTTTTCAAGTGCCATCCTGTCTGACACTGCAGTGCCACTCCTAGATGGGCCAGGTGTTTGTGTCGGCCACTAGGGTCGCTTAGCTTAGTCACACAGCTACCTCATTGCGCCTCTTTTTTTCTTTGCATCATGTGCTGTTTGGGGACTATTTTTTTCAAGTGCCATCCTGTCTGACACTGCAGTGCCACTCCTAGATGGGCCAGGTGTTTGTGTCGGCCACTAGGGTCGCTTAGCTTAGTCACACAGCTACCTCATTGCGCCTCTTTTTTTCTTTGCATCATGTGCTGTTTGGGGAGTATTTTTTTCAAGTGCCATCCTGTCTGACACTGCAGTGCCACTCCTAGATGGGCCAGGTGTTTGTGTCGGCCACTAGGGTCGCTTAGCTTAGTCACACAGCTACCTCATTGCGCCTCTTTTTTTCTTTGCATCATGTGCTGTTTGGGGAGTATTTTTTTCAAGTGCCATCCTGTCTGACACTGCAGTGCCACTCCTAGATGGGCCAGGTGTTTGTGTCGGCCACTAGGGTCGCTTAGCTTAGTCACACAGCTACCTCATTGCGCCTCTTTTTTTCTTTGCATCATGTGCTGTTTGGGGAGTATTTTTTTCAAGTGCCATCCTGTCCGACACTGCAGTGCCACTCCTAGATGGGCCAGGTGTTTGTGTCGGCCACTAGGGTCGCTTAGCTTAGTCACACAGCTACCTCATTGCGCCTCTTTTTTTCTTTGCATCATGTGCTGTTTGGGGACTATTTTTTTGAAGTGCCATCCTGTCTGACACTGCAGTGCCACTCCTAGATGGGCCAGGTGTTTGTGTCGGCCACTTGTGTCGCTTAGCTTAGCCATCCAGCGACCTCGGTGCAAATTTTAGGACTAAAAATAATATTGTGCGGTGTGAGGTGTTCAGAATAGACTGAAAATGAGTGGAAATTATGGTTATTGAGGTTAATAATACTATGGGATCAAAATGACCCCCAAATTCTATGATTTAAGCTGTTTTTTAGGGTTTTTTGAAAAAAACACCCGAATCCAAAACACACCCGAATACGACAAAAAAATTTCGGTGAGGTTTTGCCAAAACGCGTCCAAACCCAAAACACGGCCGTGGAACCGAACCCAAAACCAAAACACAAAACCCGAAAAATTTCCAGTGCACATCACTAAGGTCCAGGAACTTATCTCGGAACCTATGGGTTAATGCCCATTAACATGGTAATTTGGAGGTCATTCCGCCCTGATCGTTGCTGTGCTAATTTTAGCACAGCTACGCTCACTTACACTGACATGGAGGGGGACGCCCAGCACAGGGCTAGTCCGTCCCACATATCGGGCTGCCCCTCATCCACCCCGCACAAGTACAAAAGCATCGCACAGCGGCGATGCTTTTCTACTTGAAGAGTAACTCCCAGCCAGCGCAGCTCCTGCGGCTGGCCAGGAGTTACTCTTCGCTGCCCGGGTGTGCCGTCATGCAGCCGCTGTGGCCAGCCCCCTGCACATTTCGGTCACGCCTACGTTGGCTAGACTGCGCCCACAAAATGGTGGCCAAACGCCGCTGTGCCTCCCCCTCCCACCCAGCAACCGTCTCTGCCTGTCAATCAGGCAGAGGCGATCGCTAGGCAATGACAGCCGTCAGTTGTCAGCCATGCGCCGGCGCACTGTGGTGCCGGCACATGCGTAATTCTGACCTGATCACTGTGCTGCGATGAACTGCAGCGAGCGATCAGGTCAGAATGACCCCCTTTATTGGGCGCGAAAAAGGGGTCTAATTGAATAACCCCTGGCATTACAGCCGAAGGCTACCACCCTTTTTCACCTGCACTAAATTACTGCATATAATTGAATTACCCCAAAGAGGGCGCATTTCTATTTCTGAAGGATGCTCCAAAAAAAAAACCCCTTGGCTTTTGCACATGATCAATACTTGTAAAAATTGTGTCTCGTCTAGTTGTTAAATACATAAAAAAAAAATCAAGATAACAAATAACAAATCTTGTTAAAGACATGACAATTAGAACTCCATAATTCTGGCTCTGGGATGCGATCAAACTCCCAGCAGTTGGGATCCCGACAGCCGGAAGACCAACAGATCCCACTGATAAGTAGTGGGGCTAGGGTTAGGCACTAGGGAGAGGTCCCGGATACCCCCCTGATGGATCAAAAAAATAGGAATTTAATACCTACCAGTATTTCCTTTTCTCGTAGTCCGTAGAGGATACTGGGATGACATCAGTACCATAGGGTATAGATCGGATCCATTGGAGCCTGGCACTTTGAGAAATCATTAGTGTGTGCTGGCTTCTCCCCTCTATGCCCTTTCACCAGACTCAGTCCAAGAAAACTGTGCCAGAGGAGACGTACATACCATGAGACAAGGAAATACAAGGAAAGCGGTGAGGTAATGAACCAACACACAACAGTAATAAAAGATAGCAGCGCTAACCAGAACAGAGGATATCTATGCTAACTTTAACAAGAATAGCAATGCTACCCAAACAAAGAACAGGGATAGGAACAGCAGATCCAACAAAGAACACTTACAACCATGTAAGCAGGAACACGAAGCACTGAGGCGGGCGCCCAGTATCCCCTACGGACTACGAGAAAAGGAATTACCGTTAGGTATTAAATTCTTATTATCTTTAACGTCCTAGTTGATTGTGGGATGACATCAGTACCATGGGGAAGTCCCAAAGCTTCCAGAATGGGTGGGAGAGTGCTGATACCCCTGCAAAACCGCCTGACCAAACTGAAGGTCATCTCTTGCCACGGTGTCGAACCTATGGAACTTTACAAACGTGTTCGAACCAGACCAAGTAGCTGCCCGATACAACTGTAAGGCCGAGACGCCCCGGGCAGCTGCCCAGGAAGAACCCACTGACCTTGTGGAGTGGGCCTGGATAGAACTCGGCAGCAGCAAAGCTGCCGAAGAATAGGCTTGTTGAATGATCAACCTGAGCCAACAAACAATTGACTGCTTAAAAGCAGGACGACCTATTTTGCTAGCATCATAAAGGACAAAAAGTGAGTCAGATTTTCTGACTGATGAGCTGTCCTCTTGACGTAAATTTTCAAAGCCCTCACCATGTCCAGGGACTTTGGAGCAACTGATGTGTCAGCCAACACTAGAACCACTAATGGCTGATTTACGTGAAAGGCCGACACCACTTTCGGCAAAAACTGTGGACGAGTCCTGAGCTCCACCCTATCCTCATGAAATATCAAATATGGGCTCTTACAGGATAAGGCCCCCAATACTGACACACGTCATGCAGAGACCAAAGCCAGCAACATGACGGTCTTCTAGGTTAACTATTTCAAGTCCACCCTTTGCAAGGGTTCAAACCACTCCGAATGGAGAAAGATCAAGACCACATTGAGATCCCACGGAGCCGTGGGAGGGACAAAAGGTGGATGAATGTGAAGAACACCCTTCAGGAATGTGTGTACTTCCAGCAGTACTACTAGTTGTTTCTGGAAGAAGATACAGAGAGCCGAAAGCTGAACTTTGATGGAGCCCAACCTTAGGCCCATATCCATGCTTGCTTGCAAGTAGAGCAGGAAAGGGCCCAGTTGAAATTCTGCAGGAGAATATTTTCTACCCTCACACAATGAAACATATTTCTTCCAGATACGGTGGTAATGTTTTGACGTGACCACCTTACAGGCCCGGGCCGGACCATAGTGGAAATAACCTTGGATGGGATTCCTTTTCTGGCTAAAATCTCCCTCTCAACTTCCAAGCTGTCCAACGTAGCTACAGTAAGTCGGGGAATACAAAATGGTCCTTGTTGAAGAAGGTCCTTGAGAAGCGACAGAAGCCAGGGTTCCTCCAGAGACATGGGTGGTCATTCCGAGTTGATCGCTCGCTAGCTGCTTTTAGCAGCATTGCACACGCTAGGCCACCGCCCTCTGGGAGTATATCTTAGCTTAGCAGAATTGCAAATGAAAGATTAGCAGTTCTGCTATTAAATATTTCCCTGCAGTTTCTGAGTAGCTCCAGACCTACTCCTAGATTGCGATCACCTCAGTCCATTTAGTTCCTGCTTTGACGTCACAAACACGCCCTGCGTTCGGCCAGCCACTACCCCGTTTCTCCAGCCACTCCTGCGTTTTTGCCTGGCACGCCTGCGGTTTTTGTACACTCCCTGAAAACGCTGAGTTGCCGCCCAGAAACACCCACTTCCTGTCAATCATACTACGATCACTCGAGCGACTGAAAAACGCTGCTCAAGCTTGGGTAAAACTACAAAGTTTAGTGTGAAAGTACTTAGCGCATGCGCGCTGCACCCCATGCGCATGCACATAATTGCCGTTTTTTCACTTGGTTGCTGCGCTGCGAAAAACGACAGCGAGCGAACAACTCGGAATTACCACCTTGGTCAGGAGTTCTGCATACCGGGCCCTTCGAGGCCAATCTGGGGCAATGAGAATTGCCCAGATGCTTTCCCTTTTGAGTCTTTTTAGAACTCTGGGAATGAGAGGGATTGGAGGAAACAGGTATACAAACTGGTAAGTCCACAGCGCCGTCAGAGCGTCCACTGCTGCAGCCTGCGGATCCCTCGTTCTGTAACAGTAATGATGGAGCTTCTTGTTGAGACGAGAAGCCATCAGGTCTATCTGATTACCGACTGGTTACCGGCTGAAGGGTTAAAGTTGGATCAAACTGGTTACCAGCTGAAGGGTTAAAGCTGGACCGGACTGGTTACTGGCTGAAGGGTTAAAGCTGGACTGGTTACTAACCAAAGCGTTAAAGCTGGACCGGACTGGTTGCTAGCTGAAGGGTTAAAGCTGGACCGGACTGGTTACCGTCTGAAGGATTACAGCTGGACCGGACTGGTTACCGGCTGAAGGATCAAAGCTGGACGGGACTGGCCACCAGCTGAAGGGTTAAGGCTCGACCGGACTAGTCACCGGCTGAAGGGTTAAAGCTGGAGACAAAATGCAGGATCACTTGTCACATACACAGTATAACTAGTTGCCCTGAATGCTTGCAAAGGGCCTCCTTTTATACCTGAACAAGAAGTGACAGTGAGTGTAATGTTCCATTGGGTCCTGCTGTCATGTGACCAAAAGAAAGATGGTGATGTCCATGTTGGGGACAGCGGGACACTGGGGACACTGCAGGGAATCACTGCAAGCTGCCATACTCTGGAGCCCTGTGTCACACCAGCCGGACCTACAGTGTTACGCTGGCTGCGCGTCCTAACAAAAGGAAGATGACTGTGGGGGAGCTGTTGCACATGTCCAACTGCTGCAGCCGAGCAACTCCTTTCATGCTATTTTATGTCAAGTCTGGATAAGTTTGTGTTTCCGTACTGGTGTCTAGGGTTGGAGTTGGAGGCAAAGCAATGTGTAAGAAGCTTGATGGTTTGATTACATTTCCTGTGCATGGACTGGAGCTTTAGATATAGGGGGTAATTCAGAGTTGTTAGCAAACCAAAAAAGTTAACAATTGGGCAAAACCATCCTGCACTCCAGGTGGGGCAGATGTAATGTGCAGAGAGAGTTAGATTTGGAGTGGTTATATTGGCTCTCATTCCGAGTTGATCGCATAAAGCAACTTTTTGCTGCTGGTGCGATCAACTAATCTCCGCCTATGGGGGAGTGTATTTTGCATAGCAGGGCTGCGATCGCTTGTGCAGCCCTGCTATGCTAAAAAAGTTTCACACAAAACAAGACTAGCCCTAGGCCTACTTAACTTGTGCGACGGCTCCGGCGATGCAGGCCCCGACTGTGACATCAGACATCCGCCCTCCGTTCGCCTGGACACGCCTGCGTTTTTCTTACCACTCCTCAAAAACGGCTGGAAACGGTGAGCATCCACCCCGGAACATCTCCCGCCTGTCCATCTTTTTGCCATCGCCGCTGCGATTACATTTGTCGCTGGCGACATCACTGCCCGGCGACGATCATCGCCAGACAAAGCCGCGCATGCACATTTCTGACCCGTTCGCACCGCAGCGAAGAACCGCTGCGTGCGAACGGGTCGGAATGACCCCCATTGTTTCTGTGCAGGGTAAATATTGGATGCTTTATTTTTACACTGCAATTTAGATTTCAGTTTGAACACAACCCACTCAACTCTAACTCTCTCTGCACATGTTATATCTGCCACACCTGCAGTGCTACATGGTTTTGCCCAATTTCTAACTATTTGGTTTGCAAACAACTCTGAATAACCCCCTTACTGTAGGTTTGCTAGAGGATTCTGAAGGTAGTGCTGTAACTAGACATTTTAGCGCTGTGTGCAAAAAACAGCATCGGCGCCCCCTCCACATAAATATAAAAGTGTGCGAATGCGCACCTTAGGCGCGCGCCAAAATATAGGAGCGTGGCTTTACGGGGAAGGGGTGTGTCCACATAGCTCCTTTTTACACAGTAAGGCAGGCAGAGCTCCCTTTTACACAGTAAGGCAGGCAGAGCTCCCTTTTACACAATATGGCAGGTAGAGTCCCCTTTTGCACATTAGGCAGGTATTTTACACAGTACAGTATGTAGAGTTCCATTTTACACATTACAGCAGCATAGTCCCGTTTTACACATTACAGCAGCAGAGTCCCATTTTACACATTACAGCAGCAGAGTCCCATTTTACACATTACAGTAGCAGAGTCCCATTTTACACATTACAGCAGCAGAGTCCCGTCTTACACATTATAGCAGCAGAGTCCCGGTTTACATATTATAGCAGCAGAGTCACCCTTTGTTACATATTACAGCAACAGAGAGAGAGAGAGAGAGAGGGAGAGAGAGTGAGTGTGAGTGAGTGAGAATGTGTGTGTATGTATGTGTCTCAAATCACCTGTTAGGGCGATGTGGCATCCAGGACTACCAGGCGCAGACACTCATTTACTGGCGCTCACTGTCACCTCTCCAGTGCTCAGGCTGCGGCAAGTGTCACAGTAGAGGCAGCGGCGGCTCCTATACGGGACCAGGCGGCTGAAAGAGCACTCTCTCTCCACTTCATTGGTGGCGGCGGCGGGTCTCCCTGGCGGCAACAATAGAGGCAGCGGCAGCTCCTATACGGGACCAGGTGGCTGAAGGAGCACTCCCTCTCCACTTCAGAGGTGGCGGCGGAGCTCACATCCAGAATTACCGCATGACAGGTAACACCAAATGGCGCACTCCCCATCCCTTACAGAGGCAGGCGCGGGCAGACAGCGGAAATTTCACTACTCCATCACTAACTAAAACAGCCGTAGGTAGGGGTGTGCTGCCAGATGGTGTGCCTTCACTGCACTTGTGCTGTGGGCAAGACACCATCGGCACACACCTAGTTACGGCCCTGGCTGAAGGTTAGGTTAGTAACTGAGAGTGCTGAGCTGGAAATGACAAAGCTGGCTGTGAGAAAATAAGAAGTCTGTGAAAATCAATATAATTGCTTCATTTCTCACATCAACAAAACTTGTTGAATACTTACTTTTTATCTCCATTTATAACTATCTTCATTAAGTTTGTGTCTTTGTTCACTCTCCATACATAGCATGTTGCTGCTTACCCTCATACAGTGTTTGAACCAGCTTTAATATTGGTAATATATGCAATTGTGTTATGTTGTTACAATCTAGGTATTCATGTTAGCCCTAGTTTGCTATTGTTTAGTTACACCCAGAGCCGGCGCTACCCGCTCAGCTAGGGTATGCAATGCCGGGAGGCGCTGAGGTGAAGAGGCGCTCTCCCTGCTCTGCTACCCTGCTGCTGCCGGCTGCTGCTGCACCAGTCAGACTGGATGACAGGTAGCTGTGATGGCAGTGGGCAGATGGCTGCATATGCAGCCAGATCTGCCAGATCTGCATTCATCTCTACACATGCTGAGGGCCACCCAGCATAAGGCAAGGCCGCCCAGCATGTGTGGCGCCGCCTCCCGATACATCCGCAATTTGATTGAGGATGCATCTGATCTAAGGTTGACCCCTGGCAGCGCAGCCTGGTCAGCAGCCATTTTTTGGGGGGAGCGGCTGTGTGTGACGTCTCGGCCTGACCCCGTTTTTCCGGCGTCACCCCCGCAACACCTTAACACTGGTACGCTGTCGCCTATCAATGACATTGTGGTTGCATCCATTGGGAAGCGACCGCAATGTGTGTGGCCTCACGCCCACTGCGCATGCACAGTTTGCTGCCACTGGCAAACTGTGCTGAGGGCCGCTATTGTAGTGGGGTCTCAATGACCTTCATAATGTGTATAATGGGCTGTACCTGGCATAATGTGTATAATGGGCTGTATCTGGCATAATGTGTAAAATGGGCTCTACTCTGGTGTAACGTGTAATAGCGGCTCTCCTGTATGGCGTAAGGTATATAAGGGTACTACTGTGCAGTGTAATGTGACTAAAAGACACTACTGTGTGCTGTATTGTGACTAACAGAAACTAGTGTGCGATGTAATGTGACTAACGGACACTACTGTGCAGTGTGATGTGACTAACGGACACTACTGTGCAGTGTGATGTGACTAACGGACACTACTGTGTGGTGTAATGTGACTAACAGACACTACTGTGCAGTGTAATGTGACTAACGGACACTACTGTGCAGTGTAATGTGACTAACGGACACTACTGTGCAGTGTAATGTGACTAACAGGCACTACTGTGCGGTGTAATGTGACTAACGGACACTACGTTGCGGTGTAATGTGACTAACGGACACTACTGTGCGGTGTAATGTGACTAACGGACACTACTGTGCAGTGTAATGTGACTAACGGACACTACTGTGCAGTGTAATGTGACTAACAGACACTACTGTGCGGTGTAATGTGACTAACGGACACTACTGTGCGGTGTAATGTGACTAACGGACACTACTGTGCGGTGTAATGTGACTAACGGACACTACTGTGCGGTGTAATGTGAGTAATGGACACTACTGTGAGGTGTAATGTGACTAACGGACACTGCTGTGCGGTGTAATGTGACTAACGGACACTGCTGTACTGTGTAATGTGACTAACGGACACTACTGTGTGGTGTAATGTGAGTAATGGACACTACTGTGCGGTGTAATGTGACTAACGGACACTGCTGTGCGGTGTAACGTGACTAACGGACACTGCTGTGCGGTGTAACGTGACTAACGGACACTGCTGTGTGGTGTAATGTGACTAACGGACACTGCTGTGCGGTTTAACGTGACTAACGGACACTTCTGTGTCGTGTAATGTGACTGATGGACACTACTGTGCGGGGTTATGTGAACTGGTACTATTCTGTGGCCGTATATTTTTGGCTAACGGACACTACTGTGTGGTGTAATGTGAGTAATGGACACTACTGTGCGGTGTAATGTGACTAACGGACACTACTGTGCAGTGTAATGTGAGTAATGGACACTACTGTGCGGTGTAATGTGACTAACGGACACTGCTGTGCGGTGCAATGTGACTAACGGACACTGCTGTACTGTGTAATGTGACTAACGGACACTACTGTGTGGTGTAATGTGAGTAATGGACACTACTGTGCGGTGTAATGTGACTAACGGACACTGCTGTGCGGTGTAATGTGACTAACGGACACTGCTGTGCGGTGTAACGTGACTAACGGACACTGCTGTGCGGTGTAACGTGACTAACGGACACTACTGTGCGGTGTAATGTGACTATCGGACACTACTGTGTGGTGTAATGTGACTAACGGACACTGCTGTGCGGTGTAACGTGACAAACGGACACTTCTGTGTGGTGTAATGTGACTGATGGACACTACTGTGCGGGGTTATGTGAACTGGTACTATTCTGTGGCCGTATATTTTTGGAGCGCGCCTACGGCGCGCACTGTCCCTGTTCTCAGCATGGCCAGAGGAAACTGTTGCCCTGAGCTCTTCAAGATCTAGAACTGGCCCTTTCATCGATTTTAAATGTGAATAAGGGGCACTATTATGTGGCATAATATGAATCAGGGGCACTACGTTTGGGTTAATGTGCATAAGATTGTAATACTGTGTGGCATAATTTGAATTGTGGGTACCATTGTGGTCACGCCCCTTCCTTGTGTGACCACACCCCTTTTTGCAGTGCGCGCTATCCCTTTTTTACAGATGGGAGGGTGCAAATGTATTATTGCAGGGAGGTGCCAAACACTCTAGCACCGGCCCTGGTTACACCACAGGTTATACTCATAGGTTGAGTGATTTAAAGTGCCATTGTCCTTCTATTTACACCCTATTGTTTAACAGAAGTGTAGCCCTACTGGTAATTTTAATATATATATATTGTAATATATTGTGTAAACATATGCATATGTAGTCTGTCATATTACATAGGGCATGAAGTGAAGGAGTTAACCTCATGTGCTGCAGTATGTGGGGAGAAGTTTCTAGATTGCCATGAGGCCAGGAGATCATTGGGGAGAGCATGAGGACGGAAGGGAAAAGGGCCCCTGCGCATGCTGTGACAGTTAGTCCCACACAAACGGTACCTGTGATAGAGGCAGCATCCCGGCGGGCAGCTCCGGTGACAGAGCAGAGAGCGGGGTACGGAAACGCTGGCAGAGAGGCAGTCCTGGTAGCGGCGATGCTAGAGACGCTGCAGGCATGGAAATAGGCGCTGGCAAAAAGGTAGTCTCGGTGACAGTGAGGCTGGAGAACGCTGCAGGCAGACAAATAGCCCCTGGCGGAGAGGCAGTCCCGGTGATGTTGGAGAGCCAGAGAGCTGTGCAATAGAGGCGTAGGCAACCAGAGTAAGAGGGAGAACGGTGAGGAGTGAGATCCTGTCAGTGCTGAGGACTCACTGATTGGTACAAGAACTACAATAAGAGGTACCTACACTATCTGTCTTACAATAATCAGACAGAGGGGGTGGAGAGGCAGAGCGTAGAGGAACAAGAGGAACAGGAGGAGTCGGGGGAGCTACCAGAGGTGAGTAACTATCCGTTGTGTCGCCTCCCCCTGGCAAGTTAACTCCTTCAGTACTAAAGTGCCCCAAATGCTTGAATCCTCACTGCATTAACTGTATATATTATAAATGTTTCAAATGAACTTTAATTTTAGAGTCACCATAAGCATTCTTCTGTATTATATGGACTGTGGCCAGTTATAGACTACACATTACTATATAGACTGTGGCAGATTATATACTACATACCCAGAGATGCTACAGGTGCACTATTGTCACATATAGACTGAAAGCCCAGAACTGTAGAGCCTGTTAAAGTAGAAAACTGCGAAAGGAAGCACCCATATCGGGATAGCTATTGAAATAGAGACATTCCTGAAGGAGGGGCAGCTATAGACTGAAAGAGAAGTAACTATTTAGCGAACTGAAGTCATACCGTTTCTCTTATCTACCAGCATAACGAAAAGATAGAAACGCCTGAGAGTAATGATAGACTTTACTAGTAAAGCCTCACGACACAGAGAAACTGATCATACTAAATCTGGATAGCTGTCAGGGACAATAGGATGTGTATATGCTTTGATATAGCCAGCTGGTGACCATTTACCATCAGAGAGGAAAGTCAGTAATAACCAGCCCGACCAGTCAGAGTGGAAAATTAACCCCTAACTGGAGGTTAAGAGGAAAAGTGAGTTATAATAACAGTGTCATCGCTGAGTAAAGTAAAGGAAGCAGTCCAAGGTGGATATATTCTATAACTGAGGCAGTATAACTGTAGCATGTAACAACTCGGAAACCATGGGCCCCAACAGTGCACAAATGTTTGTATAAACACCCGGGTCGATCTCATTTTTTAAAGATCTGATATGGTACCAGAGGTATTTTTTTGTAATGCATGCGAATACATTGTATAGGATGGGGAGAGTAGAGTATAGTGATTAACTTGTGTAATAATTATTATATAGGTGGGAATGTTTGTTGGAACGGTCTAAAGAATTTATTGACGCTGATAACCCAACTATAGTTGTACAATAAAGCTGTTATACTTACCACTGCCCTCCTCTTCTGCTAGGGGACCCGACATGCCTAATGGAGAGAAAACAGGTAAATGAATTATTGGATTGTGTGTAATGCATTACATAGGCGCTTACACATTAGATACGGCTTACCCAAACAAGCCGAGTGATATAACACAATAGTTAATAGTTTGGGTGGAGGCACAAAGGTAGTTGATAGTAACTCTCTCGAACAGCTACCCCAGAGCAGAGCAAGGGGGTTACAGAAGCAATCTTTGTTTACCCAAACTACAGGAGATCCAGCAATGTGTATGCTCGCCTCCTTTGTTACAGATCTGGCCAGACAGGGTGGCTCTCTGTGGCTCATTTAATTGGGTGTGGTATGTTAGATAGACAAAACTTAGGTCGACAGTGTCTAGGTCGACCACTGTTGGTCGGCAGTAAGTAGGTCGACCTGGTTTCTAGGTCGACAGGGACTCTAGGTCGACATGTACTAGGTCAACATGACAAAAGGTCGACATGAGTTGTTTCACTTTTTTGGGTGTCGTTTTCTCCGTACAGTGATAGGGAACCCGAATTAGTGCACCGTGTTCACTCGCCATGCTTCGGGGCAAGGTTACCGTTCTTAATTGTAGTCCATGTGGATTGTAATGTATGAAAAAGTTCAAAAGATGAAGAAAAAAAAGTGAAAAACTCATGTCGACCTTTTGTCATGTCAACCTAGAGCATGTCAAACGAGAGTCCCTGTCGGCATAGAAACCATGTTGATCTACTTACTGTCGACCAATAGTGGTCAACCTAGACACTGTCGACCTAAGTCTTGTCGACCTAGAGACCGGATCCCATTTAATTACCTTGATTAGAAAAAGTGTCATGTATTCCTATGCCTTAAAACACAGAATAAAGCAAAATACATCTCTGCTATACTGGGGGTATAACTAGAGCAAACCAAACAGTTGAGTGAAGATTCTCTGCTCCTAGGTTAAGAAGTAATTTTCTACTGGGGGTTCACAGTGGGAACTGTTGTTTTGAATTGTATTACTGAAGCAAGCTGAGATGTTTATCACCCATTCTGTTCAATAAACCACTGTTGGTATTCATTTGCCAATGTGCCTGAGTGATTTAGAACTCCGTATCTTCACACCGGCCAAAGCTGGGGAGGCCCAAGTATGAACTGGTTAGGACCGGTGAGGCTTAACTATGGAGGTGAATGGTAGAATACATGAGTTGGATATATGAAAGTCTTGGTACTAACAGAATCTGTAGTATCAGGGATAGTTCTGTAAGTAGTAGAGCTGGTAACAATGGGACAGAACTCTGAGGCTTGAATGGAACTCTGAACAGGAATGGGCAGGGGCGGATTGGGAACAAAAAGCGGCCCTGGAAAAATTTGTACTAGTGGCCCCAGATGGGCAGCACCAGAGGTGTAAGGTCTAGCCATGGACAATGCCAGCAGCACCCTCCCTCCAAGACCTTCTAGATAGTGGGCATGTCCAGCATCAAGGGGGAAGTTAAAAGGAAATAAAATTAAATATTATGAGCACATTATATGATACACCTTTAGAATTTAGGAAACAATATAATTCTTTAGAAAGATATATTTTCTTGCTTATTACACCAACCAATCACTATTCACTCAATCTTATATGTCAGCCAAGCAAGCAGACAGAGCATACTCTAGATCAGGTGTGGCCAACCAGTCAGTGACAAAGAGCCAAAAAACCTGGTTAGGTACATCAAAGAGCCAACATTGAGCCGATTGCGTGCATGCAAAAAAGGAATGTGGCCTTGTGCCTGCTAGACCACACCCCTGGTATAAAATACATTGAAAGGGGCGTGGCTTGGATGGAGAAGAGAGCAGACATGTCTCTGCTGCTCTCCTCTCTCCAGTGTTCTTCACTATAATAATTCGGGGTACTCACCCCCTGGATTTCCTTTCTGGGGGCTCCCTGTCCCTCCCTGTGGGTCCCCTAAGCCCTGTAGTGTGTGCTGCGGAGCGGTTTTCACCGCTCTTGCAGGTTGCGGCCTTCACACAGGCGGAAGCCGGGGACTCGCGTACTCCCGGAGCCCGCGTCTTGAGCTCCACGGCGGGAGTGCGGTGCCAGGGAGCGGCGCGGACCCTGCAAACAAGCTCCGGACCACTCAGAAGCCCCCCACGGACCTCCGGAGCGGACACCCGCCGAGGCAGAGGGTCGGAGGGACACCGGGCAGCGGGAGTCGGAGGTGGAACAGACGGCCAGTGAGACTCGGCAGCCATCTTTGACCCTTCTGGTGTGCTGGAATTGAGGTAGCAGGGTGCTTTTGCAGCGGTGGGGGTCTCTGGGTTGGGGCTTATTCAAGTTTGGTGGCCCTCCGGCATTGTTCCCTCCCGGCTCCTACCCTGGGGCGGGATTGGTGCATTTATTTTCTTAAGTGGAGTAACAGACCTACACTAGACACCAGTCTTTTCTACTGCACCTGCCCCATCTAGTGGCCTCTAGATGCAATAGCCCACATTTCTTTCTCAGTGTGCTGGATATATAATACATATTGCTCTGCAGACTTCATCGGACCGCAGATTTCCAGGTTCCCGCCGAGTCGATCGGCCACGATGTCCACATGGATGAATAATATTATGTTCTGATAGCTATGTGAAGGCTCCACCTGCGCCCGAATGTTCTTATGACATGATATGACAAGTCGACAATTCTGTGGATCCTTCCTAGATTGACGCTACAGACGCCTCCTACCTCCGGTTCCTCTACCTTTGTCATTCAGCGCTGCTATGCCTCCCAAGAAATACAAGGCTGCTAAAACTGTTTCCCAGGTGGCGTTCTTTAAACCTTCTCCCTAGGCCGCTAAAGCTAAGGACGCACGGAGTGGCGCCTCTAAACCTGCTGCTCTCGTGTTCTCACCGCTTAGAGATATGCCGGCCCCGGCCACTGCACACACCAGCTCCATTGACGACAGCAAAGCACTTACGGTGGGTGCTATGAAGCAGCTCCTAACACAATTTAAGGATGAAGTCGCGGCAGAATTTAGAGCGACTATGAGGGAATGCCAGCGATCTATTGACGAAATCGGAGGTCGCACCGATCACCTAGAAATGAAAATGGGTGAAGTGGTGTCGTCGCACAACGACCTAATCTCTTCACACGAACTGCTCCAAACTGAGGTCACGACGCTTAGAGACAAACTCTCGGATGTTGAAGACAGATCGAGGCGTAACAACTTAAAGCTACGAGGGGTTCCGGAAACTGTCGCTAATAGCGCTTTAAACGACTTTGCAGTTGACCTCTTCAGCAAACTCCTTCCTTCAAACCGCCCCGCGGACTTCTTAATTGATCGTATCCATAGGCTTCCAAAAGCCAGGAATGCCCCCGATGGTGTCCCCCGGGATGTCCTTATGAGGCTACACTATTACCATGTGAAGGAGGCTTGAAAGCTGCCCGACCCTCGGATGCTGCGTCAGAGGCTTTGGGCTCACTTAAAATTTTCGGAGACCTGTCCCCTGCTACTTTGGTGAAACGGCGCTCTCTTTACCCCATCACATCTATGCTACGGAAAGAGAACATTCTATACAGATGGGGATTCCCTACGAAGTTGCTCATCTCCCGAGAGGGGTCCACAGTCGTTATAACGAACGTCGAGGAGGGTAAAAAGATCCTAGCATCATGGGAACTCTGCAAGTTCTCCTACACACACATCTCCCGACCGGGGCCTTCAGCGGGACTGGGCCTAATCGGCTGCAGAACTTTGAGTATTGTTTGATTTGCTGCACTTGCTTTGTTTTCATGTTTCCTAATTAGTTTGTCATGTCGTATATTCCTATGTTGCATTAACTCCTTGGCGTTTATCTGAGGAGGTTGTTTATGTGAATTTTGAGTGCTTCTAGAATGTTTTTCAGTGTTGCCTCCTCATCGGTATTTCATTGTTTACTGTCTGTCTCTGCTACCCCGACTGCCACCCACATTTCTTTGTTGGCTGGGAATTCTACTTAAGTTTCATTCACTCCCGGTAGCGGTCGGGGGCCCGGAGACGGGGTGACGAGAGACCACATTTAGTTTAACTTAGGTTCGGGTGCGGGCGGATTGCCACTACCTGCCACCGTTTAACTCTGAGTCGCCATGGTTAGGCGTCCAATTGTGCCCCCGAGAGGGGTTAAGGTTCTGTTTATTCTTTCTGTTATTTCTTTCTGTATTCCTTTTCTCTTTTGTCCTTTCTTTTCCCTTTCCTCTCTATTTGTCCGGGTATGTTACACACACTTTTTACTTGCCAGTTGGGTTTGATAGGAACGTATTCCCTGACAGTTTTACATTATGGTTAACATTGTCTCTATAAATGCAAAAGGGCTTAATTCCCCGCACAAGAGGATATTAGCGATTAATTATTTTCATAAGCTTAAAGCTCAAATCATAGCAGTCCAAGAAACTCATTTTATTAAATCTGCCCCTCCGCGGTTTACTAATTAGAGATTCCCCCATTGCTATTTGGCTAACGGGCCGGCTAAGAAGGCGGGAGTGGCAATCTTGATATCTCAGCATTGCGCGTTCTCCCTCGCTTCGCAATATTGCGACCCTGAGGGGAGAATCCTTATTCTAGTAGGTACTCTTGAAAACAAAGAGGTGACATTAGTTTCCTGCTATGCCCCTAACACCAAGCAACTAGCATTTTGCAGGAAACTCTGCGCTAAGGTGCAACAATTGGCTAAGGGTGCTTTACTCTTAATGGGGGATTTCAATTTGACTTTGGACCCTTTAGTCGATAATTCTGGCAAGCGACCCTCGCTCTTCAGTCAGCTCTATAGGAATGCAAAGGGCTTTAGCCAGCTACTGGCGGAATATGATCTTTTAGACCTCTGGCGCGTTAAGCATCCAAGGGAAAGAGATTACATATTTTATTCCTCGGCGCACGCATCCTACTCTAGAATAGATCTAGCATTAGCAGATAAGTGGACCCCACAGTCCATCCGTAAAATAGTCATCCTTCCCATGTCCTGGTCGAATCACTCCCCACTATTCATCGTATGGGATATATATAATAGAAAGGTTACCCCGGCCCCCTGGCGTTTGGGTAAACTCAGTCTTCTTCAGCCGGAGACCACGCAGGCGATCCAATCCACCTTAGATTATTATCTTTCTAAGAACTCTCCCCAGGAGACGTCTATCTTCACATTCTGGTGCGCCCTCAAAGCAGTGACACGAGGGACGGCAATTCAAACAGCGGCTAAACTTAAACGGGCATATCGCAAACAATTTGAACAAGCGGAACTTACAGTCGCCTCCCTGGAGAGTTCTCACAAGGCACATCCGCACGATAAAGACCTTCTTAAGTCTTTGAAAGAAGCAAGGGAGGCAGTGAATGTCTTTTATCTTGCAGAGGTTAAACACAACCTTCATAGATTGAACCAAAAATTTTAGGATCTAGACCGAAAATTGCTAAGAAGACTCTTGTTCGGCCTAAACTGTCTGGGGGGATAGCTTTCCCAGATATAGAAAAGTACCATGTGGCATGTCTGATAAGTCAGTCTAGGGACTGGTTTGACACCACGAGTCTGAAGCCTTGGGTTATTCTGGAAGCCTCATGCTTGGACGCTGTTTCTCTCCCTGATATGTTTTGCTTGCCACTGCCCGCTGCTCGGAGAAGGGCCAAATCCTGCAAGTCTATTAAAACGACCATAGATTCCTGGCATAAATTAGTACTCTCTACAGAAGAGCTTCATTTACCCCTGCCTGTCGTTAACTGCTCTTATGTCATTGATCCCCAATGTTTCCCTAGTGGAGTGGACTCAGAAGGGGCTCACTACCGTGGGTGATTTATTTGAAGGGGACGTCTTGATGTCCTTCTCTCAATTACAAGAGAGATTTGGGATTCGGACTCAGGATTTCTTTAAATACCTGCAGGTGAGAAGTTGGCTGCACTCATGTACTCCCTCACATCTCCACAAATTGTCTCTTCCGGCTTACATAGTCAGCCGACTGGAGACACCCTCGCATACATATGGGATTACGTGGTGGTATCAATTTCAAATGACAAACGGCCCCCATATGAAATTGAAAACTCAGACTTTATGGGAAAGAGATTTGAACAGGTCCTTTACTGAGGCAGAGTGGGATGGTATATTTGGGTCTTGTTTTAAAGTCTCCAAGTGTGTTAACCACTCAGAAATGTTTTACAAGCTTATACAGAGGGCCTATTTCACCCCTGCCAAACAGCACAGAATCTGGCCCTCCCAATCTAAATCATGTTGGAGGAAATGCGGCTCCACGGGGGATATCTTTTATGTCTTTTGGGCATGTCCTCGTATACAACCACTTTGGAGAGAAGTTTTAAATATGGCCGGCATGGTGTTGGGGCTCAGCATCCCAATGGACCCAGCTGTGGCGCTATTTCACTTATACGTAGATCGCCTCTCCGCAGGTAACCGTTATGTCTTGGGGCATATTCTGATAGCCGCTAAAGCGGCTATAGCACAGTTATGGAAATCTGAGAGTGTTCCCACCTTGGAGCTCATCCAAAATAAGATCCACAAACATTTCATTTTTGAAACCGCGGAGGCTAAATACTCCTCATCGGCTAACTCTATCCACGTGAAATGGTTGGGATGGTCTGATTATAGAAGTAGAGTAGGTAGGCTAACAGTATATAGCTCTCCAATTGACATGTCCGTGCTCGACCTCTCCTAGAATGATCTCTATGAGTAAGCCGTGATACTAGATATGTCCTCTTCATGCCTCCTCTTAGTGCTTTCTCCTTTTCTCGTGTCTGTACGTTCGATGTAACCAATTGTATACCCCTTAGACTGTGCGTTGCTTAAGTTTGCTTAAGGTAACCATTCCGGACTTCCCCTGTGTTTCCCTATTTCTTTATTCTGTTCCCCATTTCTGTGTGTAAACACTTCAATAAAAAATGTAATGTTTAAAAAAAAAAAAACATTGAAAAAGCCAGAACAACATAAAATAATTTTTTTAAAGCCAAATCCATTGAAAAAGCCACTTTTACATAATAAACTTCAGCTCCCCCATGTGTCACTCCAGCCAGCTCCCCATGTGTCACTCCTGCTAGCACCCTCCTGTGTCACTCCAGCCAGCTCCCTCGTGTCACTCCAGCCAGGTCTCCCATGTGTCACTACTGCCAAGACCCTGCTGTGCCACTCCAGCCAGGTCTCCCATGTGTCACTACTGCCAAGACCCTGCCGTGTCACTCCAGCAAGCTCCCCCATGTGTCACTCCAGCCAACACCCTCCTGTCACTCCAGCCAGCTCTTCCATGTCACTCCAGCCAGCTATCCCATGTGTCACTACTGACAAGATCCTGCTGTGTCACTCCAGCCAGGTCTCCCATGTGTCACTACTGCCAAGATCCTGCTGTGTCACTCCAGCCAGCTCCCCCATGTGTCACTCCAGCCAACACCCTCCTGTCACTCCAGCCAGCTCTTCCATGTGTCACTCCTGCTAGCACCATCTTATATCACTCCAGCCAGCTCACCCGTGTCACTCCAGCCAGCTCTCCCATGTGTCACTCCTGCTACCACCCTCCTATGTCACTCCAGCCAGCTCTCCCATGTGTCACTCCTGCTACCACCCTCCTATGTCACTCCAGCCAGCTCTCCCATGTGTCACTTCTGCCAACACCCTCCTATGTCACTCCAGCCAGCTCTCCCATGTGTCACTTCTGCCAACACCCTCCTGTCACTCCAGCCAGCTCTTCCATGTGTCACTCCTGCTACCACCCTCCTATGTCACTCCAGCCAGCTCTCCCATGTGTCACTCCTGCTACCACCCACCTATGTCACTCCAGCCAGCTCTCCCATGTGTCACTACTTCCAGCACCCTCCCGCATCACTCCTGCCAGCACCCTCCTGTATCTCTCCAGCCAGCTCTGCCATGCGTCGCTCTAGCCCACCCTCATGTATCACTACAGCCCCCCCTCCCCCATCAACTCATGCCATTGCAGCAGTCCCTAATGTGTCCTCTGTTTGTTTGTGGGTGTCTCACCTCTAGTATCCAATTCCTTCAGTTTTCAGTCCCTGTAGTGCTGCTGCGTGTCTGGCTGGAGTGCAGCGGTTTCTGTATCTGTTGTGGTCACATGATTTAGAGTGTTGGGAGCCACATTTGAATAAAGAAAGAGCCACATGTGGCTCAAAAGCCATTGGTTGGCCACCGCTGCTCTAGATCATCTGCAATCACAGGCTAAGTGGCAAAGAAATTTTCATATATGCAAATTATTTTGCGTCTTATTCATTATGTCTATAAATAGGACCACATGTCCTCAAACAAAACAGGCCCCGGGGGTGCGTCGGCCCACCGGGTATCTTCCCTGTAAGCCCTATGGTCAATCCGCCTCTGTGAATGGGTGATATGAGATAAGACTAGTGAGGCTTGCTTATGGAGGCTGTTGGTGAACGGTAGAATAGATGACTTGAATATATATGAGTGTCTTACTAACTAACAGAGTCCAAGGTATATGGGATAGTTCTATAGGTAGTAGAAATGGTAAAAATGGGACAGATCTCTGAGCTGGAAGTGATGAGTCTTGAATGGAATTTTGGACACTGGACAGGTACCAGCAGTGCTGTGTGCAAGAAACAGCATTGACACCCCCCCATATACAAAACAGGGTCAATGCACATGCCAAAAATATAGGAGCATGGCTTCATGGGGAAAGGGCATGGCCACAGAGCTCCCTTTTACACATTACGTTAGGCAGAGCTCCTCTTTACACAGTACGGCAGGAATAGTTCCCTTTTATACATTACGACAGCAGAGTCCCCCTTTTTACACATTACGGCAGAAGAGTCTCCTTTTTCACACATTACGGCAGCAGAGTGCCCCTTTTTTACACATTAGGCAGGCAGTGTCCTACTTTGTACACATTAGGCAGGGTCCCCCTTGTTTACACATTATGGCAGTAGAGTCCCCATTTTTTAGACATTACAGTAGCAGAGGCCGCCTTTTAACACATTACAGTAACAGAGGCTTCATTTTTACACAGTAAGTAGGCAGAGCCTCTTTTTGCACATTATATCAGCAGTCAAACTTTCTGTACACATTGGGGGGGAGGTGTGTGTGTGTGGGTGTGTGTCTGTGTCTGTGTGTCTGTGTCTCAGTCACCTGGGGTATGCGCGATCCAGCATCCAGGCATCTCACAGCCTCTCCTCGGGTCCGTGACCTGCCAGCTGCGCTGACGCTCCACAGTCTTATACTGAAGCTGCAATACACAGCCGCTGGTGCCAGCGGCTCTCACGAGTGGAGGGGAGGATTACTGCTGCACAGCTCGCACTCCCTTACAGGCACAACGAAACTCAGGGGCAGTGAGACAACGGGAAGGTGTGTAATGCCACATGGCGCTCCACAGTCCTATACTGAAGCTGCAATACAGAGCCGCTGGCTCTAGTGGCTCTCAAGAGTGAAGGGAGGGGGGGGATGATTGCTGCACAGCTCCCACTCCCTTACAGGCACAGCGACACTCAGGGGCAGCGGGACAATGGGAAGGTGTGTAATGCCACATGGCGCCTATGGCAGTGCTCCCACTCCCTTGCGGAGGTGGGAGACAAGTGGTGGAGGCAGGACTTTAAATAGTCGCTGACTGGCGAGAGCGGCCTTAAGTGCTTTAGTGCTGTGGGCAAGGCACCATCGGCACACACCTAGTTATGGCCCTGGGTACCAGTGATACATTGGACACTGGTCTGGAATTGGTGGCACTGGACACTAGGCTGGGACATGTGACAATGAGGCTGGGCACCAGGTTGGTACCAGTGAGATGGAGACTGGACACTGGACTAGATCCAGTGGTATGGGAGACTGGGTTGGGACGATTGGTACTAAGACTGGACACTGGGCTGGTACCGGTGAGGTATGGACTGGACACTGAGATGAATCTGTGTATTGGACATTCGTCCCTTGTGTTGAAAGCAGTTTTTTGACTCATCTCCTGTGTCTATCAAGATAACATTATATGGTCCTCTCAAGACGAGTTTGGTGAAAGTTGTAGCACCTGTAAAATGGTCAAATAACTGTGATTGAGAACAATGGGTGCAGAAGTAGCCAAGTTCATTATACTCATTGCGGCAGCGAAGGTGCGGAAAGTGCGCCCGCGACTATGTGTGAATGTGTGCATAAACAAGCACATGCATTGAAGTCTATGGATCAGCCAGGCGTGTTCGCACTATGCCGCGATGTGTTTGCCCATGCGTATGCATAGCGACAAAGATGAGCATGGATGCATCTGTAATTGATTTTTCACTTTGATTTTGTTTAACCACTTGCCTGGCATGGTCGCATCAGATGCGACCATGCCTGCAAGTGCTTTATCTGACCTGATCGCACAGGATGCAACCAGTCAGATAAACAGTGTTAGCAGCGGCAGGGAATGGAAACTTCTCCACGCTGCTCACATAGGGACCGGAAGGTCCCTCTGACTTCCAACACCCAGGCCCAAGTGTTGCCGTGCAGCCGATCATTGCTGATCGGTCAGCACAGCAGGATCCCCCACCCCCAGTGGCTGCAGACAATAGCAGCTGCTGATAAATGTGAATCATCGCCCCCAGGCCCCCCTGTGTACCTGGCAGCTGAACGGGCTCTAAAAACTAAAGTCACGATGGTCGCAATATTCCGATGGTCGCAATGTTCCTGATCGATGTACCAATGTTTGGGGGAGAATTTTTTTTTTTTATTATTATATATTTTATTTTAACTAAAATCATTTTGGATAGGGTTAAATTCATGTTCTTCACCTAATTCACTCATACAAAAACCTGACAATTTCTGAGCGGTTTTTGTGGAGAAAAAAATTGTCAGTTAATTGGTTAAGGTTAAGCCCTTATAGTCGAAACATGGACAAAGTCCTCCATCTTTTTTCTTCATGAAAAGGGATCCTGCTCCCACAAGGGAAGATGAGGGACAGATGAAGAATTTTCCCAAATTTTTAGACATTGCCTGAGTCTCTGGCAAAGACAAATCATAAGTGTAAGCCTTGGGAGGAGTCTTCCCTGTGGTCAATTCGATGGGATAATCCCATTCCTGGTGAGATGGAAGAATTTAGTCTCCTTGCTTACTGAATATGTCTATAAATTGCTGATAGGGCAAGGGTAACTTCTCAGACTTGGATACCCCAGAAGAATTGAAGGAAAGGACAGCGTTTGAAGCAGGACAAATTCAAAGATGTAATCTGTAGTGACATCCAATACAACTAAAGACTATGTTTCAGTAGCCAGGGAAGTCCGAGAACTATGACTGTAAGGCTTTTGGAATCATTAAGAAGATACTTCTTTTGAATGCAAAGTGCCTACTCAGAGCTTTAATGGCAGTGCTTGACTAGTCACAGCTCATTCAGGAATGTGGCTGCCATTGACTGCCATGAGGGAGATTGGCCGTGATTGGACTTTGGTAGGTGATTGATATCTCTGAACATAATCCAAACTAGTAAAATTCCATGTGCATCAGAAACCAGTAATGCCGAATGAGATTTAGGACTGCTAGGATATTCCAATATCATGTTGCTGGTAGAATCAGAATTCTGTGAAGAATTGGCAGCTACTCCTAATTTAAGTTCTCATTTATTATTTAGGAGCAGGAGTTTCCCAGACAGAGAGAACAGGATGTGACCAAATGTTCTGAAGAACCACAATAAAGGCATAAATCCTCTTGACATAATCTCTGTTATTTCTCAGGAATAAGGTGAGACAGGTTGATTTACAGAGGCTCTTCACGGGATAGTGATGGAAAACTTGGGCGTGAAACTCATTGAAGCTTGAAATTAACCTTCCTGCTTTCCAGGGCATGCTCTCTATTGCTTAAGTCAGCTTTGTTGTAGAGTGAAATTAGGTCATCTAATTTACGAGGAAGGTCGCGGGTAGCCAGATTGTCTCTGAGTCTATAGGAAAGACCACTCCAGAAGACCACTCCATAAGTGCATCCTCATTCCAGTTTAACTCAGATGCCAAGGCTTGAAATTGAACAACGTATTGCCTTACAACTGTATTGCCATGGTGTAACTGTAGAATGTCCACAGAAGCAGATGTTATTTTTCCTGGCTTATCAAAGATTTCTCTAACGTCCTAAGTGGATGCTGGGGACTCCGTAGGGACCATGGGGAATAGCGGCTCCGCAGGAGACTGGGCACAAAAGTAAAGCTTTAGAACTACCTGGTGTGCAATGGCTCCTCCCCCTATGACCCTCCTCCAAGCCTCAGTTAGATTTTTGTGCCCGAACGAGAAGGGTGCACACTAGGTGGCTCTCCTGAGCTGCTTAGTGAAAAGTTTAGTTTTAGGTTTTTTATGTTCAGTGAGACCTGCTGGCAACAGGCTCACTGCATCGAGGGACTAAGGGGAGAAGAAGCGAACTCACCTGCGTGCAGAGTGGATTGGGCTTCTTAGGCTACTGGACATTAGCTCCAGAGGGACCGATCACAGGCCCAGCCATGGATAGGTCCCAGAGCCGCGCCGCCGGCCCCCTTACAGAGCCAGAAGACAGAAGAGGTCCGGAAAATCGGCGGCAGAAGACGTCCTGTCTTCAACAAGGTAGCGCACAGCACTGCAGCTGTGCGCCATTGCTCTCAGCACACTTCACACTCCGGTCACTGAGGGTGCAGGGCGCTGGGGGGGGGGGCGCCCTGAGCAGCAATAAAAACACCTTGGATGGCAAAAAATGCATCACATATAGCTCCTGGGCTATATGGATGAATTTAACCCCTGCCAAAATACACAAAAAAAGGGAGATAAGGCCGCCGAGAAGGGGGCGGAGCCTATCTCCTTAGCACACTGGCGCCATTTTCCCTCACAGCTCCGTTGGAGGGAAGCTCCCTGGCTCTCCCCTCCAGTCACTACACTACAGAAAGGGTTAAAAAAGAGAGGGGGGCACTAATTACGCGCAGTATTAAAAATTACAGCAGCTATAAGGGGAAAAACACTTATATAAAGTTATCCCTGTATATATATAGCGCTCTGGTGTGTGCTGGCAAACTCTCCCTCTGTCTCCCCAAAGGGCTAGTGGGGTCCTGTCCTCTATCAGAGCATTCCCTGTGTGTGTGCTGTGTGTCGGTACGTTTGTGTCGACATGTATGAGGAGAAAAATGATGTGGAGACGGAGCAGATTGCCTGTAATAGTGATGTCACCCCCTAGGGGGTCGACACCTGAGTGGATGAACTGTTGGAAGGAATTACGTAACAGTGTCAGCTCTGTATAAAAGACAGTGGTTGACATGAGACAGCCGGCTACTCAGCTTGTGCCTGTCCAGACGTCTCATAGGCCATCAGGGGCTCTAAAGCGCCCGTTACCTCAGATGGCAGATATAGACGCCGACACGGATACTGACTCCAGTGTCGATGGTGAAGAGACAAATGTGACTTCCAGTAGGGCCACACGTTACATGATTGAGGCAATGAAAAATGTTTTACACATTTCTGATAATACGAGTACCACCAAAAAGGGGTATTATGTTCGGTGAGGAAAAACTACCTGTAGTTTTCCTGAATCTGAGAAATTAAATGAGGTGTGTGATGATGCGTGGGTTTCCCCCGATAACAACTGATAATTTCTAAAATGTTATTGGCATTATATCCTTTCCCGCCAGAGGTTAGGGTGCGTTGGGAAACACCCCCTAGGGTGGATAAAGCGCTCACACGCTTGTAAGAACAAGGGCTCTACCCTCTCCTGAGATGGCCGCCCTTAAGGATCCTGCTGATAGAAAGCAGGAGGGTATCCTAAAATGTATTTACACACATACTGGTGTTATACTGCGACCAGCAATCGCCTCAGCCTGTATGTGCAGTGCTGGGTTGGCGTGGTCGGATTCCCTGACTGAAAATATTGATACCCTAGATAGGGACAGTATATTATTGCCTATAGAGCATTTAAAAGATGCATTTCTATATATGCGTGATGCACAGCGGAATATTTGCCGACTGGCATCAAGTCTAAGTGCGTTGTCCATTTCTGCCAGTAGAGCAGGCCTGGCCAACCTGTGGCTCTCCAGCTGTTGTAAAACTACAAGTCCCATCATGCTTTGCCACAGTTTAGCTATTAAGGAATGCTAAAACCGTGGCAGGGCATGCTGGGATGTGTAGTTTCACAACATCTGGAGAGCCACAGGTTGGCCAGGCCTGCAGTAGAGGGTTATGGACACGACAGTGGTCAGGTGAGGCGGATTCCAAAACGGAATTTGGAAGTATTGCCTTATTAAGGGGAGGAGTTATTTGGGGTCGGTCTTTTCAGACCTGGTGGCCACGGCAACAGCTGGGAAATCCACGTTTGTACCCCAGGTCGCCTCTCAACATAAGAAGTCGCCGTATTATCAGGCGCAGTCTTTTCGTAGGCAAGCGGGCAAAAGGTTCCTCATTTCTGCCCCGTGACAGAGGGAGAGGAAATAGGCTGCAGAAATCAGCCAGTTCCCAGGAACAGAAACCCTCTCCCGCCTCTGCCAAGCCCTCAGTATGACGCTGGGGCTTTACAAGCAGAATCAGGCACGGTGGGGGCCCGTCTCAATGAATTTCAGCGCGCAGTGGGCTCACTCGCAAGTAGACCCCTGGATCCTTCAGGTGATATCTCAAGGGTACAAATTGGAATTCGAGACGTCTCCCCCTCGCCGTTTCCTAAAGTCGGCTTTAACGATGTCTCCTTCTGACAGGGAGGCAGTTTTGGAAGCCATTCACAAGCTGTATTCCCAGCAGGTGATAATCAAGGTACCCCTCCTGCAACAGGGAACGGGGTATTATTCCACACTGTTATGGTACCGAAGCCGGACGGCTCGGTGAGACCGATTCTAAATCTAAAATCTTGAACACTTACATACGGAGGTTCAAATTCAAGATTGAGTCACTCAGAGCAGTGATTGCGAACCTGGAAGAAGGGGACTACATGATGTCTCGGGACATCAAGGATGCTTACCTTCATGTTAAAATTTACCCTTCTCACCAAGGGTACCTCAGGTTTATGGTACAGAACTGTCACTATCAGTTTCAGACGCTGCCGTAGGGATGGTCCACGGCACACCGGGTCTTTACCAAGGTAATGGCCGAAATGATGATACTCCTTCGAAGGAAGGGAATTTTAGTTATCCCTTACTTGGGCGATTCCCTGATAAGGGTAAGATCCAGGGAACAGTTGGAGGTCGGTGTAGCACTATCTCAGGTAGTGTTGCGGCAGCACGATTGGATTCTCAATATTCCAAAATTGCAGCTGATTCCGACGACTCGTCTTCTGTTCTTAGGGATGATCCTGGACACAGTCCAGAAAAAGGTGTTTCTCCCGGAGGAGAAAGTCAGGGAGTTATCCGAGCTAGTCGGGAACCTCCTATAACCGAGCCAAGTCTCAGTACATCAATGAAATGGTTCTGGGAAAAATGGTGGCTTCCTACGAAGCAATCCCATTCGGCATATTCCACGCAAGAACTTTCCAGTGGGACCTGCTGGACAAATGGTCCGGGTCGCATCTTCAGATGCATCAGCGGATAACCCTGTCACCAAGCACAAGGGTGTCTCTCCTGTGGTGGTTGCAGAGTGCTCATCTTCTAGAGGGCCGCACATTCAGGACTGGGTCCTGGTGACCACGGATGCCAGCCTGCGAGGCTGGGGAGCAGTCACACAGGGAAGGAATTTCCAGAGCTTATGGTCAAGCCTGGAGACATCACTTCACATAAATATCCTGAAGCTAAGGGCCATTTACAATGCTCTAAGCTCAGCAAGACCTCTGCTTCAAGGTCACTCGGAGTTGATCCATTCGGACAACATCACGGCAATCACCCACGTAAACAGACAGGGTGACACAAGAAGCAGGAGGGCAATGGCAGAAGCTGCAACGATTCTTCGCTGGGCGGAAAATCATGTGATAGCACTGTCAGCAGTATTCATTCCGGGAGTGGACAACTGGGAAGCAGACTTCCTCAGCAGACACGGCCTCCACCCGGGAGAGTGGGGACTTCACCCAGAAGTCTTCCACATGTTTATAAAACTCGACAAGTATTGCGCCAGGTCAAGGGACCCTCAGGCAATAGCTGTAGACGCTCTGGTAACACAGTGGGTGTACCAGTCAGTGTATGTGTTCCCTCCTCTGCCTCTCATACCCAAGGTACTGAGAATTATAAGATGGAGAGGAGTAAGCACTATATTCGTGGCTCCGGATTGGCCAAGAAGGACTTGGTAACCGGAACTTCAAGAGATGCTCACGGAGGATCCGGGGCCTCTACCTCTAAGAAGGGACCTGCTCCAGCAAGGACCCTGTCTGTTCCAAGACTTACCGCGGCTGCGTTTGACGGCATGGCGGTTGAACGCCGGATCCTGAAGGAGAAAGGCATTCCGAATGAAGTCATTCCTATCCTGATCAAGGCCAGGAAAGATATAACCGCAAAACATTATCACCGCATTTGGCGAAAATATGTTGCGTGGTGCGAGGCCAGTAAGGCCCCGACGGAGGAATTTTCAACTAGGTCGATTCCTACATTTCCTGCAAACAGGAGTGTCTATGGGCCTGAAATGGGGGTCCATTAAGGTTCAAGTTTCGGCCCTGTCAATTTTCTTCCAAAAAGAACTAGCTTCAGTCCCTGAAGTTCAGACGTTTGTGAAAGGAGTACTGTATATACAGCCTCCTTTTGTGCCTCCAGTGGCACATTGGGATCTAAATGTAGTTTTTGGGTTCCAAAAGTCACATTGGTTGAACCACTTAAATATGTGGAGTTAAAATATCTCACATGGAAAGTGGTCATGCTGGGGGCCCTGGCCTGGGCCAGGTGCGTGTCAGAATTGGCGGCTTTATCCTGTAAAAGCCCTCATCTGATTTTCCATTCGGACAGGGCGGAATTGAGGACTTGTCCTCAGTTTCTCCCTAAGGTGGTTTTCAGCGTTTCACCTGAATTAACCTATTGTGGTGCCTGCGGCTACTAGGGACTTGGAGGACTCCAAGTTGCTAGACGTTGTCAGAGCCCTGGACATATAGGTTTTCAGGACGGCTGGAGTCAGAAAATCTGACTCGTTGTTTATTCTGTATGCACCCAACAAGCTGGGTGCTCCTGCTTCTAAGCAGACTATTGCTCGTTGGATTTGTAGTACAATTCAGCTTGCACATTCTGTGGCAGGCCTGCCACAGCCAAAATCTGTAAAAGCCCATTCCACAAGGAAGGTGGGCTCATCTTGGGCGGCTGCCCGAGGGGTCTCGGCTTTACAACTTTGCCGAGCAGCTACTTGGTCAGGAGCAAATACGTTTGTAAAATTCTACAAATTTGATACCCTGGCTGAGGAGGACCTGGAGTTCTCTCATTTGGTGCTGCAGAGTCATCCGCACTCTCCCGCCCGTTTGGGAGCTTTGGTATAATCCCCATGGTCCTTACGGAGTCCCCAGCATCCACTTAGGACGTTAGAGAAAATAAGAATTTACTTACCGATAATTCTATTTCTCGTAGTCCGTAGTGGATGCTGGGCACCCATCCCAAGTGCGGATTGTCTGCAATACTGGTACATAGTTATTGTTACCAAAAAATCGGGTTATTGCTGTAGTGAGCCATCTTTTCTAGAGGCTCCTCTGTTATCATGCTGTTAACTGGGTTCAGATCACAAGTTATATGGTGTGATTGGTGTGGCTGGTATGAGTCTTACCCGGGATTCAAAATCCTTCTTAATTGTGTACGCTCGTCCGGGCACAGTATCCTAACTGAGGCTTGGAGGAGGGTCATAGGGGGAGGAGCCAATGCACACCAGGTAGTTCTAAAGCTTTACTTTTGTGCCCAGTCTCCTGCGGAGCCGCTATTCCCCATGGTCCTTACGGAGTCCCCAGCATCCACTACGGACTACGAGAAATAGAATTATCGGTAAGTAAATTCTTATTTTTTCGCAATGTAGAGATGAACTCAGAGTAGGTATATTTGACAATTCTTCTTGGATATCTGGAAGACTACCTAATGCAGGGGAGAGCCCCCAGACTCCTAATAGAGCAGGATTTTTTTTCATACAGAGGCACGTGCCTAGGGGCGGCACTTGTTTGGGGGCCGCACTTGGACGATTGTGTTGGTAACCTCAGGCCAAAAAGTACCAGTAACTGCAAAATATTTCCACTGTACTGTACCATATGCCATCTTGAATGATGTGTAAGTGGGTAGTACATGCACATACTGCCCCTGTAAGCATTCCTACTTAGTAAATATGTTTACATAATTAAAAAAAAAATGTCAAATTGTTTTTTTTTTTATTATTCTATTCAATTGGCTATCATCAAATGAGGGCTTGTAGACAATCAATAAAAATAATAAAATTAGGCAGAAGGGGGAGCCGGCCACCCTTTAAATCCACCTCTGCATATGCTATTATGGTATACGTATAAGACTACGCATTTGCTTTACATGATGTACACCTGGTGGAAACACAACTATTTTTCAGCTGTACACCTTGAAAATTCCCTATTTTAAAGCAAACAAATTACATTTAATTACAAAGGAATTAAGCGGAAATTGCAAAAAAAACTTTATTTATATTTAAGATACATAATAAATGGAAAAAAAATAGATTTTGGGGTATTTTGAGGCCAATTTGTTTAACCCCCAAAATTGCATGTATTTATTCACCCAAATAAGCTAATTGAAGACTTCCAAATGTCTAATATGTCATTAGGGGTGGCTGGCAAGGGGTTCTGAAGCATGTCCTGACATTTTTACCTTAGAATATTGGGGGTCATTCCGAGTTGATCGTAGCTGTGCTAAATTTAGCACAGCTACGATAATGAACTCAGACATGCGGGGGGACGCCCAGCACAGGGCTAGTCCGCCCCGCATGTTAGTGCCGGCCTCCCCCGCAGAAGTGCAAAGGCATCGCACAGCGGCAATGCCTTTGCACTTCAAGAGTAGCTCCCGGCCAGCACAGCTTTAGCTTGCTGGCTGGGAGCTACTCATCTCTCCCCTGCCCGCAGTCGCTGCGTGTGACGTCACGCAGCTGCTGCGAGCCACTCCCCGCACGGTCTGGCCACGCCTGCATTGGCCGGACCGCGCCCACGAAACGGCGGGCAAACGCTGCCGTTTCGCCACCTCCCGCCCATCGACCGCCTCTGCCTGTCAATCAGGCAGAGGCGATCGTAGCACAGCGACGGGCGGCCATGCGCCGGCGCCCTGCGGCGCCGGCACATGCGCAGTTCTGACCCAATCTCTACGCTGCAAAAAACTGCAGCGTGCGATCGGGGTCAGAATGACCCCCATAGATCTTCCCTATTTTTCACACCTCCATGGTGATGTGCACAAAAACAAAACAAAAAAAAAATGTCAATTTCATCTGAAAAAGCAATGCAAGTTTGGAATTGTATTGGCTGACTTCAGCCTCACGGTTATATCACTTCCACCCAAGCCTATTGTGAGTGACAGGTAAGCCGGAGAATGCTGTTACAGCTTTTGGCGTCACTCATATCCTTAGTAACGTGCAAACAGGTTCACTATTAGTGCAATCAATAATTAACTGATGACATACACATGAGTTTGGGAGGTACACACTCCCATTCCAAGGGGTATAAATACACAAGAAATATTAAATATTTTTTATAACTTTGTGCATTAAACAAAGTGTGTGTACATTCACACAATTCATTTATGTTTCATATACACCTTATACACACAGCCTGAAGGTCATTTAATACAATATTTTTAATAACTTTGTGTATTAAACAAAGTTTGTATACATTGGCCCTCATTCCGAGTTGTTCGCTCGCTAGCCGCTTTTCGCAGCAGTACACATGCTAAGCCGCCGCCCTCTGGGAGTGTATCTTAGCTTAGCAGAATTGCGAACGAAGTATTCGCAATATTGCGAAAAGATTTTTCTGTGCAGTTTCTGAGTAGCTCGAGACTTACTCTTCCAGTGCGATCAGTTCAGTGCTTGTCGTTCCTGGTTTGACGTCACAAACACACCCAGCGTTCGCCCAGACACTCCCCCGTTTTTTCAGCCACTCCCGCGTTTTTCCCAGAAACGGCAGCGTTTTTTCACACACTCCCATAAAACGGCAAGTTTCCGCCCAGAAACACCCACTTCCTGTCAATCACACTCCGATCACCAGAACGATGAAAAAACCACGTAATGCCGTGAGTAAAATACCAAACTTCTTAGCAAATTTACTTGGCGCAGTCGCAGTGCGAACATTGCGCATGCGCAATTAGCGGAAAGTCGCTGCGATGCGAAGAAAATTACCGAGCGAACAACTCGGAATGAGGGCCATTGAGCCATCAAAAAACAAAGGTTTCACTATCTCACTCTCACTCCAAAAAATCTGTACTTCGGAATATTCCCTATTTCGGAATATTTGGATATGGGATACTCAACCTGTACTACAATATACAATTCATAGATATGGCATACAAATATAAAAATTTATAAAAATATTACAGTACACTCAAAAATGACACCTTAAAAACCTAAAAAGGTTTACAAAATAAAGATGTATTTACTTTATTTTGTAAACGTTTTTTGGTTTTTAAGGTGTCATTTTTGTGTGTACTGTAATATTTATATACATTTTTATATTTGTATGCCATATCTATGAATTGTATATTGTAGTAATAACAATTGATCTCTGCCCCCTGATTATTGAAAATACCATTTTATACACTAGGATTTATGTAATCTATTATAACAAAATGGCCGAAGCATAGGTACACTATTAGTATTGAACTACTAGGAATTGTGATGTTAGTGTATTAGAATGCTTAATATTTGTAGACACTCCCTTACTAATCTGTGTAAGCCTGAATCTTCAGTGATGGTCCCTAGGACCAGGGGGATGCTGGGAAGTGGGTGGTCCAGTGTGCAGTGTGCCTGGAGTTGGTGATGGAATAAAAACAGCACAGCTGTGAACTCACATGTCTCTGTGTCCTGATGACTGGATTTACAAACATATGAACAAAACATGGTGTCAGAAGAAGTTTAACTTGGACTGCTAGTGCTCTCAGAGTGTGAAAGAGTCTTGCAGAAGTCTGTAAGGCTGTGCTACTCAGTGTCTGCAAAGCCTGCTGTACGCTCCTCTCTTCAAACAGTGAGTAACCATGGATAAACTGGCTCCTCCAACCGGCATGCTGATTCTGGTAACTTGTCTGAAAACTGGAAAAGATTTAAGCAAAGGTTTAATATATATCTTGCTGCATGTGGAGCTGATACAGAGGCTGACAAAACTAAGGCATCCATTTTCCTCCATGTGATAGGAGAGGATGTGCTGGACATTTATAATAGTTTCAGTTTGCTGAGGGGCAGAATATGGTGATATCTTCTATAATGCAAAAGTTTGAAGATTACTTTGTGCCAAGTAAAAATGTGACATATGAAAGATATAAGTTTTTCACATGTGATCAGAAGTCTGGAGATGGATTTGATCAGTATGTTACAGAGCTGCAATCACTCAGTAAAACCTGTGAGTTTGGTGATTTAAAGGATTCACTGATTAGAGATCGTATTGTCTGTGGAATACCTGATAATGGACTCAGAGAGAGAGACTGCTGAGAGAGCAAGACCTAACACTAGACAAGGCAGTGACTATGTGTAGATCTGCAGAAATAACTAGATTTCAAGCCAAAACGTTACACAAGGAAGCTGATGTACATGTAGTGCAGACAACAGAGCCAAGCAAACCTCCATTCTCAAGAATGACGCAGTCTAAGCCACAGTCTAATAAGGAAATGTGTAGTAGATGTGGAAATGCTCACAATCCTAAAATGTGCCCGGCTTATGGTAAAACCTGCATGAAATGTGGTAGACTTAATCACTTTGCCAAATGCTGTAAAATTAAAAGTGAAACCAAAGTGCATGCTATTAAACAAACAGAGGAATTCTTTGTGGATTGCATTGAACATTGCAGTGCAGATAAGAAAGAATGGATTGTCCCTTTAACTGTGAACGAGATTGTCATTCCCTTTAAGCTTGATACTGGCGCGCAGGTGAATTTAATATCGTTTCAAGACTATAAGACTTTTAGAGTAAAACCTAAATTCATCCAGCCAAAGTGAAAGTTATAGGGTACACTGGGGAGGAAATTCCTGTGAAAGGTACATGCTTAGTGACACTGAAATATAAGGAACAACAGTTTAAAACATCTCTACTGATTGTGGATAAAAATGTGCAACCGATTCTAGGATTAAGTTCCTGTGAGAAACTAAGCTTGCTAAAGAAAGTTTTTATGGTGACATCACAAGTAGAAGATGACTGCAAATCGATGTTTACAGAATACAGAGACTTGTTTGAAGGTCTAGGTTGTTTGCCTGGAGAGCATAAAATAAATATAGACATGCAAGTTTCTTCAGTGATACACCCCTGTAGAAAAGTGCTGTTTGCGCTGAGAGAAAAACTGAAACAAGAGTTAAATCGCATGGAAGCCTTGGGTGTGATACAGAAAGTTGATGAGCCTACTGAATGGGTAAGCTCCTTAGTAATTGTTGAAAAGAAAAATGGACAACTCAGAATATGTCTAGACCCCAAAGATTTAAACAAAGCTATTAAACGAGAACATTTCAAATTAACCAACCAGAGATGAAATCATGTCGCAATTTGCGGGAGCAAAATGGTTCAGTAAATTGGACGCATCTTCAGGATTCTGGCAAATGAAGCTAGATGAGGCCAGCTCAAAGCTTTGTACATTTAATACACCAGAAGGTTGATACAGATTTCTTTGACTACCATATGGAATATTGTCTGCTCCAGAAGTATATCACAAAAAGATACACATGATTTTTGAACATATTCCAGGTGTTGAAACAATGATGGATGACATTATTGTCTGGAGATCTACAAAGGAAGAACATGATTCTAGATTGAGACAAGTAATGGAACTTGTCAAGAAAGTGAATCTAAAGCTAAACAAGGACAAATGTGAATTTGGCGTGAATACACTTACCTTTATGGGTAATGTGGTCTCGGATCAAGGTGTAAAACCAGACCCAAGGAAAATATCAGCCATAGTGAACATGGAACGTCCTAACAACAAAGACGACGTCAGAAGATTCCTAGGAATGATTACTTACTTAGGAAAGTTTATTTCTCAACTCTCTGAATGAACAGCCTCTCTTAGATGGTTGTTGGACAAAGATAACGAGTGGATGTGGTCACATGAACAAGAAGAAAGTTGGCAAAACTTGAAACAGATCATTACAGAGCCAACAGTGCTAAAATTCTTTGATCCTGCGAAAAGAATAAGAAATTCAGCAGATGCTTCGCAATTTGGCCTAGGCTCAGTGCTGTTACAAGAACATGAGGATACATGGCAACCAGTAATCTATGCATCAAGAGCACTGACAAGTGCTGAAACAAGGTATGCTCAGATAGAAAAAGAACTTCTAGCGATCACATATGCATGTGAGCGATTTCATCAGTTTGTGTATGGTCAAACATTTACAGTGGAAACTGACCACAAGCCATTGGTAGCTATCATGACTAAATCATTACATGACTGTCCCATGAGAATTCAACGAATGCTTATCAGACTACAGAAATATGATGTACACTAGCTGTACTGTCCCGGCAAATACATGTACATTGCTGATACACTTTATCGTGTTGTGGACAAAAATGAAGGTTCCAAAAGTCAGATGGATGAAGAGATAGAAGCATATGTTAATTTGATCGTAGCTTCTCTACCAGTGTCTCTTGCAAGACAAGAACAGATTAGGTAAGAAACTGAGACAGATGACACAATGAAAGTGTTGAAAGATATCATTCTGAAAGGTTGGCCAGCAGAAAAACATGCGTGCCCGCTGTCTATCCATGATTATTGGATGTACCTCAGTGACCTTACAGTTGTCGATGGTATTATTTACAAAGGCAATAGGTTTGTCATACCTGCACGACTAAGAAAAACTATGCTGTTCAAGATACATGAAGGCCACTTAGGAGAAGGAAAATGTAAGCGGAGAGTGCGTGAAGTTATGTATTGGCCAAGAATGAACCAAGACATAGCACAGACTACAGCTACATGTGAATTATGTCTTACGTATAGACCGAAACAACAAGTGAGCCACTGAGTCTTCATGCAGTGCCAGAGAGACCGTACCAGAAAGTTGGCACAGATTTGTTTGACTGTAATGGGAAAATGTACATTGTCGTGACTGATTATTACTCTAACTACCCTGAGGTGAAGACACTACATAGAACTACTAGTAAAGCCATAATCAATTGCATGAAGTCAATCTTTGCAAGGCATGGTGTTCCTATGGAAGTGTCCACTGACACTGACACTGACAGTTTTCCAGTGCTGAATTTAGATGCTGATGAGTGGGAATTTGTCCATACTACGTCAAGTCCCCACTATCCACGCTCAAATGGGTTGGTGGAAAGTCCAGTAAAACTGTAAAGAGTCTCATGAAAAAAGCTCAAGAAGGTAAAGAAGATTTCTACAAAAGTCTTTTAATCTACCGCAGTACACCTTTACAGAATGGACTTTCTCCTGCACAAATGCTGATGGGAAGGAGGATTAGAGCAAATCTCCCGTTACATGATGAACTGCTTAATACACATAACTCAGCGTTGGTCAGACTAAGTAAGGAACGTCAACAGGCAAAACAGAAACTGTACCATGACAGGCAAGCAAAAAGCTTATCTGATCTAAAATCGGGTGACCAAGTCCATATCAGAGATCACGAGAAAGGTATTTGGGTGCAGAAAGGTATTGTGCAAGCACAAGTAGAACCAAGATCTTATACTATACGTACAAAGCGTGGAACGGAAGTAAGAAGAAATCGGGTGGATTTAAGATCTCAACCTAACCATAATGAAGACAACATGACTGAAGAATACCCTTCATCTGACATGTATGATGATCCTCATAATGGTGAACCAACCACGATTCTAGAAAGGTCCAACATGGTCGATGAAACACAGACTGTGTATGAAAGACCCAAAAGGGAAATACACAGACCTGAGAGACTCATTGAAACGTGTTAGATGATGTTCTTAATATGACGTTGTTAATTGTTGCATTGAAGCGTATAGGGCTTATCTTTAAAGAAAAGAGGATGTGATGTTAGTGTATTAGAATGCTTAATATTTGTAGACACTTCCTTACTAATCTGTGTAAGCCTGAATCTTCAGTGATGGTCCCTAGGACCAGGGGAATGCGGGGAAGTGGGTGGTCCAGTGTGCAGTGTGCCTGGAGTTGGTGATGGAATAAAAACAGCACAGCCGTGAACTCACATGTCTCTGTGTCCTGATGACTGGATTTACAAACATATGAACAAAACAGGAATTGGCCGACGGGAGCCCATAACTGCAGACATAATACTATGTTGTGTGGGTTCTTACATTTACATCTAAATATTCCTCCATAAAGCAGGGACAAGTGTGGTGTTCTCTGGGTGGTGGGCACTCTTGGACAGACAGCGGCAATGCGGCATACATCTGCCCTGAGTGCACACACCCAATTGGGACTCAACGGCGCTAATCATATGGAAGAGAGTGACGCTAAAGCCGATCACCATGGTGATGTTAGGTAACTTCTGTCAGTATCAAAACAGGAAAAAGCTTGGTGGCCATTTTGTTTTCAAGCTAATCAGTTGTTGGTTATACTTTGCTATAGCAACGGGACATCAATACTATGATGCACAGCACACTTCCTGTCTGACCAACAGGAAGTGATGCGTTTTGAAGGAAAATAGGTGGTACACACGCCCCCAATTAACCTACAATAGGTATATGTGGTATAAAACCAGCACAGGGAAGACATGTCCAAATACATTTCTAAAGAAGTCCAGCCAGAGAGCTTGAGGGATGAAACACGTAGAGGGTTTTTTGTGTCTGATAACCTCCACTTAAAACATCTCTTGGACCAAAAGATTTAACAAATAAGCCTTTAATGTTTTACTTTGATGTATGGACCTTTTATATCTTTTGTGTTTTGAATAAACATTGTAAAAATTGTATTACACTATTGTACACGCCCATTCTTCTCTTTATATGTATCCTATAAAGAGAAGAATGGGCGTGTACAATAGTGTAATACAATTTTTACAATGTTTATTCAAAACACAAAAGATATAAAAGGTCCATACATGTGAGGATAAAACATGTCGGAGAAATTAAGGATGTACAAGTTAGCCATGGGACTGTTACACCATATATGCAGTAGAGGCAATTGAGCAAGTGGTTCCGTACCACCATATACAATACATCTATTTTAAAGGGCATGACCTTTTGGTGGTGGACATTTCTGTTAATTACATGTGACAATGTGACATACTACACCAGAGGGCATTATTCTCACTTTTTATTACATATCTATCTATCTATCTATCTATCTATCTATCTATCTATCTATCTATCTATCTATCTATCTATCTCTCTCTCTCTCTCTCTCTCTCTCTCTCTCTCTCTCTCTCTCTCTATCTATCTATCTAGTTCTATATTAACTCACTCAAAAAAGGCACAAAGCAATGGTATAAAAAATATATAGCCCTCCCCTCCCCCTCCCTCATCTGTGCCTCTTTTCCTCCTGTCGCTATAATCCCCACCCTACCTAGTATGCAGCAAGGATTAAAAAGAATACAGATGTAGCTCATCATTGCTGTAGTTTCACTGTGTCCATGTTTTTGTCGCTGCATAACTTCAGCGCAGGTAGGCATAGTATGGCATGGTAAGGCGTACTAATGGGGAAGAAAAATCCACAGCATGCACTACACAGTTTCACCACTGGGTGGCGATTGTTACAGTGCTCAAGACAATAGGAGCAGATGTATATGCAATGCATACAGTAATATCATAGTATACAATAGCAAGTCCTGACAAACGGGTCAGTCACTTAGTGTAAAGCTTTACAATGTATAATGTAGTTTCAGCAGTGATGTGCGGATGGCACAGACACATTGATACCATGCTTTACAAATGAACGGTGGGCTTCAGGGGTGCTGTATAAAATATAAATTTTGTGTCAGGACCAAAAAAACACTGCTTCTATACACACATGAGTTTGCGTCTCTATACATAAGCAGTGGTGTAAAAGCAGAACCAGCCCTAACCAATATGATGCCCTAGGCAAGATTTTGGCTGGTGCCCCCCTAACACCACTGCTTGTTCCGCCTCTGACCCTGCACACCTTTCCCGGCACAATCACCCCTCGCCTATAGCAGTCGTCATTTTGGTGCTCCTACCATCTATATTTTAAATAGGAACAGCGCGCACATTCGGTGCACAGCCCAAAAAAGGGTGTGTTCTTGCTTGGACTATAGTACCCCCAATTCAAATTACGCCACACAGTAGTGCAAGTTTATTAACATTTGATCATGCGATATTGTCCTTTATTCACGTTACATCACACAATAGTACCACTTTACCTTATATCCGTTACTCCTCACAGTAGTGCCCCTCATTCACATAACATCACACTGAATTGATCCTTATTCACATTACACCACACCATATTGCTCTTTATTCACATTCGACCACACAGCAGTGCCCTTTCTATACGTTACGCCACACAGTAGCGTACCTTATACACATAATACCACACATTAGTAATGCATTTATACACATTATAACACATATTAATACCCCTTACACATATGGCACACTTTATTAATGTCCTTATAAACATAATGCCAACCTTTATTAATGCCCTCATACACATAATGTCCCTTACACATGTGCTGCACATTATTAATGCCCTTATATACATAATACCACACATTAGTAATGCATTTACACACATAATAACACATATTAATACCCCTTACACATATGGCACACTTTATTAATGTCCTTATAAACATAATGCCAACCTTTATTAATGCCCTCATACACATAATGTCCCTTACACATGTGCTGCACATTATTAATGCCCTTATATACATAATGACACACATAATGTTCCTAACACATATGATGCACATTATTAGTGAACTTATGCACATAATGACACACACAGTGCACCTTACACATATGCCACACATTCTTAATACATTTATACACATGACACACACAATGCCCCTTACACATATGCCAAACACTACTGCACAACCAACTCATCCGCACACAGCACTCACATGGCTGCTAACACTGTGACCTCTGCCTCAGCATGGATACAGATTTGTCCTCATACATCTTACCTAAATACACCATGCAGCAGGAGATGCCTGGCGTGAGTCAGCTGGCAGCTCTGCTAATGTCGTACACCTTTGTTGACAAAAATGCATCTTATTTACATTACTATGTGAATAGGACACACAAGCAACTTCTGCTGCTTAAAATGATATGGGGCATGCCTTTATTCTGCATAACGTAGCATTTCGTATGCAGATACAACCGCAGTCACATACAGAATATAGGCATCTCACATATCATTTTAATCAACAGAAGCTGCTTGTGCCCCTAAGCATTTGCCTAGTTTGCCTATGCCTAGGGCCGGCTCTGTGTATAAGCAGTTACTGTATATGGGGTTTGGATGCAAAAACCCAAGTCCGGGAATCAAACCAAGCTACATGGGCATGCTAAACGTTGACACTACCTCAAGACCAAAGTAGCCTGGTATCAACCCTTGCACATTCATTCATTTCACTTTTCATTGTGATTTTCGGGTAAGAGATGCACATGATCATGAGTGCTCCAAAAGTTGCAGTGTGTTACAAATTATGTTTTTCTTGATGTGAATGGTAATTGTTAACTGTCATTTTCAGTGGGTAATAGACGCATATAATCAGCTAAATGGCAAAATTTGCAGTGTGTAATAAAACAACTGTTATAGTGGTTACATGCATACGTACATTACAGTACTGTATATATCCACCATAATATATATATATATATATATATATATACACATACATATATACATATATATATACTATATATATATATATATATATATATATATATATATACACTGCTCAAAAAAATAAAGGGAACATTTAAACAACACAGTGTAACTCCAAGTCAATCACACTTCTGTGAAATCAAACTGTCCACTTAGGAAGCAACACTGATTGACAATCAATTTCACATGCTGTTGTGCAAATGGAATAGACAACAGGTGTGAATTATAGGCAATTAGCAAGACACCCCCAATAAAGGAGTTGTTCTGCAGGTGGTGACCACAGACCACTTCTCAGCTCCTATGCTTTCTGGCTGATGTTTTGGTCACTTTTGAAAGCTGGCGGTGCTTTCACTCTAGTGGTAGCATGAGACGGAGTCTACAACCCACACAAGTGGCTCAGGTAGTGCAGCTCATCCAGGATGGCACATCAATGCGAGCTGTGGCAAGAAGGTTTGCTGTGTCTGTCAGCGTAGTGTCCAGAGCATGGAGGCGCTACCAGGAGACAGGCCAGTACATCAGATGTGGAGGAGGCCGTAGGAGGGCAACAACCCTGCAGCAGGACCACTACCTCCGCCTTTGTGCATGGAGGAACAAGAGGAGCACTGCCAGTGCCCTGCAAAATGACCTCCAGCAAGCCACAAATGTGCATGTAAAATATAAGAATTCCAGGCGCAATATTTAAATGGAAAAATAGAAGATGAAAGAAAAGGAGAAGAAAAATAGAGAAGACAAAATATAGGAAAGTGCCAGACTGAATAAAAATTACAGTGCTTTTATTTAACTCAAATTAAAAATCTTTATGAACACAATAAAACATCAATGGGATCTATTTCCCATGTTAGTCCATTTGAATATAAATGGATCCACACAGTCACAGCCTGATCGGCTCGCAATGTCCTGGGACCTGATTTCCTTGGCCACAAAGGCTCCCAAAAAGTAATCAGTGTTCTTTGTAGTTTAAAAGGTATTGTGCTTTAAAAACGTCACATTACGGTCCCCTCATTTGTATCATATGTAATTTTTTACCAATAAGATAGGACCATAGGAACCCGGTGCAGTAACAGAGTTATTCCAGATTGTAGTGGGTACTATTTCATTTCCTGTCAACAAAATGTATGTCAGGTGTACCTTCTGTAGTTTTCTCTGTCCGCCGTCTCCCCGCCTTGGTCTCCGTTCAAGCTCCCTCCTTGGTAGACTCGCCCGCCGCCGCCTCCCAGAGCCTCAGTGCTCCTTCGTCCTGCACTGCCGGTGGGTTACGAGCAACACCACTCTGGCTTCCGGTTTCGCGGTCCGTGGCTTCCGGGGGTGTGAGCGGGGTGTGGGTGAGCGGCGTTCACTCGGGTGACAGATTCTGAATGCAGCTCCAACGCGTTTCCCCCCCTCAGGGGCTTCGTCAGGGATAGACAAATGTGCATGTGTCTACTCAAATGATCAGAAACAGACTCCATGAGGGTGGTATGAGGGCCAGACGTCCACAGGTGGGGGTTGTGCTTACAGCCCAACACCGTGCAGGATGTTTGGCATTTGCCAGAGACCACCAAGATTGGCAAATTCGCCACTGGCGCCCTGTGCTCTTCACAGATGAAAGCAGGTTCTCACTGAGCACATGTGATAGACATGACAGAGTCTGGAGACGCCAAGGAGAACGTTCTGCTGCCTGCAACATCCTCCAGCATGACCGGTTTGGCAGTGGGTCAGTAATGGTGTGGGGTGGCATTTCTTTGGGGGGCCGTACAGCCCTCCATGTGTTCGCCAGAGGTAGCCTGACTGCCATTAAGTACTGAGATGAGATCCTCAGACCCCTTGTGAGACCATATGCTGATGCAGTTGGCCTGGGTTCCTCCTAATGCAAGACAATGCTAGACCTCATGTGGCTGGAGTGTGTCAGCAGTTCCTGCAAGATGAAGGCATTGATGCTATGGACTGGCCCGCCCATTCCCCAGACCTGAATCCAATTGAGCACATCTGGGACATCATGTCTTGCTCCATCCACCAACGCCACGTTGCACCACAGACTGTCCAGGAGTTGACGGATGCATTAGTCCAGGTCTGGGAGGAGATCCCTCAGGAGACCATCCGCCACCTCATCAGGAGCATGCCCAGGCATTGTAGGGAGGTCATACAGGCACGTGGAGGCCACACACACTACTGAGCCTCATTTTGACTTGTTTTAAGGACATTACATCAAAGTTGGATCAGCCTGTAGTGTGTTTTTCCACTTTAATTTTGAGTGTGACTCCAAATCCAGACCTCCATGGGTTAATAAATTTTATTTCCATTTATAATTTTTATGTGAGTTTGTTGTCAGCACATTCAACTATGTAAAGAACAAAGTATTTAATAAGAATATTTCATTCATTCAGATCTAGGATGTGTTATTTTAGTGTTCCCTTTATTTTTTTGAGCAGTAATTATATATACACTGCTCAAAAAAATAAAGGGAACACTAAAATAACACATCCTAGATCTGAATGAATGAAATATTCTTATTAAATACTTTGTTCTTTACATAGTTGAATGTGTTGACAACAAAATCACACAAAAATGATCAATGGAAATCAAATTTATTAACCCATGGAGGTCTGGATTTGGAGTCACACTCAAAATTAAAGTGAAAAAACACACTACAGGCTGATCCAACTTTAATGTAATGTCCTTAGAACAAGTCAAAATGAGGCTCAGTAGTGTGTGTGGCCTCCACGTGACTGTATGACTGTTAGGCGCCGGGGTCCGCGATGTCCTCGCGGCCCGGCGCCTAGCAACTAGGGACGCCGTGCGTGCGTAGCCGCCGGCTCCCTAGCAACACAGGGACGCCGAGCGGCTGAGCCGCCTGGACCTTGGCAACGGGGACGCCATGGGCGGACCGCATTCCCCGTTGCAGGGTCAGATTTCAACATACACGCTGGTCTTGTGGGCGTGCAGCAGGGCAGCTGCACAGCATTTGGGGCAATTAGACTGGGGGCATCTGATTGGAGGACTCTTTGTTAAATGCTTCTCAGTGCTTCACGCAGATGCCGGTAATAGCTTCCTGCATGCTGTTTTGGTTTGCTGAACGTCTGTTCCAGTCCTGCTGTGTCCGGTCATTCCTGTCCTCAGAAGTCCTGTATCTTGGAGTTGTCATCTCATCCCAAGAAGTCGTTTGGTCCCCTGTAGTCCTCAACGATCACCAGAGAATATCGAGTGGGGTTCGTGAGTTGCGGCTCTGCCGTGTGTTGCGGCTCAGCCGCTTTATCTTTATATTCTGTTTCGGAGCATTTGCGGAGGGTTCCGCTTTCACAAGTCCTCTCCGGAACTCGGCGGTGCCCGGTAGGAGAGTGGACAAGTGGATATTTTGGTTGTCCTTTTCCCTGGCGGTTTTTCCGCACATATTCTAGTTTCCAGTTAGCTTGTAGCCCCTGGCCTGGTTGTTTAGTCAGAGGGCCCCTTGTTATCACCCTGTCTCGGATTTCCCTTTGTCTCCCATTAAGACCTGAGGGGGCATCGGAGTTGGGCAGACATAATCCGCCCTTCAAACGCAGCTGCCATGGGCTCAAGCAACCATAGTCTCGCAGGGGATTTATGACAGCACGGGCGAGACAACGGAGTTAGGGCGCCAGGGGCTATTTTCCATTCCCGCTCCCTTCCCCAGCATTACGTTCCAGTACTCCGGTCCTTGCAATAAGATCTCCTCAGACCAGAGTGCTGGAATCATAACATTATTACCGGCCAAACCAAAAACTAAAATTAAACAGGGTTTAATTTTTTCTCATTCAGTTTTTGTTAAAGTTTTTTGGCCTCATGAATCCGACAGGTTTAGGGCCAAATCCTGGCCAGCTCTTAGTCAATCAGATTCAAGAACTTACTCAGATGGTTCAGGATCTTTCTCTTCGGGTGAGGTCGCTGGAAGATCTTTTGCGAGCCTCCCCAAAGGTAGTCCCTGAACCAAAGATGCATTTGCCTGACCGTTTTTCTGGTGATAGAAAAGATTTTTTAATTTTAAAGAATCCTGTAAACTTTATTTTCGTTTAAGACCTACTTCCTCTGGTACTGAATCTCAGCGGGTTGGGATTATTATTTCTTTACTCCAGGGGGATCCTCAGACCTGGGCATTTGGTTTAAGAGCAGAGGATCCTGCATTGTTGTCAGTAGACGCTTTCTTTAAGTCTTTAGGGCTCTTGTATGATGACCCAGATAGAGAGGCGTCCGCTGAAAGTCAGCTGCGCGCTCTCAAACAAGGTAGAAATCCTGCAGAGGTTTATTGTACCGAGTTTCGCCGTTGGTCGAACGACTGTGGCTGGAATGACCCAGCCCTGCGCAGTCAGTTTCGCCTCGGTTTATCAGAGTTTATTAAAGACAGTCTCCTCCAGTACCCCGCTCCTGAGACTCTCGATAAACTCATGAAGCTTTCTATAAAGATTGATCGTCGTCTCAGAGAGCGGAGGGCTGAAAGAGGAACATCTGTAAGGTCTAGTCCCTGTGTTTATTCCATTCCAGAGGACGTCGAGGAGCCCATGCAGATGGGTCTCTCCCGGCTGTCTCCTGAGGAAAAAACCAGAAGGCAAAATTCCGGTCTTTGTTTGTACTGTGGTGGTAAGGGACATTTTGCTTGTAATTGTCCGAACAAGTCGGGAAACGCTTTGACCAGGTGAATTGTGAGGGGGTTCACCTAGGTCTGCAGCTTATCTCCTCGAATAACTCTCTTTTAGTCCCAGTTAAGGTTTCCTTTGGCAGCCTCAGTTCTTTGGTGTCGGCTTTTGTTGACAGTGGAGCTGCAGGAAACTTTATGGATTTAATTTGGGCTAAGGCCTTAGGCATTCCACAGTTACCTTTGGATAGGTGTATCACCATGCACGGCTTAGATGGGAGTCCGCTTTCCAATGGGGTAATTACTCACCGTACACCTCCCGTAGTACTTACAGTAGGAGCCTTACATTCCGAAAATATTGAATTCTACCTAACACATTGCCCAGCAGTTCCAGTTGTTCTGGGTCACCCTTGGCTGGCCTTTCATAATCCCACCATTGATTGGCGGTCCGGGGAGATTTCCCAATGGGGTACATTTTGTGCTAAGGAATGTACGGTATTTCGTATCCAGTCAGAGTAGCAGCTATCATTCCAGAGCTCATTCCTGTGGAATACCAGGAGTTTGCCGATGTATTCTCCAAAGGCAATGCGGACATTCTGCCTCCCCATCGGCCTTATGATTGTGCTATTGAGCTAGTTCCAGGTGCCGCATTGCCAAAGGGGAGATTATATGCATTGTCCGGGCCAGAAACTTCGGCCATGAATGATTATGTTCAGGAGAGCTTAGAGAAAGGATTTATTAGACCATCAAAATCTCCTTTAAGTGCAGGTTTTTTCTTTGTGGAGAAAAAGGATGGCTCGCTTAGACCATGCATTGATTTTAGAGCCCTGAATAAGATCTCAGTAAAAAACACCTATCCTTTGCCGTTAATTTCTGTACTTTTTGATCAGTTACGTTCTGCTGTGATTTTTTCTAAAATTGACCTTAGAGGAGCTTACAACCTCATCCGAATTAAATCTGGAGATGAGTGGAAGACGGCTTTCAGCACTCAGTCGGGTCACTACGAATACCTGGTGATGCCGTTCGGCCTGTCTAATGCTCCAGCAGTTTTTCAAGACCTCATTAATGATGTGCTCCGTGACTTCCTAGGGAAAATCGTGGTCGTTTATTTAGACGACATCTTGATTTATTCTGAATCGATGGAACAACATGTTACCCAGGTGCGTCTGGTTCTTCCAAAGTTACGTGAGAATCATTTATATGCCAAGCTGGAGAAGTGTGATTTTCACGTCACGGAAGTATCTTTTTTAGGGTACATAATTTCCCCTCAGGGATTTTCCATGGAACCAAAGAAGCTCCAGGCCATCCTTAATTGGGCGCAACCCACCAATTTAAAAGCAATTCAGCGCTTTTTAGGGTTTGCGAATTATTATAGGAGGTTCATCCATTCTTTTTCTGACCTGGTTGCTCCCATAGTGGCTCTGACAAAGAAAGGAGCGGATCCTACCAACTGGTCGCATGAAGCTGAGTTGTCCTTCCGGGCCTTGAAACAAGCCTTTGTCTCGGCTCCAGTCCTCAGACATCCTAATCCGGAATTGCCCTTTGTTGTGGAGGTTGATGCCTCAGAGGTTGGAGTGGGGGCTGTCCTTTCTCAAAAGGATCCGGAGTCTCTGGAGTTACATCCTTGTGCCTTTATGTCCAGGAAATTCTCCTCCGCTGAATCCAACTATGACGTTGGTAATCGGGAGTTACTGGCGGTAAAGTGGGCTTACGAGGAGTGGAGGCATTGGCTGGAGGGAGCAAAACATACTATTTCGGTTTTGACTGATCATAAGAACCTGCAATACATTGAATCAGCTAAACGGCTTAATGCCCGGCAAGCACGTTGGGCATTATTTTTTACTCGTTTCAAATTTATAATCACTTTCAGGCCTGGTTCCAAGAATACTAAAGCTGATGCCCTGTCACGTAGCTTTCTTCCGGTTCACAATAGCAATCCTGTTGTTACCCCCATACTTCCATCTTCGGTCATCCGGGCAGGCCTCACACAGGATTTATTTACCCAGTTAAACCAGCTTCAACACCAAGCTCCTAGATTTACTCCTGCTGGTCGTCTTTACGTCCCTGAATTTTTGAGAACCACAGATTTAACTGAATTTCATGACAACAAAGTTTCAGGGCATCCGGGAGTCACTAAGACATTGGAGTTAGTCTCTCGCTTAGTATGGTGGCCTAGTCTTTCTAAAGACGTTAAGGAATTTGTTTATTCATGTCAGGTTTGTGAACAGCATCAGGTTCCCCGTTCCTTGCCTATCGGGCAACTTATGCCCTTAACTGTTCCTCTCAGGCCATGGTCTCATATTTCCATGGATTTTGTGGTTGACCTTCCCCTTTCAGCCGGATTCCGAGTCATATGGGTGGTAGTGGACCGTTTTAGTAAAATGGCTCATTTTATTGCTCTCCCTCGATTGCCTTCTGCTCAAGGGTTGGCAGTTTTGTTCCTCCGCCATGTGTTCAGGCTTCATGGGTTGCCCACTGATATTGTTTCTGATCGGGGTCCACAATTCATCGCACAATTCTGGAAATGTTTTTGTGCCTCATTAAAGATGAAACTGTCGTTAACATCCGGTTACCACCCACAATCCAACGGGCAAACCGAACAAGTCAACCAGTCATTAAAACAATATTTGCGCTTGTATTCAGCCAAACTCCAGAATGATTGGTCCGAGTTTCTCCCTTTGGCTGAATTTGCTTACAATAATTCTTGTCATTCCTCCACTAAAGAGTCTCCATTCTTTTCAGTTTTTGGTTTTCACCCCAGAGCCAATTCTTTTTTTCATCATTCTCCAGTCTCCTTGCTAACCTTAACCTCCCATCTCAGAGCAATTTGGAAAAAAGTGCACCTTGCTCTCAGAAAAGCGGCCTTCCGAGAGAAGAAATTTTCTGACAGGCTCCGACGTCCTTGCACTTTTAAGGTGGGAGATAAGGTGTGGTTGTCAACTCGCAACATCAGGCTTCGACAATCCTCGGCTAGATTGGGACCCAAATTTATTGGACCGTTTCTTATTATTAAGAAGGTCAACCCAGTTGCCTTTCGGCTACGTTTACCAAGATCCCTTAAGATTGGAAATACTTTTCATTGTTCCCTGTTGAAACAATACGTTTCTTCCAGTAAATTTCCTCGGAGGATCTCTCAGGGTAGATCTCCAGTGGATGTACAGGGACAACAGGAATTCTTGGTAGAGAAAGTTCTCGACTCTAAATTGTCCCGGGGTCGGCTTTATTTTTTAGTGCACTGGGAAGGCTATGGTCCGGAGGAAAGGTCTTGGGTCCTGGATAAGGTTCTTCATGCCCCTAGGCTCAAGAGGGCATTTTTTCGAGAATTTCCTCAGAAACCTGGCTTTAGGGGTTCCTTGATCCCTCCTCAAGGGGGGGGTACTGTTAGGCGCCGGGGTCCGCGATGTCCTCGCGGCCCGGCGCCTAGCAACTAGGGACGCCGTGCGTGCGTAGCCGCGGGCTCCCTAGCAACACAGGGACGCCGAGCGGCTGAGCTGCCTGGACCTTGGCAACGGGGACGCCATGGGCGGACCGCGTTCCCCGTTGCAGGGTCAGATTTCAACATACACGCTGGTCTTGTGGGCGTGCAGCAGGGCAGCTGCACAGCATTTGGGGCAATTAGACTGGGGGCATCTGATTGGAGGACTCTTTGTTAAATGCTTCTCAGTGCTTCACACAGACGCCGGTAATAGCTTCCTGCATGCTGTTTTGGTTTGCTGAACGTCTGTTCCAGTCCTGCTGTGTCCGGTCATTCCTGTCCTCAGAAGTCCTGTATCTTGGAGTTGTCATCTCATCCCAAGAAGTCGTTTGGTCCCCTGTAGTCCTCAACGATCACCAGAGAATATCGAGTGGTGTTCGTGAGTTGCGGCTCTGCCGTGTGTTGCGGCTCAGTCGCTTTATCTTTATATTCTGTTTCGGAGCATTTGCGGAGGGTTCCGCTTCCACAAGTCCTCTCCGGAACTCGGCGGTGCCGGGTAGGAGAGTGGACAAGTGGATATTTTGGTTGTCCTTTTCCCTGGCGGTTTTTCCGCACATATTCTAGTTTCCAGTTAGCTTGTAGCCCCTGGCCTGGTTGTTTAGTCAGAGGGCCCCTTGTTATCACCCTGTCTCGGATTTCCCTTTGTCTCCCATTAAGACCTGAGGGGGCATCGGAGTTGGGCAGACATAATCCGCCCTTCAAACGCGGCTGCCATGGGCTCAACCAACCATAGTCTCGCAGGGGATTTCTGACAGCACGGGCGAGACAACGGAGTTAGGGCGCCAGGGGCTATTTTCCATTCCCGCTCCCTTCCCCAGCATTACGTTCCAGTGCTCCGGTCCTTGCAATAAGATCTCCTCAGACCAGAGTGCTGGAATCATAACAATGACCTCCCTACAACGCCTGGGCATGCTCCTGATGAGGTGGCGGATGGTCTCCTGAGAGATCTCCTCCCAGACCTGGACTAAAGCATCCGCCAACTCCTGGACAGTCTGTGGTGCAACGTGGCGTTGGTGGATGGAGCGAGACATGATGTCCCAGATGTGCTCAATTGGATTCAGGTCTGGGGAACGGCGGGCCAGTCCATTGCATCAATGCCTTCATCTTGCAGGAACTGCTGACACACTTCAGCCACATGAGGTCTAGCATTGTCTTGCATTAGGAGGAACCCAGGGCCAACCGCACCAGCATATGGTCTCACAAGGGGTCTGAGGATCTCATATTGGTACCTATTGGCAGTCAGGCTACCTCTGGCGAGCACATGGAGGGCTGTGCAGCCCCCCAAAGAAATGCCACCCCACACCATTACTGACCCACTCCCAAACCGGTCATGCTGGAGGATGTTGCAGGCAGCAGAACGTTCTCCTTGGCGTCTCCAGACTCTGTCAAGTCTGTCACATGTGCTCAGTGAGAACCTGCTTTCATCTGTGAAGAGCACAGGGCGCCAGTGGTGAATTTGCCAATCTTGGTGTTCTCTGGCAAATGCCAAACATCCTGCACGGTGTTGGGCTGTAAGCGCAACCCCCACTCGTGGATGTCGAGCCCTCATACCACCCTCATGGAGTCTGTTTCTGATCGTTTGAGTAGACACATGCACATTTGTGGCTTGCTGGAGGTCATTTTGCAGGGCACTGGCAGTGCTCCTCTTGTTCCTCCTTGCACAAAGGCGGAGGTAGCGGTCCTGCTGCTGGGATGTTGCCCTCCTACGGCCTCCTCCACATCTCCTGATGTACTGGCCTGTCTCCTGGTAGCGCCTCCATGCTCCTGACACAACTCTGACAGACACAGTAAACCTTCTTGCCACAGCTCGCATTGATATGCTATCCTGGATGAGCTGCACTACCTGAGCCACTTGTGTGGGTTGTAGACTCCGTCTCATGCTACCACTAGAGTAAAAGCACCGCCAGCTTTCAAAAGTGACCAAAACATCAGCCAGAAAGCATAGGAGCTGAGAAGTGGTCTGTAGTCACCTCCTGCAGAACAATTCCTTTATTGGGGGTGTCTTGCTAATTGCCTATAATTTCCACCTGTTGTCTATTCCATTTGCACAACAGCATGTGAAACTGATTGTCAATCAGTGTTACTTCCTAAGTGGATAGTTTGATTTCACAGAAGTGTGATTGACTTGGAGTTACGTTGTGTTGTTTAAGTGTTCCCTTTATTTTTTTGAGCAGTGTATATATATATATATATATATATATATATATATATAGTCAGTAAACAGAGGATACGGCACTCCAAGACTATTACAACATACCCTCAGGCAGCAAAAGACCAAAGCTGACAGCGCAGCATAATGAAGTCAACGTTTCATTTAATAGGATAAATTTCGTCAGGACAGAATCAAAGAACAAGTGAACAAAGCTTACCTTAAATAGTAGTCACATACCACCACCACATACAGATTATTCCATGCACGTGCGGGTCCTGGACGGGGGCTTTGGTCTTTTGCTGCCTGAGGGTATGTTGTAATAGTCTTGGAGTGCCGTATCCTCTGTTTACTGACTATACTATTATTTACCGGCACCTGGGCACTACACACCTCTGTGGAGTATAGGAGTGCCAGTCCTTGTTTGCTTCTTATATATATATATATATATATATATTTAAATAAATAAAAAGCATATATAAAAAAAGGAATTCTTGAACTGGGAGCATCGTTTGACTTTACAATTGAGACTTCACGAATGCGCACTGATGGATGAACACCAGTATTTCACCGCCCGGGGACTCATACCATTACACTGCAATTGATTACGTCACCTTGCAGCTGAACACACCTACCTGTGACCAGGCACAGGCATATGTAATGCGACTAGTCTTTTGCATTACATGCCACATGGAGGATCGATGAGCGTGGCTACATCTGTAGGTGCAGCATCAGCAGCTATCACTCTAGTGCTCTGTCCTGGAGCAGCAGCAGCGGGTTCGGAAGGCTGTCATGTTTCTCTGTACAGGGCAGATGACCTGTTCTCATTCCAACTGACACCTCTCGGCCTGGTAGCAGTAGCAGGAAGCAGCTTTGTACGGGGATCTCTTCCTCCATTTGTCCCCTGTGACAGCCGCAATTGGACGTGAACACACACAGACAGCTCCGCCGAAGAAGGAGGCACTGCAGGGAGCCGGTCTGGTTCCGGTTTTCACATAATCCTGAGGATGCTCCCCATGTTACAATGGTTACAAGAATTAATCAGCACAGCAAATCAGCCTGATTGGTGGTGCTGATTATCCTTGTAACACAAACTGAGCAGCCGAGGAGCAGCCTCTGCATGTCTCCCGGCCTTCAGACACATACTGTATGCAGCATACAGCCAGCCCTAGGACACTAAAATTATATCGACCGAAGGGGGCATATGGCACCTGCCCCCAGCCCAGTCCGCTGATGGGGAGTTTAGGTTTAGGCTGTGGGAAGGGTGGGTTAGGGCTAGAGATGAGGGGTAGGGGTGTCCTTATTGCATACTTGCCTACCCTCCCGGAATGGCCGGGAGGCTCCCGAAAAACGGGTGACCCTCCCGGCCCCCCGGAAGAGCAGGCAAGTCTCCCGATATCCGCGGGTTACCCCCTGACCACCGCCCACTTAACGAGTAAAGTGGGCGGTCCGGGCAGGCAATAACGCGATTCTTGTTGAATCGCGTCATCATAACCACGCCCCCTGCTGTATAATGCCGGTAATCGCGGCATTACACAGCGGGGGGCGTGCCTTAAATGATGCGGTCCAGAAGCCACGCCCCGTTCTGCCTCTGGCCCGCCTCCGTTCCGCCTCTGGCCCGCCCCCTGTCACCTCACTGCCCGCCCCCCCTGCTGAGCCGACGGGCTGCTCTCTCCCGGAGTGAGCAGCCCAGAAGTCGGCAACTATGCCTTATTGTTGCTATTTTGTACCTAAAACATGAGAGGTAATAGGCTGACCATACTATTCCTTTGAACCAGGACACTCGTGAATTACACAGGTTCTGTGGCTGATTAAAACCAGGTGAAATGCAAGCTTGAAGTTAGCCAGCCAGAGAACCTGTGTGGTTCCTGAGCATCCCGGTTTACAGGGATAATATGGTTAAACTAGGTACGGATTATACAATTATCTGACAGATAATCTGCCAGTCTAGCTGGTTGGAAAGAAAATCTGGTAATGGATGAGACCAAATTACAATTTATCATTTGTTCCCAAACACTGGAAAACAAACAAAACCTGTTGTTCATACAAATTGGTTAAACACAAATTTAACCTACTTGGATGGACAACTGTTTTTGAAAATTTTGCAGTGTTTGTGAACAAATGATAGATTGTAATTTGCTCTCATCCATTACCAGATTTTCATTCAAACCAGCTAGACTAGCAGATTATCTGACAGATAATTGTATAGTGTGTATCTAGTTTAAGCCTGAAAGTATGAAAAGTGAATATTTGCATATCTCTACACATATTGTACAAGATATAGATTAGCATAGAATGATGTATAAGACCACTTAAAAATAGATTACTGTTGTTATTTGTTTTACTGTAAAAGCAATTTATCTATATAATAGTTGCAGCATTACTTGTTACACATTTTATATTTGAGTACTACTGCCATCTACTGCCTAAAAGTTAGTATTGTGTATGTTCAAAGTTATTATTGATTAACAATTGGCTTTTTGGGACTTATAAAGTATTTAAAGATGCCTGACATGGAAGATAATTGTGGTCTATTATGTGATGTGAATTGAAATCATACTTTTGTATCTGAATAAATAAATAGATATAACAGAGGGATCAGAACCTCTGAAAATCCATAGAAAGGTAACAGACTCTAATAGAATAAGCCAACATAACAAAAATTGGTTGGATGATATACCCTATGGGCAATTCCGATGATCGCTGGGCTGCTAATTTTGCTGTCCTGTGATCAGATAGTCGCCGCCTTCAGGGGGAGTGTAAATACACAGTGCAAGTGTGCGATCGCATGTGTATGCCAAGTTGCGAAAATCCACCTTGTGCAGTCTGTGCGCAACCTAGGACTTACTCCTCCAGTGCGATGAGAACAGGCTGATCGGAGCTGACGTCAGACACCCTCCCTGAAACGCTTGGACATGCCTGCATTTTTCAGGACACTCCCTGTAAACGCTCAGTCGCCACCCATAAACGGCGTCTTCCTGTCAATCACCTTGCGAACGCCCGTGCAAATGGATTTTTCGCACCATCCCGTCACTGACCGGCGATGCCCGTTGTTGTTGTCTGACATGCGTGTGCATTGCGGAGCATACGCATGCGCAGTTTGGACCTGATCGCACGCTGTGCGAAAAGTTCAGATCTGATTTACCCCCAATGTCCGACCACTTTATTAAAAAAGTTTAAAAACTGCAAACTATCAAAAATGCTCAAGAAATAATTAAAGAACTTGATAGGAAGGAGTTAATGGTTGAGAAAGAAAAACCCAATTCAAGAAATTAGATTTTTGAATGGACTTTTATTTTAGCTTCCATTCTAAAGAAATGAAGACTGTTTTTAAGAAATCTTGAATATTTTAAAAAGAGACCCTGTAATTGTTGAAAAACTCTCTGACTATCCAAATTTTATTTACAGAAAATGCCCATCTTTGAAAAACAGTTTTGTTAGGCGCACTATAGAAAAAATTAAAAAGGCTAGCGTTCGCAACCAGGGTTTTCATCATTGTGGTTTGTGTCTTATGTGCAGAACAGTTAGTGGTACTAGCAAAATGAAGGAATATCAAGTAAATGGAAAGAAATATTTGGTTACAGACTTTATAACCTGCAATTCAAAAAATGTTATCTATGCATTGGAATGCACATGTGGGTTACTCTACGTTGGTATAACCAGCAGAAATGTAACATTGTATGCACATTTTAACCATAAACATAATTAAGGAGTGTAACATCAAAACTTTTTTGGGGATCCAATTAATTACATCTGCATGGAAAGGCAAAGATTTGGAAAGAAAACTTTCCCAGTATGAAATTAAATGGATTTATAAACGGGTAAAATGGAGATTTTGAATTAAAGTGTTTTTTATATTCTGTTTGTTTAGCTCCTTATTATAACCCACCTTCTTAGACTACTCCTCTTTATAAACTGCTTTTAATCTCCTTCAGTCATATACTTTTATGTATTTTTATGTTTTTTAACATATTGGCCCAGGGTGCAGGACTTTGTGCAAGAGTACCCGTATTTTTAAAGTGGCAATCATGTATTGTGCAAAACCATGTTTGTTTTGCCATCTAAATGATTGGTGCTTTAAAAATATGGGCATTCTCACACAAAGTCCTGCACCTTTGGCTTCTCACAGGCTCTTCCATTTAGCCCATTGTATTTACTCTGTCTTTTTACACACATATATATGACCAGCCCGTGGCCAGACATTGGTGGTCATTCCGAGATGATCGCTAGTTGAAAATATTCGGGGGTGTCAGGCCAATAGTACTGGTACTGGTACAGGGGGGTACTGAATGTCTAGAAGGCCAGAGAGATGGGTAGGGAGGGGGTAGGAGTGTATGTCCCACTGGCCAGGGGATAGTAGTGTAGGTCTAGTGAGGCAGCAAATACCAGAAGTGCAGAGGCCAGAGCCAGCAATCAGTTTCAGTCAGCCCGACAGGTAGTGCCAGCTGATCCTATGCCGCGTGGGGCATGGCACTGGCCCAATGGGAACTAAGCAACTGTCCTAGTGGCCCAATCTCTGATAAACAGGGCAAAATAGAGCTAGCAGACACATCCAAGAAAAACAAGATGGTTCTTACAGAACAGTTCTAAATTTTAAATACCTGAACTGGTTTATAAAACCTCAGTCTTTCTGTATGGAGTGCCTCACAGGTTCCTACAGTTCCAGTGGAACTATGTCTGTCACAATCCTGGGGAACGACCCTCCAGATACACCAATCTGAGAATCACCACCCGTGACATCTACTGATTACATCTGCACGTGTGGTTAATCAACACGCTCACTGCCATCAGCTGAAGTGACTTTTTGAGAGAACGTCCAGGACAAGCTTCAGCTCTCTCCTGCACAGACAATTATTTATACTAGAAAAATGGGTTACATGGGCCACTTGAGGTCTTGGGACAGAAAACACAGAACCAGAACTAGAATTTAAGTATTAAAATTGAACAAAGGGGCTAATTCAGTAAGGTTAGCAAATTCTGCTAATCAGCAGAATTTGCTATCCTTTGGATCGCATGCTGGGGGCCGCCCATCGCTGGGCAAGGCCACCCAGCATGCTGACCGGCGCCTCCCCACCTTGATGAAGCAGAAATTGTGATTGCCTCACAATTTCTGCTTCATCATAAAAATTCTTGATGCCTGCTGCCGGTGTAACTCAGCTGCGACCACAGGAGACCGGGCGCCATCTTACCCATTACGACGGCTGCATGTGACATCATGCAGCTGCAATCACGCCCCTGACACGCCCCCATTCACGCCACACTGCCCATTGCTCGTGTTGCTCCCCCCCTGCAATGCTCTGTCTCCTCCCTGAAAATGGAACGTTGCTGCCCCTCCGCCCCACAACCGACTCTGCCTGACTGACAGGCAGAGGTGAACGCATTTTCTGCGGGCCCCCACCGCACTAAATGCGGGTGCATGCGCAGGACGGGCGCTGCGCATGCGCCCGCATCTTTTCAGCTAAAACTCTGGTTGGATTGCACACTGTAATCCAACCTGAATTAGCCCCAATATCTTCAAAGCTTATAGCTACAAAAAGGTTAGAAGATTATAATAGTTTTAAAAGAACACACAGTTTATAACAGTTTCCCCTCCCCCCCCCCAAAAAAAAAAATGGGAGAAAAAACAAAGTTCAGATTATCTGGACAGGGCTGAATGATGGCGGAAGTGAGGACTCTTCCTGAGGCAAGGGAGTACTCTAATCATCTTCTTGATCTTCCTCATGAGAGTGAACACTTTTCATTGAGTGCTTCCCATACTTAAACCCAACTCGCAGTTACTCGCAGCCCCCACCTTTGGGGATTATTTGAACCCTACCAAATCCAGAATTAATGGATTGTGCTACGGGGTCCTCCAGTCACCTGAGCAAGGGTGGGTGCTCTTATGTCTATTACCGTTTGAAGCTCAGAAAACAGGCTTGTGTCAACAAACTTTAGCTATGTTCTACAGTAGGCCATGAAGAAAGTGTCATACCTTCGAAGACATTGTATCTTTCTCTGGGTTGTATGTCTGACTCCTGAGGTGTTATAAACAAACCAATGGCCTCTGATCACTGTTCCACATCGAATACAGGGTCATTAGCATTTTGTCTCTGGGCTCTGGTGTTTATTAGTACATACCAAAGTAATTAACTTTCCACCCATTATTTATCAAAATACATTTTGCTCTATACAATATATGTGACTATTTATGGCAGCCGTGGCTAACGCGTGGCTCTTGAGCCGCATGTGGCTCTTTCTTTATTCAAATGTGGCTCCCAACACTCAAAGTCACCTGACCACAACAGATCCTGGAAACCGGTGCACTCCAGCCAGACACACAGCAGCACTACGGCGACTGAAAACTGAGGGAACCAGATAATGAACTGTAGTGACATATGAGGGTGGGCTGGAGTGACACAAGGGGGAGCTGGCTGGAGTGATACAGAAGTTTCCTGGTAGGAGAGACATAATGGGGGAGCTGACTGGAGTGACACAGGAGGGTGCTGGATGGAGTGACACAGGAAGGTGCTGGCAGGAGTGACACATGGGGGAGCTGGCTGGAGTGACACGTGGGGAAGCTGGCAGGAGTGACACATTCACACATGGGCTGGCTGGAGTAACACAGAAGGGTGCTGACTGGAGTGACACACGGAGGAGCTGAAGTGTATTATGTGAATATGGCTTTTTCAATATATTTTATGTAGTGATGAGCGGGTTCGGTTTCTCGGAAACCGAACCCCCCCGAACTTCACGCTTTTTACACGGGTCCAAGGCAGACTCGGATCTTCCCGCCTTGCTCGGTTAACCCGAGCGCGCCCGAACGTCATCATCCCGCTGTCGGATTCTCGCGAGGCTCGGATTCTATCGCGAGACTCGGATTCTATATAAGGAGCCGCGCGTCGCCGCCATTTTCACACGTGCATTGAGATTGATAGGGAGAGGACGTGGCTGGCGTCCTCTCCGTTTAGAGTAGACTAGAGAGTAGTAGAGACACTTGATTTACTAATTTTGGGGAGCATATTAGGAGTACTACTTGCTGATAGTGTGACCAGTGACCACCAGTTTAATTAATCCGTTCTCTGCCTGAAAAAACCGATACACAGTGTGACACAGTCACATACCATATCTGTGCTCAGCCTCAGTGTGCTGCATCATCTATGTAATACTGTATATCTGACTGTGCTGAGTGCTCACTGCTCACACAGCTTAATTGTGGGGGAGACTGGGGAGCAGTTATAGCAGGAGTACATATTTTAACAGTGCACACTTTTGCTGCCAGAGTGCCACTGCCAATGTGACTGACCAGTGACCACTGACCACCAGTATATTGTGATTGTCTGCCTGAAAAAGTTAAACACTCGTCGTGTGGTGTTTTTATTCTATAAACGCATTCTGCTGACAGTGTCCAGCAGGTCCGTCATTATATAATATATACCTGTCCGGCTGCAGTAGTGATATATATATATTTTTTATATCATTATCATCCAGTCTATATTAGCACTGCAGCAGACGCAGTACGGTAGTCCACGGCTGTAGCTACCTCTGTGTCGGCAGTCGCTCGTCCATCCATAATTGTATACCACCTACCCGTGGTGTTTTTTTTTTTCTATCTTCTTGATACTAGTAGCTTACTTTAGGAGTCTGCAGTGCTGAGCTGACAGTGTCCAGCAGGTCCGTCATTATATAATATATACCTGTCCGGCTGCAGTAGTGATATATATATATTTTTTATATCATTATCATCCAGTCTATATTAGCAGCAGACGCAGTACGGTAGTCCACGGCTGTAGCTACCTCTGTGTCGGCAGTCGCTCGTCCATCCATAATTGTATACCACCTACCCGTGGTGTTTTTTTTTTTTTTTCTATCTTCTTGATACTAGTAGCTTACTTTAGGAGTCTGCAGTGCTGAGCTGACAGTGTCCAGCAGGTCCATCATTATATAATATATACCTGTCCGGCTGCAGTAGTGATATATATATATTTTTTATATCATTATCATCCAGTCTATATTAGCAGCAGACGCAGTACGGTAGTCCACGGCTGTAGCTACCTCTGTGTCGGCAGTCGCTCGTCCATCCATAAGTATACTAGTATCCATCCATCTCCATTGTTTACCTGAGGTGCCTTTTAGTTGTGCCTATTAAAATATGGAGAACAAAAATGTTGAGGTTCCAAAAATAGGGAAAGATCAAGATCGACTTCCACCTCGTGCTGAAGCTGCTGCCACTAGTCATGGCCGAGACGATGAAATGCCAGCAACGTCGTCTGCCAAGGCCGATGCCCAATGTCATAGTACAGAGCATGTAAAATCCAAAACACCAAATATCAGTAAAAAAAGGACTCAAAAATCTAAAATAAAATTGTCAGAGGAGAAGCGTAAACTTGCCAATATGCCATTTACCACACGGAGTGGCAAGGAACGGCTGAGGCCCTGGCCTATGTTCATGGCTAGTGGTTCAGCTTCACATGAGGATGGAAGCACTCAGCCTCTCGCTAGAAAAATGAAAAGACTCAAGCTGGCAAAAGCACAGCAAAGAACTGTGCGTTCTTCGAAATCACAAATCCACAAGGAGAGTCCAATTGTGTCATTTGCGATGCCTGACCTTCCCAACACTGGACGTGAAGAGCATGCGCCTTCCACCATTTGCACGCCCCCTGCAAGTGCTGGAAGGAGCACCCGCAGTCCAGTTCCTGATAGTCAAATTGAAGATGTCACTGTTGAAGTACACCAGGATGAGGATATGGGTGTTGCTGGCGCTGGGGAGGAAATGGACAAAGAGGATTCTGATGGTGAGGTGGTTTGTTTAAGTCAGGCACCCGGGGAGCATTCATCATAAGTCAGTGACAAGTTCAAAAACTTTGGGCGACAGCGGAAGCAGTCCACTGACCAGTAAATCCCTTCCTCTTGTAACCAAGCTCACGCAAACCACCCCACCAACTCCCTCAGTGTCAATTTCCTCCTTCCCCAGGAATGCCAATAGTCCTGCAGGCCATGTCACTGGCAATTCTGACGAGTCCTCTCCTGCCTGGGATTCCTCCGATGCATCCTTGCGTGTAACGCCTACTGCTGCTGGCGCTGCTGTTGTTGCTGCTGGGAGTCGATGGTCATCCCAGAGGGGAAGTCGTACTCGTAAGACCACTTTTACTACTTCCACCAAGCAATTGACTGTCCAACAGTCCTTTGCGAGGAAGATGAAATATCACAGCAGTCATCCTGCTGCAAAGCGGATAACTGAGGCCTTGGCATCCTGGGCGGTGAGAAACGTGGTTCCGGTATCCATCATTACTGCAGAGCCAACTAGAGACTTGTTGGAGGTACTGTGTCCCCGGTACCAAATACCATCTAGGTTCCATTTCTCTAGGCAGGCAATACCGAAAATGTACACAGACCTCAGAAAAGACTCACCAGTGTCCTAAAAAATGCAGTTGTACCCAATGTCCACTTAACCACGGACATGTGGACAAGTGGAGCAGGGCAGGCTCAGGACTATATGACTGTGACAGCCCACTGGGTAGATGTATGGACTCCCGCCGCAAGAACAGCAGCGGCGGCACCAGTAGCAGCATCTCGCAAACGCCAACTCTTTCCTAGGCAGGCTACGCTTTGTATCACCGCTTTCCAGAATACGCACACAGCTAAAAACCTCTTACGGCAACTGAGGAAGATCATCGCAGAATGGCTTACCCCAATTGGACTCTCCTGTGGATTTGTGGCATCGGACAATGCCAGCAATATTGTGTGTGCATTAAATCTGGGCAAATTCCAGCACGTCCCATGTTTTGCACATACCTTGAATTTGGTGGTGCAGAATTATTTAAAAAACGAGAGGGGCATGCAAGAGATGCTGTCGGTGGCCAGAAGAATTGCGGGACACTTTCGGCGTACAGGCACCACGTACAGAAGACTGGAGCATTACCAAAAACGCCTGAACCTGCCCTGCCATCATCTGAAGCAAGAAGTGGTAACGAGGTGGAATTCAACCCTCTATATGCTTCAGAGGTTGGAGGAGCAGCAAAAGGCCATTCAAGCCTATACAACTGAGCACGATATAGGAGGTGGAATGCACCTGTCTCAAGCGCTGTGGAGAATGATTTCAACGTTGTGCAAGGTTCTGCAACCTTTTCAACTTGCCACACGTGAAGTCAGTTCAGACACTGCCAGCCTGAGTCAGGTCATTCCCCTCATCAGGCTTTTGCAGAAGAAGCTGGAGACATTGAAGGAGGAGCTAACACAGAGCGATTCCGCTAGGCATGTGGGACTTGTGGCCTTAATTCGCTTAACAAGGATTCACGGGTGGTCAATCTGTTGAAATCAGAGCACTACATTTTGGCCACCGTGCTCGATCCTAGATTTAAAACCTACCTTGGATCTCTCTTTCCGGCATACACAAGTCTGCTGGGGTTCAAAGAACTGCTGGTGACAAAATTGTCAAGTCAAGCGGAACGCGACCTGTCAACATCTCCTCCTTCACATTCTCCCGCAACTGGGGGTGCGAGGAAAAGGCTCAGAATTCCGAGCCCACCCGCTGGCGGTGATGCAGGGCAGTCTGGAGCGACTGCTGATGCTGACATCTGGTCCGGACTGAAGGACCTGACAACGATTACGGACATGGCGTCTACTGTCACTGCATATGATTCTCTCCCCATTGAAAGAATGGTGGAGGATTATATGAGTGACCGCATCCAAGTAGGCACGTCAGACAGTCCGTACTTATACTGGCAGGAAAAAGAGGCAATTTGGAGGCCCTTGCACAAACTGGCTTTATTCTACCTAAGTTGCCCTCCCACAAGTATGTACTCCGAAAGAGTGTTTAGTGCCGCCGCTCACCTTGTCAGCAATCGGCGTACGAGGTTACATCCAGAAAATGTGGAGAAGATGATGTTCATTAAAATGAATTATAATCAATTCCTCCGTGGAGACATTGACCAGCAGCAATTGCCTCCACAAAGTACACAGGGAGCTGAGATGGTGGATTCCAGTGGGGACGAATTGATAATCTGTGAGGAGGGGGATGTACACGGTGATATATCGGAGGATGATGATGAGGTGGACATCTTGCCTCTGTAGAGCCAGTTTGTGCAAGGAGAGATTAATTGCTTCTTTTTTGGTGGGGGTCCAAACCAACCCGTCATTTCAGTCACAGTCGTGTGGCAGACCCTGTCACTGAAATGATGGGTTGGTTAAAGTGTGCATGTCCTGTTTATACAACATAAGGGTGGGTGGGAGGGCCCAAGGACAATTCCATCTTGCACCTCTTTTTTCTTTCATTTTTCTTTGCGTCATGTGCTGTTTGGGGGGTGTTTTTTGGAAGGGCCATCCTGCGTGACACTGCAGTGCCACTCCTAGATGGGCCAGGTGTTTGTGTCGGCCACTAGGGTCGCTTAGCTTACTCACACAGCTACCTCATTGCGCCTCTTTTTTTCTTTGCGTCATGTGCTGTTTGGGGAGTGTTTTTTGGAAGGGCCATCCTGCGTGACACTGCAGTGCCACTCCTAGATGGGCCAGGTGTTTGTGTCGGCCACTAGGGTCGCTTAGCTTACTCACACAGCTACCTCATTGCGCCTCTTTTTTTCTTTGCGTCATGTGCTGTTTGGGGAGTGTTTTTTGGAAGGGCCATCCTGCGTGACACTGCAGTGCCACTCCTAGATGGGCCAGGTGTTTGTGTCGGCCACTAGGGTCGCTTAGCTTACTCACACAGCTACCTCATTGCGCCTCTTTTTTTCTTTGCGTCATGTGCTGTTTGGGGAGTGTTTTTTGGAAGGGCCATCCTGCGTGACACTGCAGTGCCACTCCTAGATGGGCCAGGTGTTTGTGTCGGCCACTAGGGTCGCTTAGCTTACTCACACAGCTACCTCATTGCGCCTCTTTTTTTCTTTGCGTCATGTGCTGTTTGGGGAGTGTTTTTTGGAAGGGCCATCCTGCGTGACACTGCAGTGCCACTCCTAGATGGGCCAGGTGTTTGTGTCGGCCACTTGGGTCGCTTAGCTTAGCCATCCAGCGACCTCGGTGCAAATTTTAGGACTAAAAAATAAGAATTTACTTACCGATAATTCTATTTCTCGTAGTCCGTAGTGGATGCTGGGGACTCCGTAAGGACCATGGGGAATAGCGGCTCCGCAGGAGACTGGGCACATCTAAAGAAAGCTTTAGGACTAACTGGTGTGCACTGGCTCCTCCCCCTATGACCCTCCTCCAAGCCTCAGTTAGGAAACTGTGCCCGGACGAGCGTACACAATAAGGAAGGTTTTGAATCCCGGGTAAGACTCATACCAGCCACACCAATCACACCGTATAACTTGTGATCTGAACCCAGTTAACAGTATGACAACAGAGGAGCCTCTGAAAAGATGGCTCCCAACAATAATAACCCGATTTTTGTAACAATAACTATGTACAAGTATAGCAGACAATCCGCACTTGGGATGGGCGCCCAGCATCTACTACGGACTACGAGAAATAGAATTATCGGTAAGTAAATTCTTATTTTCTCTAACGTCCTAAGTGGATGCTGGGGACTCCGTAAGGACCATGGGGATTATACCAAAGCTCCCAAACGGGCGGGAGAGTGCGGATGACTCTGCAGCACCGAATGAGAGAACTCCAGGTCCTCCTCAGCCAGGGTAACAAATTTGTAGAATTTAGCAAACGTGTTTGCCCCTGACCAAGTAGCTGCTCGGCAAAGTTGTAAAGCCGAGATCCCTCGGGCAGCCGCCCAAGATGAGCCCACTTTCCTTGTGGAACGGGCTTTTACAGATTTTAGCTGTGGCAGGCCTGCCACAGAATGTGCAAGCTGAATTGTACTACAAATCCAACGAGCAATAGTCTGCTTAGAAGCAGGAGCACCCAGCATGTTGGGTGCATACAGGATAAACAGCGAGTCAGATTTCCTGACTCCAGCCGTCCTGGAACATATTTTCAGGGCCCTGACAACATCCAGCAACTTGGATTCCTCCAAGTCCCTAGTAGCCGCAGGCACCACAATAGGTTGGTTCAGGTGAAAACGCTGGAACCACCTTAGGGAGAAACTGAGGACGAGTCCTCAATTCCGCCCTGTCCGAATGGAAAATCAGATAAGGGCTTTTACAGGATAAAGCCGCCAATCCTGACACGCGCTTGGCTAGGCCAGGGCCAACAGCATGACCACTTTCCATGCGAGATATTTTAACTCCACAGATTTAAGTGGTCAAACCAATGTGACTTTTGGAACCCAAACTACATTGAGATCCCAAATTTCCACTGGAGGCACAAAAGGAGGCTGTATATGCAGTACCCCTTTTACAAACGTCTAAACTTCAGGGACTGAAGCCAGTTCTTTTTTGGAAGAAAATTGACAGGGCCGAAATCTGAACCTTAATGGACCCCAATTTCAGGCCCATAGACACTCCTGTTTGCAGGAAATGCAGGAATCGACCCAGTTGAATTTCCTCCGTCGGGCCTTACTGGCCTCGCACTACTCAACATATTTTCGCCAATTGCGGTGATAATGTTTTTGCGGTTACATCCTTCCTGGCTTTTGATCAGGATAGGGATGACTTCATCCGGAATGCTTTTTTTTTTTTTTCAGGATCCGGTGTTCAAACGCCATGCCGTCAAACGCAGCCGCGGTAAGTCTTGGAACAGACAGGTACCTTGCTGGAGCAGGTCCCTTCTTAGAGGTAGAGGCCACGGATTCTCCGTGAGCCTCTCTTGAAGTTCCGGTTACCAAGTCCTTTTTGGCCCATCCGGAGCCACGAATATAGTGCTTACTCCTCTCCATCTTATCAATCTCAGTACCTTGGGTATGAGAGGCAGATGAGGGAACACATATACTGACTGGTACACCCACGGTGTTACCAGAGCGTCTACAACTATTGCCTGAGGGTCTCTTGACCTGGCGCAATACCTGTCGAGTTTTTTAATCATGTGGACGACTTCTGGGTGAAGTCCCCACTCTCCCGGGTGGAGGTCGTGCTGAGGAAGTCTGCTTCCCAGTTGTCCACTCCCGGAATGAATACTGTTGACAGTGCTATTACATGATTTTCCGCCCAGCGGAGAATCCTTGCAGCTTCTGCCATTGCCCTCCTGCTTCTTGTGGCACCCTGCCTGTTTACGTGGGTGACTGCCGTAATGTTGTCCGACTGGATCAACACTGGCTGACCTTGAAGCAGAGGTCTAGTTAAGCTTAGAGCATTGTAAATGGCCCTTAGCTTCAGGATATTTATGTGAAGTGATGTCTCCAGGCTTGACCATAAGCCCTGGATATTCCTTCCCTGTGTGACTGCTCCCCAGCCTCGCAGGCTGGCATCCGTGGTCACCAGGACCCAGTCCTGATGCCGAATCTGCGGCCCTCTAGAAGATGAGCACTCTGCAACCACCACAGGAGGGACACCCTTGTCCCTGGTGACAGGGTTATCCGGTGATGCATCTGAAGATGCGACCCGGACCATTTGTCCAGTAGGTTCCACTGGAAAGTCTTGCGTGGAATCTGCCGAATGGGATTGCTTCGTAGGAAGCCACCATTTTTACCCAGAACCCTTGTGCATTGATGCACTCTTGGTTCGGTTTTAGGAGGTTCCTGACTAGCTCGGATAACTCCCTGGCTTTCTCCTCCGGGAGAAACACCTTCTTTCTGGACTGTGTCCAGGATCATCCCTAGGAACAGAAGACAAGTCGTCGGAACCAGCTGCGATTTTGGAATATTGAGAATCCAATCGTGCTGCCGCAACACTACCTGAGATAGTGCTACACCGATCTCCAGCTGTTCCCTGGATCTTACCCTTATCAGGGAATCGTCCAAGTAAAGGCCATAACCTGAGATACCCTTGGTGAGAAGGGTACATTTTGACATGAAGGTAAGCATCCTTGATGTCCCGAGACCTCATGTAGTCCCCTTCTTCCAGGTTTGCAATCACTGCTCTGAGTGACTCAATTTTGAATTTGAACCTCTGTATGTAAGTGTTCAAAGATTTTAGATTTTAGATTTTAAAATCGGTCTCACCGAGCCGTCTGGCTTCGGTACCACAATAGTGTGGAATAATACCCCGTTCCCTGTTGCAGGAGGGGTACCTTAATTATCACCTGCTGGGAATACAGCTTGTGAATGGCTTCCAAAACTGCCTCCCTGTCAGCGGGAGACGTCGGTAAAACAGACTTTTGGAAACGGCGAGGGGAATATGTCTCGAATTCCAATTTGTACCCCTGAAAATATTACCTGAAGGATCCAGGGGTCTACTTGCGAGTGAGCCCACTGCGCACTGAAATTCATTGAGAACGGGCCCCCACCGTGCCTGAACTTGTAAAGCCCTAGCGACATACTGAGGGCTTTGCAGAGGCAGAAAAGGGTTTCTGTTCCTGGGAACTGGCTAATCTCTGCAGCCATTTTCCTCTCCCTCTGTCACGTGCAGAAAAGAGGAACCCTTTTGTCCGCTTGCCAACCAGGACTGCGCCTGATAATACGGCGTCTTATTTTGAGAGGCGACCAGGGGTACATCCCCTTTTTTTTGTAAGGCAATACTTCCAAATGCCGTTTGGAATCCGCATCACCTGACCATTTTACTGGTAGAATTGGACAACACACTTATACTTGATGCCAGTCGGCAAACATTCCGCTGTGCATCATGCATATATAGAAATGCATCTTTTAATTGCTCTATAGGCAATAATATACTGTCCTTATCTAGGATATCAATATTTCCAGTCAGGGAATCCGACCACGCCAACCCAGCACTGCACATCCAGGCTGAGGCGATTGCTGGTCGCAGTATAACACCAGTATGTGTGTAAATACATTTTAGGATACCCTCCTGCTTTCTATCAGCAGGATCCTTAAGGGCGGCCATCTCAGGAGAGGATAGAGCCCTTATTCTTAGAAGCGTGTGAGCGCCTTATCCCCCCTAGGGGGTGTTTCCCAACGCACCCTAACCTCTGGCGGGAAAAGGTATACTGCCAATAACTTTTTAGAAATTATCAATTGTTATCGGGGGGAAACCCACGCATCATCACACACCTCATTTTATATCTCAGATTCAGGAAAACTACAGGAAGTTTTTCCTCACCAAACATAATACCCCTTTTTTTGGTGGTATTCATATTACCAGAAAAGTGTAAACATTTTCCATTGCCTCAATCATGCAATGTGTGGCCCTATTGGAAATCACGGTTGTCTCTTCACCGTCGACACAGGAGTCAGTATCCGTGTCGGCGTCTGTATCTGAGGTAACGGGCGCTTTAGAGCCCCTGTATGAGACGTCTGGACATGCACAAGCTGAGTAGCCGGCTGTCTCATGTCAACCACTGTCTTTAATACAAAGTTAACACTGTCACGCAATTTCAACAGTACATCCACTCAGGTGTCGACCCCCTAGGGGGTGACAACACTATTACAGACACTCTACTCCGTCTCCACATCATTTTTCTCCTCATACATGTCGACACAAACGTACCGACACACAGCACACACACAGGGAATGCTCTGATAGAGGACAGGACCCCACTAGCCCTTTGGGGAGACAGAGGGAGAGTTTGCCAGCACACACCAGAGCGCTATATATATACAGGGATAACCTTATATAAGTGTTTTTCCCTTTATAGCTGCTGTATTGTTTATACTGCGCCTAATTTGTGCCCCCCTCTCTTTTTTAACCCCTTTCTGTAGTGTAGTGACTGCAGGGGAGAGCCAGGGAGCTTCCCTCCAACTGAGCTGTGAGGGAAAATGGCGCCAGTGTGCTGAGGAGATAGGCTCCGCCCCTTTCTCGGCGTCCTTATCATCCGTTTTTCTGTATGTTTTGGCAGGGGTTAAATGCATCCATATAGCCCAGGAGTTATATGTGATGCATTTATTTTAGCCATATAAGGTTTTTATCGATTTATTGCGTCTCAGGGCGCTGCCCCCCCAGCGCCCTGCACCCTCAGTGACCGGAGTGTGAAGTGTGCTGAGAGCAATGGCGCACAGCTGCGGTGCTGTGCGCTACCTTATCTGAAGACAGGATCGTCTTCTGCCGCCGATTTTCCGGACCTCTTCGCTCTTCTGGCTCTGTAAGGGGGCCGGCGGCGCGGCTCCGGGACCCATCCAGGCTGAACCTGTGATCGTCCCTCTGGAGCTAATGTCCAGTAGCCTAAGAAACCCAATCCACTCTGCACGCAGGTGAGTTCGTTTCTTCTCCCCTTAGTCCCTCGATGCAGTGAGCCTGTTGCCAGCAGGTCTCACTGAAAATAATAAACCTAAACTAAAACTTTCACAAAGAGCTCAGGAGAGCCCCTAGTGTGCACCCTTCTCGTCGGGCACAGAAATCTAACTGAGGCTTGGAGGAGGGTCATAGGGGGAGGAGCCAGTGCACACCAGTTAGTCCTAAAGCTTTCTTTAGATGTGCCCAGTCTCCTGCGGAGCCGCTATTCCCCATGGTCCTTACGGAGTCCCCAGCATCCACTTAGGACGTTAGAGAAATAATATTGTGAGGTGTGAGGTGTTCAGAATAGACTGAAAATGAGTGGAAATTATGGTTATTGAGGTTAATAATACTTTGGGATCAAAATGACCCCCAAATTCTATGATTTAAGCTGTTTTTTAGGGTTTTTTGAAAAAAACACCCGAATCCAAAACACACCCGAATCCGACAAAAAAAATTCGGTGAGGTTTTGCCAAAACGCGTTCGAACCCAAAACACGGCCGCGGAACCGAACCCAAAACCAAAACACAAAACCCGAAAAATTTCCGGTGCTCATCACTAATTTTATGTGGATCTGGATTTTTTTATTATTTTATGTGGAAGTGTCTTTTTCAATGTATTTTATGTTGGATCTGGCTTTAAAATGTATTTTATGTGGATCTGGCATTTTCATTGTATTTTATACCAGGGGTGTGGCCTAGCAGGCACAAGGCCACACCCCATTTTTGCACACGCGCCTTCGGCTTGATGTCGGCTCTTTGACGTACCTAACAAGATTTTTTGGCTCTTTGTCTCTCACTGGTTGGCCACCCCTGATTTATGGCATATGAAAATGGCATGTTCATAACCTGGGGTATGCTATACCTTTTTCTCTTAAATATAGTTTGTCAATGTAATTTCCCTTGTACAATATACATTGATATATTACTCAATTCAAATAATAACATTATTTAATTATGCCCAGTCAGATGTGAACTGGGCGTTCGCTACAATGTCCTCTACAAGTGGGCTATCATGGTTTTGGCTTATTCAATGGGGCATTGGGATTACATGTTGACACACCTCATGAAGACTGTAGTTACACATCTTCACCAGAAAGGAGTCTGCTGTATCATCTATGATGCCTGTCCAACCTGCAGCCCAACAGCTGTTGTGAAATTACACATCCCAGCATGCCCTGCCACACTTATAGTACTCCCTAATGCACAGGTTCTCAAACTCGATCCTCAAGACCCCACACAGCATGTTTTGCAGGTCTCCTCACAGAATCACAAGTGAAATAATTAGCTCTACCTGTGGATCTTTTAATATGTGTCAGTGTGTAATGCACGGCTGGCCAAACCGGTCCTCGAGATCTACCAACAGTTCACGTTTTCCAGGCCTCCTGGAGATCTGTAGAATTGTCAGCTAGGAATGAATGCAGCACAGTCTTAATTAGTAATGACTACACCTGTGCACCAGCTAGGTAGTCTGGAAAATGTGAACTGTTGGTAGATCTCGAGGACTGGTTTGGCCAGCTCTGGTGTAATGAGTACACCTGTGCACCTGCTGGGTTACCTGGAAAACGTTGACTGTTTGGGGTCCTGAAGACCGAGTTGGAGAACCTATGCCCTAATAGCAAAACTGTTGAAGGGCATGCTGGGACTTGTCATTTTACATCAGCTGTTGTGCTGCATGTTTGAGAGGCCTGAGCTAGATGATCTCCTGCTAGTCCACTCTGACCATGAGAGCCTTTTAGCCCCACAGAAAAGAGAAAACACAAGTGTACACTCAAAGTACTAAGGACACTGCTAACTTGTGCACTGCTATTGAGAAAGAAGGTGAATCTATCAGGAACCCCAGTTGACAATTGACTGGGTAGGCGTTCATATTGATTTGCCGAGGTTTATGGTAAAATCTAGATTCTGGAAATACAAACAGCGGGATATAATGGCGTCCGAGATCACTGGTGGTGCGGGATGCAGCTGTTCTTGGATGTTTTTTTAAAACGGCAATCAATTACAAGGCAAAACCATGTGAAAAAAAATATCTCTGCACATGTTACATCTGTCCCACCTGCAGTGCAACATGGTTTTGCCTATTAGTATGCTTTTTTGGTTTGCCACAAAACCTGTATATCCCCTAAGTTTGAACTTGGTGGTGGGACTGATGGTGTGGGTGTGCCTGGATAGGAGGCATTCAGCTGGAGAGGAAAGTCCATCTCTCTAAGTATTGCTCATATTGAGGAGGGCCATAAGCATGTTAAAACCATCTCTATAACATTTATCTAACAAGTGCTTCATAGAACGTACTGCACTTTCTGCTAGTTCGTTGGACTGTGGACAGAGTAACTGCTGGTGACATGTGAGATGTTCCATTCAGTGGTGAAAATCTGAAACTTGCCACTCATAAACTGCTTGGCATTCTCAGTAATCATGTTTTCAGAAACAGAATATTGAATAACAAAGAAATCCACGTTACACTCCAGGGCAAAATTCTGGGTACAAGCACTAATCACAGCAAGCAACATATAAAAACTAGAGATGAATGATTCAGATTCCTCAGAATCTGAGCCACTCCAACCTTTGGAATCTGAGGGCACCTGAGCCATGGCTTGGGTGTTCCCACCAGACTCAGATTCCAAGTCGAGGACAAATGTCATCTTCCCGACGTTGGATTATTGCGGGACTTGGATTCCATAAAAGGCGTCGTGTATGGGACTCGGAACCATTTCACAAATGCTGTGCAATACTCTGCTGTGTCCATCCAGAGACTGCTAACTGTGGCTATGCAGTAAATAGTGCCTGTATATATAGTGGCACGCTGCGCTGTATTCTGTTGTTTAAGCTGTGCTGTGTGTCCATCCAGAGACTCTAGACTAATTGTGGCTGTGCAGTATAGTGACTGTATATAGGGGCACACAGTGTTGTACTCTGCTATTTAGGCTGTGCTGTGTGTCCTTTCAGAGACTCCACACTAATTGTGGCTGTGCACTGTGTGCTGTATAGTGACTGCATAGGGGCACTCTGCACTGTACTCAGCTTTTAGGCTGTGCGGTGACCACCCAGAGTCATGTTATGACACACAGCAATTCCCCTTTTAGACAATGCCCACATTAGTGCCTTTATTCACAATGCCCACAGTAGTAGTGCCACTAATACACATAATTCCCACAGCATTAGTGCCCCTTATGCAATGTCCACTGTAGTGGTAGTGCCCCTTATGCAATGCCCACAGTGTTAGTGCCCCTTATGCAGAGCCCATAGCAGTTGTGCCCCTTATGCCCCCAGGAGTGATGCCCCTTATGCAGTGACCCCAGTAGTAGTGCCCCCAGTAGTAATGCCTCCTGTAGTAGTGCCCCAGTAGTAATGCCCCCTGTAGTAGTGCCCCAGTGGTAATGCCCCCTGTAGTATTGACCCCAGTAGTAATGCCCCCAGTAGTAATGTCCCCTGTAGTAGTGCCCCGGAGTATTAATGTCCCTTTGGTAATGCCCCATTTAATGCCCCTTTTAATACACCCTGTAGTATTGTCCCAGTACTAATGCCTCTTTGGTAGTGCCCCCTGTAGTATTTCCCCTTTTGTAGTGTCCCTTGTAGTAATGCCCCTAGTAATGCCCCCTGTAGTATTGCCCCTTTGGTAGTGCCCCTAGTAATGTCCCTTTGGTAGTGCCCCTTAAACACACAAAAAAAAACCGACATAAAAAAATAATACTTAGCTACTGTAAACTCCGCTCTTGACTCCGACCGCTGCCGTCCATCTGCTCTGGCTGCCCGCTCCTTGGAACTATGGGAGAGACGTCATGGCATACAGATGATACTGAAATCCGAAAGAGCTGATTAGTTTGAGAAAAGATGTGGTATACAGAGGACCTAAGACTGAGCCTTGTGGTACTCCAACTGATAGTAGGTAGCGAAGAGTAGGTGGATTCAGAGAAATGAACACTGAAAGACCAATTAGATAGGTAGATGGAGGACCAAGATAGGGCTGTGCCCTGGAGACATAGGGATTGTAGGTTTTGTATGAGAAGAGAGTGGTCAACAGTGTCAAAAGCAGCAAAGCGATCACGGAGAATAAGAAGTGAGTAATGGTCTTTAGATTAAGCAGTGACCAGATCATTTACTACCTTAGTCACTGATGTCTCTGTGCAGTGTTTGGCATGACAGTCTGACTAAAGTGGGTCCAGTAAATTGTGTGAGAGAGATTAGAGATTGTAGTTAAGGTTGGGATGAGCACAGGAGACAGAGCTTTACTTATTTGTGATGGTGTAGGATCAATAGGAGAGGTAGTAGAGTAGGCAGATGAGAAGAGTGTAGATACTTTATCTTCATTTGTGGGATAAAATGAAGAGAATAAGAATAAGGAAGAATAAGATGTGCGCACTGTCCTTCCTCAAAGCCAACTGTCACACCCACAAATCCGGAAACTTGCTAAAAAATATGGATTTCGGTATTATGTGGATATCATCACCTGCACTTCAGATCCCGAGTCTCACCTATGGGTGCGTGCACACCAGATGAAAACTTGACCTTGCACAGGAGTGCAAGGCCCATGGTCCTCCCACAAGAGAGGAAGACAGGCAGGAGAGAGACAGTCAAACACAGAGGGTACTCACTGTGGTGAGTCTTGTTTTTTCTTTCACTCTAATCTCACATAGATCCCTGTAAGGAGACATTACCACAATTGTGCAGGGCCTAATACTAACTAATGTGTCACAATACTAAACAACAGTGTGCTTTTCTACAATAACAAACAGCTCCCTTAACTACCTAAACTAACAAATATAGCTACAAGTGAAATGTACAAAAACAAGCAATATTACACCTATTCTAACAGTTATGTATTAAATAACCCTGCACAGTAAACTAAACAAACAAGGAATGTTGGCTATTCAAGACAAGCATAAACCATGGTTCTGCCTCCTTAAATCATCTGCCTAAAACTCCTGCCTATCGAACTGGCCAGCCCCTCTCTACTATCAGGACGCTTGCATTGTAGAACACCTCTACTTCTCCCTCCACTACATAGGAGAAGGACTGCACCTACTTCAGAGGCGAAGGAATGCACCTGCACCACTGGCATAATTATAATGGGTGCAGTGTGTGCGGTGCACACGGGACCCAGGGTCCAGACAGGGCCGTCTTTTCATATGGGCTCAATGGGCATTTGCCCAAGAGCCCCATGAGTCTAAGGGCCCTAGGGTGATAACTAATGGTACCCTTTTTCCAGGGGTACCACATTTTTTAAAACTGGCCCTGGGGAACCTGAGATAGCCGACTTCTAAGCAGTGGTCTCAATCTGAGCCTGTTAATTGCTCTTCCCAGCCAGTTATCCCGGGTTTGTCTGACTTAGAGTGTTTCTGAGGGTATAAAACAAAAGATGGGACTCTCCCCTTTCGTTGGACACTGGCAGCTTGTCTCTACTATGCCCAGAACCAGAGATATCAGTATTCCAGCAGTTGGTCCCTGCTCCAGTTCCACACACCTGGCATGCAGTTTTATATATTCGTTGGTGGATTGCTCTGGCTCCTGAATTCTGAGTCCCCAGTATCTCCTGAAAGGTAGTACTCTCTAGTGGTTTATCCCATTGAAAGCTAAGAAATCTATTTTCAGGAACTGGAGATATCTGCAGTCAAGCAAATTAAGCCCACTCCACTATCCACTCATCCCCTGTGTATTAAACACCTTCTACCACCCTGTAAGTCATGTAGCGGGGCCCCTTCATTCAGCCCAATGCCCCTTCTATAATTTAGTGTCCTCCCTTCTGCCCTATCTACCACCATCTGGGCAGTAAAAGAGTAATTAGCAGAAATGACTGCTCTAGGGCCTACATACTGAGCGGAAAATAGAACACTCCGTACCACCCGTGGAATATCAAAGCTGTTACTGATAGCACCTCCCACCCCCTACCACTGCAGGATGGGTAGGGGCCCCAGGGCACTGCTTTGCCCAGGGGCCTACACTGCTGTAAAGTAGGCCCTGGGGGGGGGGGGGGAGGCACACCCTGCATCCACTATTTTTAGTACTTATCCTCCAAAATCCTGCGGCGCAGCAGCAGTGCTGCGGATAACACTGGGAAAATGTGTGACAACATTTTCCCGGTGTTTCACGCATGCAGTTAAAAAATTATGGGGAGAATGGCTGCTATGTCCTTTTCTGGAGATCCGCACATGGGCTGTAGACTCTGTGACAGCATTAGGGTCCCCTAGGCACTCTAGTGCTCAGAGCTAAGTGCTGCCAGCTAGAGAGGAGGGGGCCCAGATGGAGCCTGCACATGGGCCTCCTCCTCTCTAGAATTACCCCTGACCTAGAGTGTGCATATTTGCCTACTTTGAAATGCTAGACAGTGAATCATTCTGTGGTATGTCTCTGTTCCCAGCACTAGAGGCAGCTTGCCTGCTCTAGTGTTTTCCCTCCTAGTGTTAGCTCAGTGCAGGAGGTGCTTAGTTCACAGTCCGAGAGAGTTCTTCCTGCATTGACGTGCAGCTTCTGCTCTCCTTGAGTGTGTGACCACACAAGCTGTTATCACTGTTATATGACTAAACCAATCATCCTGGTTAAGTGCCATTGTGTGGAACAACATCCCTATCCGACACCGCAACACTCTGCCAACAGGTTATGGGCCCAGGACGTCAAGTCGGAAAGGTATTCTAAAACAGGGGTAAACTGCAGCTGATTAAAGAAGGAGTAATTTTATTAAATATAGAGAAGAATGTACAGTACAAGGAACAACATGAACTTTACAAAGCTAAAAGGCTCAGAGAATTACACAACGTGGAAATTCGCCATGGAGATGCAGCTTAAGCGGGAAAAGTTGTGGAAAGTCACAATTGAACCAGGAGCAGACCCAAAACCAGTTGAGGTGGATAGAGCTATCAGGACAATAGGCTTGGCCATGGACCAACACGTCTACTCCATTATAAGTGTCAGCCAAAGACATGTGGGCAGCTCTGCAAATGGTGTATGAGGACAAAGGTCTGATGAGAAGAATAAATTTGAGGCATATGCTGTATGGGACAAAGTTAAGTGCCTGTAAAGACATGAACGATTATATTGATAAAATACTGTCATTAGCTCAGCAGTTGGCATCTGTGGGAGCACAGGTGAATGATGAGGAAGCGGCGATGGCAATGTTCCAAAATATGATGCTGGAATTCGATTTCCTGGTAGTAGCTTTGGAGTCTAATGATACCAAGCTGACGACAGAAATTGTAACAGCCAAGCTGCTGCCGTTCCAAGAACGTATTCCTGTCGAGACACAAACTGAGGGTTCTGCCTTATTCACAATAGGTACTAAGTCCAGAAAGCTGAAGTTCAAGTGCTTTATATGTCACAAGGTGGGGCACAAAGCCTCAGATTGCAGACTGAGAAATTGCAGTGGTACGCAGAAGAAGCGTGACAAACCATATGAGTCAGCATTGAATGTAGCAGATAGTCACAAGAAGGATTGCTGGTTCATAGACTCGGGGGCCACAAAGTATTTCAGTTGTAATCAGGAATGATTCAATTCACTGACAGCATGTGAACCCATTACAGTAAAAGGGATTGGAGACAAAGTCCTTACTGCTTCAAAATTTGGGACAATCACAGTGCGTCTGTTACGTTCTCTGTGCTCCGAACGTAAGATACTGAGTGGGTAAGTCCCGAGCACAGGAACGTGATGCTGAAATTCAGGACAAGGTAAAGCAGTACCCCATGGACCCTAACTCCATTGTTCCACCCACATGGTCAGTCTACGCCTGTGAGACTATGTGTTCTTGGGCCCATGGCAGCCGTGTTTGAAGGGCGGATTAGGTCTGCCCAACTCCGATGCCCCCCCGGTCTTAGTATGAGACAAGGTGTAAACTGAGACTGAATGGGAACAAGGGGCCCTCTAACTAAACAAAACACAGAGCTAGGGGTTACTGCAGAACTAAAAACTAAACGTATGTGCGGCACAGCCGCCAATGGAAAAGGCAACAAAGGTAACACTGTCCACCCCTACACGGCACCGTCGTGTACCAGGGAGAACAGCTGTGGCGGAGCACCTCCACAAAAACACCAGCAAAAGAATATAACGGAAACTCTTCGGCAAAGGCCGCTACTCACAACACCGGGGAAACAACCGCAGGTGAGCAGGAACCTCAAGATCTTAAGACACAGGTTTCTACCAACAGGAAGGCTGGAAGGACCCCAGGAGTCAGCACCACAGGAACGAGGTAGACCGGACCACAGAACACCGGACAGGGAATTTCTCCAGAGCAGGAACAGCTCACAGGAAGCTGTCACCGGCATCTGTGTAAAGCACTGAGGGAGAATATAACAGGTCTCTGTACCAATGGCTGCAGAGAACCTAATTAGAAAATGTCGTGCAGCTGCCCTGCTGCACGACCACACGCTGACAGGGGCTTGATTAATTGGATAGCAATGGGGAACGCGGTCCGCCTGTGGCGTCCCCGTTGCTATGGACCTGGCAGCTCAGCACGCACGGCATCCTGTCGTTGCCATGGACCCGGCGGCTCAGCGCGCACGGCATTGCAAGGCGCCGTACGGGGAACAGGAGGAGGAGGAGGCGCGGTGGCCGTGACGTGCCGGGACCGTTGCTTAGCAATGGTCGGGCGCTGGCGAGAGCCGCCGTGCCTAACAGCGTCTAAGAATTAAAGGTGAAACAGTCATTACGGACATCCGAGACGTCTTGTTCGTGACAGATTTGGAAAGCAATCTCATTGCTATTAGCGTCCTGGAGAAAAAGGGTTACAGAGTACAGTTTGCAAAAGGCAAATGTATAGTGCAAAATGAGAATGGGACTGTAATTGCTTCAGCAACCCGGTGCAACCAACTGTATGTCCTAGACAGGGTTGTATCTAAGGTTCTGAGCGCCCCTAGCAAAGTAAGGAACTGTCGCCCCCCACCTCTCCCACCCAGGGACACAGAGGGGGGAGTTACAGATAGGCTGAGGTCAGGGACACTGAGAGGGAATTACGGGGAGGGTGCGGGCAGGGATACTAAGGGGGAATTATGGGAAGGGTGTGGGCAGGAACATTGAGGGGTAATTACAAGGAGGGTGCAGGCAGGGACACCGAGGGGATATATGCACACATACATACAGTTAAAAAACCCTCTCTAGGTGTGATGGCACTACATGTCTCAGCAAATCCAGTTGACAAGGTGTGCTGGGACTTGTAGTCTCATCACAGCTGGACAGGCAGTCACTGGTCTAGATACCTTTCCATACAGAGCTCTTTGTAAGCTGTGATCCAGACTGCCAGGATAGACCATGCAGTGCAGCTACGGTACCGCAGAAAATGTACAGGAATGCTCATGCTGCACTGCTGACTGGTGCTGATTGTAGTGGCTGGTGTTTAGTGACAGACCACGTGGGACCAATGAGAAGGGGAGCAGATAAGGAAGTGCCTCGCCCCTCCCCAAACCTAGAAGTGCCCCGCTCCCCAGCTATATTCACCATCACTGTCAGAGTGCAATACGTTTCTGAGAGTCCGGCAGTGGATGTAAGGGATGTAGTAAGAACTACTATGTAATTCTACCCCCTGGCACGGGTGGCACTGCCGGGCTGCGCCCCCTCCATGGCCGGCGCCCCTGGCAAGTGCCATCCTGGCCAATAGGAAGATACACCCCTGGTCCTAGACACCGAGCAGTGTTCTGTTATGGCGGCCTCTGATTCAAACCAGTCAATGGAGCTGTGGCACAGGCACTTAGGTCATCTTGGATATGACAACATCCAGAAACTATTTGATGGAATGTCAACTGGAATCACGGAGTAATACTGAGAGACCTGTGTGTGAGAGTTGTATAAAAGGAAAGCAGACTAGCACCCCATTTCCTAAGTCTACTAGTAGAGCGGAAATACCACTATCCCTAGTGCATACTGACGTATGTGATCCGCTGGAGATGGAATCAATGAGTGGCTTACAGGTTTTTTTACAACATTTATTGATGATGCCACAAGGATGACGTGTATTTTATGAAAGCTAAAAGTGAAGTTGTCAATAAAATTGTGGAATACAAGAGCCTGGTGGAGACTCAGACAGGTCTGAAATTAAAAGTCTTGAGATCCAACAATGGCAGAGAGTATGACAACAGGGTTTTAGCACAGTTCCTGAAGAAATATGGCATACAGCATCAACTAACAATTGCTTACACGCCAGAACAAAATGGTGTGAGTGAGCGTGCAAATCGTACAATTGTTGAGAGAGCACGGACTATGTTGAGTGACGCAGACCTGGAGAAAAGCTTTTGGGTGGAAGCAGTATCTTACAAACCATGCGCCCACAGTGGCCGTAAAAGGTAAAACGCCACTGGAGGTGTGGTCCAAAATAAAGCCAGCTGTCAATCATCTCTGTGTCTTTGGTTGTAAAGCCTATGCACATATATTTAAGGAGAAAAGATGGAAATTAGATCCATAGTCAGTGGAATGTATTATGCTAGGATACTGTGAAGAAAGCAAAGGATACAGGCTTTGGGACACTACAAACAAACATCTTCTAAAGTCTAGAGATGTAGCGTTTCATAAGACAGCACCAATCCCTGGAACAGTGGAACAAGAATTACAGCAACAATATATATCACTAGATGTACAGACAGCAGAAAGTGTGTCTGAACCTGAAAGTGTTAATGCGGATACCCAATCAGTAAACAGCATTCCATGAGGAGCAATAAATGTGTTCGATCGAAAAGATACAGTGAGTAATATGCAAATATAGATAACTGTGAACCCCAAAATATACATGAAGCAAAATCAAGCAGCAACTGAAAAGAATGGAAGTCAGCAATAGATACAGAGCTGTCAGCTCTGGATGATAACCGTATATGGACTGTAGTTAACCGGCCGAATAACCGTAAGACAATCAAGAACAAGTGGGTCTTTTGTAGAAAGCTGAATGCAGATGGGATTATTGCTTGTTATAAAGCCCGCCTTTTGCTAAAGGATACACACAAAAATCCTGAGATATCTTTCACCTGTTGCAAGGTACAGCACCTTGAGGTTAGTCATTGCCATTGCTACACTTCATGATTTATTGTTATACCAGTTAGACTTTGATTCTGCATTCCTAAATAGCGAGTTAATTGAGGAGATTTATATGGATCCACCTGAACATTATGATAAGAATATGTTCCAAGAGGAAAAAGTTTGCCTCTTAAAGAAATCTTTGTACGGCCTAAAGCAAAGTGGTCACTGTTGATATGTAAAGCTGGATGCAGCGCTGCTAGAGATGAACTTTATTAGGTCAGAGACTGATCACTTCTTATATCACAAAACTATAGAAGAAAAGCGGTTCATCATAGTTGTGTTTGTGGATGATCTATTGCTAGCAGGTCAAGAAGAGCACATTACTGATGTAAAACAGCAACTGAAACAAAGATTAAGCTAAAGGATTTAGGCCCTGCAAATCATTTGTTAGGTATGAGAATTGTACAAAACCTGAAAGATGGGACTGTTACAATTGATCAACAGACATATATGGAAGCAATACTTCGCAAGTATGGAATGTCTGATGCAAAACCAGTGAGCACTCCTATTGACAAAAGCATAAAGATGGTAAAAGCCATGTCACCAACCAGCCAGGAGGAGATAAAGGAAATGAGAGTGGTTTCTTATCAAAATGCTGTTGGTACTGTAGCTTAATGTATGCAAGTATTGGGACTTGCCCCGACATCACACATGCAGTGAGCCGGGCAGTTTGCAATTAACCCTGGGATGCAACACTGGATTGCAGTCAAAATAGGATTTTAATACCTACCGGTAAATCCTTTTCTTCTAGTCCGTAGAGGATGCTGGGGTCCACTTCAGTACCATGGGGTATAGACGGTTACGCAGGAGCCATGGGCACTTTAAGATTTTTCAAGGGTGTGAACTGGCTCCTCCCTCTATGCCCCTCCTCCAGACCTCAGTATAGGAACTGTGCCCAGGGAGACGGACATTTCGAGGAAAGGATTTACTTTTAAACTAAAGGTGAGATTCATACCAGCTCACACCTCAACCATGCCGCACAACATGGCATTCAACATAACACATGAACCATTGCAGCAACATGCTGAAATAATCGTAACACAACATTAGTGGCACTACAAAATAACAACTGCAGGTAATGTACGCACTGGGTCGGGTGCCCAGCATCCTCTACAGACTAGGAGAAAAGGATTTACCGTTAGGTATTAAAATCCTATTTTCTCATATGTCCTAGAGGATGCTGGGGTCCACTTCAGTACCATGGGGTTATACCAAAGTTCCAGTACGGGCGGGAGAGTGCGGATGACCCTGCAGCACCGATTGACCAAACTTGAGGTCCTCATCGGCCAAGGTGTCAACCTTGTAAAATTTAGCAAACGTGTTTGACCCTGAGCAAGTAGCTGCTCGGCAAAGTTGTAAAGCCGAGACCCCCCGGGCAGCCGCCCAGGATGAGCACACCTTTCTTGTAGAATGGGCATTTACCGACTTCGGTATCGGCAATCCTGCCGTGGAATGAGCGTGCTGAATCGTCCCTCTGATCCAGCGCGCAATAGTCTGCTTAGAAGCAGGACACCCAATCTTGTTGGGAGCATACAGGACAAACAGAGCCTCTGTTTTCCTTATCCGAGCTGTACTCGTGACATAAATTTTCAAAGCTCTAACCACATCAAGAGACTTTGACCCAGTGAAAGTGTCAGTAGCCACTGGTACCACAATAGGTTGGTTCATATGGAAAGACGAAACCACCTTTGCAAGATATTGTTGGCGAGTTCTCAGCTCTGCCCTATCTTCATGGAAGATCAGGTAAGTTCTCTTGTGAGACAAGGCCCCCAACTCAGACACCCGCCTTGCGGATGCCAATGCCAAAAGCATCACCACTTTCCAAGTGAGAAACCTAAATTCTATCTCCTTCAGAGGTTCAAACCAATCCGATTGAAGGAACTGCAACACCACATTAAGGTCCCATGGTGCCACTGGAGGCACAAATGGAGGCTGGATGTGAAAGAAAACTGATAAGGCCGAAATCTGGACCTTGATTGAACCCAATCTTAGGCCCGCATCCACACCAGCCTGCAAAAAATGGAGAAAACGTCCTAACTGAAACTCTTCCATAGGAGCCTTATTGGATTCCCACTAAGACACATATTTTCTCCAAATGCGGTGGTAATGGTTAGACGTTACTCGTTTCCGGGCCTGAATAAGAGTGGGGATGACTTCCTTGGGAATACCCTTTCAGGCTAGGATCCGGCGCTCAACAGCCATGCCGTCAAACGTAGCCGCGGTAAGTCTTGATACACGCACGGCCCCTGCTGCAGCAGGTCCTTGCGAGGAGGAAGAGGCCGAGGATCTTCTATAAGCAACTCCTGAAGATCTGGATACCAAGCCCTCCTTGGCCAGTCTGGGGCAATGAGGATTGCTTGAACCCTTGTTCTTCTTATGATTTTGACAACTTTTGGTATCAGTGGAAGTGGAGGGAAGACATATACCGACTGAAATTCCCACTGGGTAACCAGTGCATCCACTGCTATTGCTTGAGGGTCTCTCGACTTGGAACAATATCTCTGAAGCTTCTTGTTGAGACGAGATGCCATCATGTCCACTTGAGGAACTCCCCAAAGACTTGTCACCTCTGTGAAGACTTCTTGGTGGAGGCCCCATTCTCCTGTATGGAGATCGTATCTGCTGAGGAAGTCTGCTTCCCAGTTGTCCACTCCCGGAATGAAAACTGCTGACAGAGCTCTTGCATGCCTTTCTGCCCAGAGGAGGATCTTTGTCACCTCTGCCATTGCCGCTCTGCTTTTCATTCCGCCCTGACGGTTTATGTACGTGACTGCTGTTACATTGTCCGACTGGATCTGCACGGGTTGATCTTGAAGAATATGTACTACTTGTAGAAGGCTGTTGTAAATGGCTCTCAATTCCAGCACGTTTATGTGAAGGCAGGTTTCCTGACTTGACTATTTTCCTTGGAAGCTTTCCCCCTGAGTGACTGCTCCCCAGCCTCGGAGACTTGCATCCGTGGTTACTAGGACCCAGTCCTGAATCCCGAACCTGCGTCCCTCTAGGAGGTAAGAACTGTGTGGCCACCACAGGAGCGAATCCTGGCTTTTGAGGACAGGATTATCTTCTGGTGCATGTGTAGGTGGGATCCGGACCACTTGACCAACAGGTCCCACTGGAATATTCTTGCATGGAATCAGCCAAACTGTATGGCCTTGTAGGCCGCCACCATCTTCCCCAACAATCAAATGCATTGATGTATTGACACTCCACTTGGCTTCAAAATCTGTTTGACCATTCTCTGGATTTCCAGAGCCTTTTCTACTGGAAGAAATACTCTCTGAACTTCTGTGTCCGGTATCATCCCCAGAAAGGACAATCTTGTTGTCGGTTCCAATTGTGACTTCGGAAAATTCATGATCCAACCGTGTTGTTGGAGTACTGACAGGGAGAGTGCAATGTTCTGTGCCAACCGTCCCCTGGATCTCGCTTTTATCAGGAGATCGTCCAGGTAAGGAATTATATTGACTCCTTGTTGTCGAAGGAGGACCATCATCTCTGCCATCACCTTGGTGAATACCCTCGGTGCAGTGGAGAGCCCGAACGGCAACGTCTGGAACTGGTAATGGCAATTCTGTATTGCGAATCTCAGATAAGCTTGGTGAGGAGGATAAATGGGAACATGAAAGTAAGCATCTTTTATGTCTACCGACACCATAAAGTCCTCTTCCTTCAGACTGGAAATCACTGCCCTCAGAGATTCCATCTTGAACTTGAACCTTTTGAGGTAGAGATTCAGATTTTTCAGGTTTAAAATTGGTCTGATCGAGCCGTCTGGCTTCAGAACTACAAAAAGGCTTGAATAAAAACCTTCTCCTTGCTGTGACAAGGGTACCAGGACAATGACTTGATCCTGACATAATTTTTGAATTGCAGCTGTTACTACTTCTCTGTCTGGAAGAGAAGCTGGCAAGGTCGATTTGAAAAATCGGCATGGGGGGACGTCTTGAAACTCCAGTTGCTATCCATGGGACACTATTTGTAAGACCCATGGGTTCAGGCCAGATTGAAGCCAGATCTGACTGAAAAGTTTCAGACGTGCTCCCACCCAAGCGGACTCCCGCAAGGGAGCCCCAGCGTCATGCTGCAGATTTGGCAGAAGCAGGTGTTGATTTCTGCTCCTGCGATCCTGGAGACGCTGCGGATTTCTTTCCTCTTCCCCTTCCTTTACCTGCAAAGAAGGTGGAACCTTTGGCCTTTTTGTATTTGTTGGGCCGAAAGGACTGCATGTGAGAGTGATGTGTCTTTTTCGCCGGTGCAGGAGCATAAGGCAAGAATGTCGACTTACCTGCGATAGCCGCAGAGACTAACGCATCCAGCCCATCTCCAAACAAGGCCTCACCTTTATACGGGAGATCCTCTATATTTCTTTTGGAATCTGCATCAGCATTCCACTGGAGAATCCACAGCGCCCTCCGAGCTGATACTGCCATGGTAACGGCTTTTGACCCTAAAAGTACAATATCTTTCATGGCTTCTAGCATGTATGCAGCAGCGTCTTTTATATGACCTAATGTTAGGAGTATCTTCGTCTCTATCTATCGTGTCAATTTCCGATGACAAGTTATCTGACCATTTCTCGATAGCCCTACTCACCCATGCGCAAGCAATAGTGGGCCTGACCAGTGTACCATTGGCCACATAAATAGATTTTAACGTAGTCTCCAACTTGCGGTCTGCCGGGTCCTTCAGTGAAGCCGTCCCAGGTGCAGTGAGAATCACCTTTTTAGTTAACCTTGATAGGGCACTGTCTAATACAGGGGTTGACTCCCATCTTTTCCTGTCCTCTGCCGGGAAAGGATAAGCAACCTGAATCTTTTTGGGAATCTGAAATTTCTTTTCAGGGTTTGCCCAAACTCCCTCAAATAGAGTATTCAGCTCATGAGAAGGAGGGAAAGTTACATTAATTTTCCTTTCTTTATAAAAATAAGCTTTCTCCTGAGGTACAGGAGGGCTTTCCGTAACTTCCAAAACTTCCTTTATAGCAACAATCATATATTGAATGCTTTTTGCCATTTTAGGATCTTTCCCCCTGGAATCACTATCGTCGACACAGGAATCAGAGTCTGTGTCGGTATCAGTATGTACTATTTGTGCAAATGGTCTTTTATGGGACCCAGCGGGGTTGCCTGTGGATGAAGAGCCAGAACTATGAAAAATCACATCTTCCACTGATTTTCTCCAGCTCTCTGCATGAGACTCAGACTTATCTAATCTCTTACTGATATGATTCACAGTATCACGTAATTCTTTCACCCATTCACGCTCATGGGCCAGTATTTACTAAAAATCCGAGTTTGGCCGATTTGTGTTTTTTTTTCTAAGTCCCAATCCGGGAATTCACTAAGCAGAAAACTCGGCAGTGTGTGGTCTATTTGTAATGGTTTGATTGGCAAAGTTCAGAAATACGAATGAATAGACCATCGGTCAAACGCGGCAGTTATTTCATACAATACGGGCATTCACCATTCATTCGTATTTGGTTGTTAGTCTCTGAGTGCTCAAGTGCGGGTCTGTTTTTTTTCGATTCGTTAAAAAAGCAGCTAAAAAATAGACCTGCTTTTTCCAGTCGAGTTTGGATAACCATGCATGGATCAGTGAGATCTGTGCATGGTTATCTATGGGAAAGGGTCTGTTTAGTGTAAAAACAGAAAAAAAAATTGCGTGGGGTCCCCCCTCCTAAGCACAACCAGCCTCGGGCTCTCTGAGCCGGTCCTGGTTGAAAAAATATGGGGGGAAAAATGACAGGGGTTCCCCCATATTTAATCAACCAGCACCGGGCTCTGCGCCTGGTCCTGGTTCCAAAAATACGGGGGACAAAAAGCGTAGGGGTCCCCCGTATTTTTGAAACCAGCACTGGGCTCCACTAGCCAGGTACATAATGCCACAGCCGGGGGACACTTTTATAGTGGTCTCTGCAGCCCTGGCATTACAACATACCCAGCTAGTCACCCCTGGCCGGGGTACCCTGGAGGAGTGGGAACCCCTTAAATCAAGGGGTCCCCCCCTCCAGCCACTCAAGGGCCAGGGGTGAAGCCCGAGGGTGTCCCCCCCATCCAAGGGCGGCGGATGGGGGGCTGATAGCCATGTGTAAAAAATGTGAATATTATTTTTAGTAGCAGTACTACAAGTCCCAGCAAGCCTCCCCCGCAAGCTGGTACTTGGAGAACCACAAGTACCAGCATGCAGTGGAAAACCAGGCCCGCTGGTACCTGTAGTACTACTACTAAAAAAATACCCCCAAAAAAACAGGACACACACACCGTGAAAGTATAAGTTTATTACATACATGCACACCTCCATACATACATACTTACCTATGTTCCCACGAGGCTCGGTCCTCTTCTCCATGTAGAATCCTTGGGGGACCTGTGAAAAAAATTATACTCACATAATCCAGTGTAGATTGTGTCCAATGTATAATCCACGTACTTGGCAAAACAAAAAAACGGAAACCCGACCACGCACTGAAAGGGGTCCCATGTTTATACATGGGACCCCTTTCCCCGACTACCAGGCCCCCTCCTGACTCCTGTCAAGGAGGGTCCCTTCAGCCAATTAGGGAGCGCCATGTCGTGCCACTCTCCTGATTAGCTGTGTGCTCCTGTAGTGTCTGTCAGGCAGCACACGGCAGAGATACAATGTAGTGCCTATGCGCTCCATTGTAGCCAATGGTGGGAACTTTGCGGTCAACGGTTGACCGAAAGTAACCTCACCGCTGACCGCAAAGTTCCCACCATTGGCTACAATGGAGCGCATAGGCGCTACATTGTATCTCTGCCGTGTGCTGCCTCACAGACACTACAGGAGCACACAGCCAATCAGGAGAGTGGCACGACGTGGCGCTCCCTGATTGGCTGAAGGGACCCTCTTTGACAGGAGTCAGGGGGGGTCCTGGCAGACGGGGAAAGGGGTCCCACTTGTAAACATGGGACCCCTTTCAGTGCGTGGATCGGGTATGCGGTTTGTTTTTTTGCCAAGTACGTGGATTATTAAAAAAGGACACGACGCACTGGATTTAGGTGAGTATAATTTTATTTTCAGGTACCCTGGAATCGACGTCGAGACATGGGCCGAGTCGGCATCTGAACATAGGTAAGTATGTGTGTGTCGGAATGTATGTAATAAAGTTGTATTTTCAAAGTGTGTGTGTCCTGTTTTTATTTGGGTATTTTTTTTGCAGAAGAACTATAGGTACCAGCGGGCCCGTTTAACCCCTGCATGCTGGTACTTGTGTTCTCCAAGTACCAGCTTGCGGGGGAGGCTTGCAGTGACTTGTAGTTCTTGTGTAAAAAACAATATTCTTTTATTTTACACTTGGCTATCAGCCCCCCATCCGCAGCCCATGGATGGGGGGGACAGCCTCGGGCTTCACCCCTGGCCCTTGGGTGGCTGGAGGGGGGGGACCCCTTGATTTAAGGGGTCCCCACTCCTCCAGGGTACCCCGGCCAGGGGTGACTAGTTAGTGATTTAATGCCAGGGCCGCAGGGACCTATATAAAAGTGTCCCCCGGCTGTGGCATTATCTCTCTGAGCCCGGTGCTGGTTCAAAAAATACGGGGGACCCCTACGCTTTTTGTCCCCCGTATTTTTTGTACCAGGACCAGGCGCAGAGCCCGGTGCTGGTTGATCAAATATGGGGGAACCCCTGTCAATTTTCCCCCCATATTTTTTCAACCAGGACCGGCTCAAAGAGCCCGAGGCTGGTTATGCTTAGGAGGGGGACCCCACACAATTTTTTTCAGATTTTTAAACACTTTAAAAACCTTTTTAAGGTACACAATGAAGCCCTGCACGGATCTCACAGATCCGGCCGGAATTCCTTGTGTTTTGTCAGGCAGTGTTTTACTCATCACTCCCGTGAAACACTGCCTGATATTACGAATCACATCGACATCGGAAAATACGAATTGTGAAAAGTCGGCAGCTTAGTGAATGACCGTATCAGGATTCAAAAAGTTGCAGTAAAATGCACCCGATACCATTCGGGTTCAAACACCCTTCAAAGCGGCCAAAACACGAATCTTTGTAAATATACCCCATGGTGTGTCGGCAGCGCCACCACATTACAACTCTGTGTCCCTAAAATGGCTCCCTCAGGGGAAGAGCTCCCTGCCTCAGACATGTCACACACGTGTACAACCACACCACAGACACTCCGGGACTTATAGGGGACAGACCCACAGTAAAATCTGTCAGAAGGACACAGATAGGATTTGCCAGCTCACAACCCAGTGCCAGTAACACAATGTCTGTGAACACAAAATGCCCACTGGCATGCAGCGCTTTTATAATGTTAAAAATCACACAATTATATAGCACCAAATTCACTGTGGCCCCCCTGTTTTGCACCCTGATACATGTTCAGCAGTGGAGGAGGACCAGCGTTCTTCTCTGCAGCCTGGAAGGAGAGAAAATGGTGCTGAGCAGTGTGCTGGCTGACTGAGGAGGAAGCCCCGCCCCCTCAATGGCGCGTTTCTCCTCAGCATTTATGAGGAAATTTTTTATACTGGTGGGGGTAGGACTGTGCCTCAGCAACTTACGCCCCTTATTATGCCAGTTTCAATAGGTTTCATGCTGCCCAGGGTGCCCCCCCGCGCCCTGCACCCTGCAGTGCCTGTGTATGTGTGGGTAACATGGCGCACTGCGCTCCTGCCAGCTGCGCGGTACCTTTAGCCGTCACTTTGATTTAAGATCTTTTCTTCTAACACTCACCTGTCTTCTGACTTCTGGCTCTGCAAGGGGGGTGACGGCGTGCTGTGGGAGTGAGCACATAGCCGCAGCTAGGGTTCAGTACCCTTCCGGAGCTAATGGTGTCCTGTCAGCTAGAAGCAGAGCCATGAAACTATTCAGGAAGTTGGTTCCTACTTCTGCCCCCTCAGTCCCATGAAGCAGGGAGACTGTTGCCAGCAGTTCTCCCTGAAAATAAAAAACCTAACATAAGTCTTTTCAGAGAAACTCAGTAGAGCTCCCCTGGAGTGCATCTAGTCTGCCTGGGCACATTTTCTAAACTGAGGTCTGAAGGAGGGGCATAGAGGGAGGAGCCAGTTCACACCCTTGAAAAGTCTTAAAGTGCCCATGGCTCCTGCGGAACCGTCTATACCCCATGGTACTGAAGTGGACCCCAGCATCCTCTAGAACGTATGAGAAAATAGGATTTTCATACCTACCGGTAAATCCTTTTCTCTTAGTCCGTAGAGGATGCTGGGGACACCAAAAGAACCAAGGGGTATAGACGGGATCCACAGGAGACATGGGCACTTTAAGACTTTTAAGGGGCGTGACCTGGCTCCTCCCTCTATATCCCTCCCCAGACTCAGTTTGGAACTGTGCCCAGGGAGACGGACATTTCGAGGAAAGGAATTAACAATTAAACCAAGGTGAGCATCATACCAGCTCACGCCATAAGTATGCCGTCCAACATGGCATTCAACTGAATACATGTCAACGGACATGAACAAAATTCAGCAACGTGCTGAAAATACTGAAAAACACAACCTGTGTGCAACCTCAACTAAACCGCAGATACAGTACGCACTGGGACGGGCGCCCAGCATCCTCTAAGAGAAAATGATTTATCGGTAGGTATTAAAATCCTATTTTCTCATACGTCCTAGAGGATGCTGGGGACACCAAAAGAACCAAGGGGTTATACCAAAGCTCTAGAGCAGGCGGGAGAGTGCGGATGACTCTGCAGCACCGATTGACCAAACTTTAGGTCATCATTGGCCAAGGTATCAAACTTGTAAAACTTAGCAAACGTGTTTGACCCCGACCAAGTAGCAGCTCACTTTCCTAGAATGAGCCTGCTGAATCGTGGTACAGATCCAGCGGGCAATTGTCTGCTTAGAAGCAGGACACCCAATCTTATTGGGAGCATACAGGACAAACAGAGCCTCTGTTTTCCTAATCTGAGCCGTTCTGGCGACATACATTTTCAAAGCTCTGACCACATCCAGAGACTCAGCCAAAGAGCCAGTAGCCACTGGCACCACAATAGGTTGGTTGATATGAAAAGAGGAAACCACCTTCGGCAGAAATTGTTGCCAAGTCCTCAATTCTGCTCTATCTTCATGGAAGACCAAATAAGGGCTCTTGTGAGACAAGGCCGCCAACTCTGACACCCGCCTTGCAGATGCCAATGCCAACAAAATGACAACTTTCCAAGTGAGGAATTTCAACTCCACCTTACGTAAAGGTTCAAACCAATGTGATTGCAGGAATGTTAACACCACGTTAAGGTCCCAAGGTGCCACAGGGGGCACAAAAGGAGGTTGTATGTGCAACACCCCTTTTACAAACGTCTGCACCTCAGGAAGTGAGGCCAATTATTTCTGAAAGAAAATTGACAAAGCAGAAATCTGCTCTTTTATGGAGCCTAATTTAAGGCCCGCATCCACTCCATTTTGTAGAAAATGGAGGAAACGTCAAAGGTCAAATTTCTCCACCGGAGCCGTCTTGGACTCGCACCAGGAAATATATTTCCTCCAAATACAGTGAAAGGGCTTCGACGTCACACCCTTCCTAGCCAAGATAAGGGTAGGGATGACTTCACTGGGAATACCCTTCCCGGCTAAAATCTGGCGTTCAACCGCCATGCCGTCAAACGTAGCCGCAGTAAGTCGTGATAGACGAACGGCCCCTGCTGTAGCAGGTCCTCGCGAAGAGGAAGAGGCCAAGGATCGTCGACTAGTAATGCCCGAAGATCCGGGTACCAAATTCTCCTTGGCCAGTCTTGGCACCACAAGGAGCACAGGAACCTTTGTTCTTCTCAAATCTTCAGAACTTTTGGAATGAGAGGAAGCGGAGGGAATATGTACACCGACGGAAACACCCATGGCGTCGCCAGTGCATCCACTGCCGCAGCCTGAGGGTCCCTGGACCTGGAACAATACCTCAGAAGTTTCTTTTTGAGGCGAGATGCCATCATGTCTATATGGGGAACCCCCCAAAGACTTGTCACCTGAGTGAAGACCTCCTGAAGGAGGCCCCACTCTCCTGGATGGAGATCGTGTCTGCTGAGGAAGTCTGCTTCCCAGTTGTCCACTCCTGGAATGAATATTGCTGACAGAGCGCTTGCATGTTTCTCCGCCCAGCGGAGGATCTTCGTGGTTTCTGCCATTGCCACTCTGCTCTTTGTACCGCCTTGGCGGTTTATGTACGCTACTGCTGTTATATTGTCCGATTGGAGGACTGGCAGGTTTCGAAGAAGATGTTCCGCTTGAAGAAGCCCGTTGTAAATGGCCCTCAACTCCAGAACGTTTATGTGAAGATGAGTTTCTTGACTTGACCATCTTCCTTGGAAGTTTTCCCCCTGTGTGACTGCCCCCCAGCCCCGGAGACTTGCATCCGTTGTCACTAGGATCCAGTCCTGGATCCTGAACCTGCGTCCCTCTAAGAGGTGAGAGCTGTGGAGCCACCACAGGAGTGAGATTCTGTTTTTTGGAGATAGAACTATTCTCTGGTGCATACAAAGGTGGGATCCGGACCACTTGTCCAACAGGTCCCACTGTAACACTCTGGCATGGAACCTCTCGAAGGGGAGGGCCTCGTATGCCGCCACCATTTTCCCCAGCAACCGAATGCATTGATGGATAGAAACTGTTGCTTGCTTCAAAATGAGTTTGACCAGACTCTGAATTTCCAGAGCCTTTTCCACAGGAAGGAACACTCGCTGCTGGACTGTGTCCAGTATCATACCCAAAAACGCCAATCGCGTTGTCGGGACTAACTGTGATTTTGGAAAGTTTAGGAGCCAACCATGTTGTTGAAGAATCAACGGGGACAGTGTAATGTCCTGTGCCAACCGGTCCCTGGATCTCGCTTTTATCAGGAGATCGTCCAAATACGGGATAATTGTGACTCCTTGTTTGCGGAGGAGAACCATCATCTCCACCATCACCTTGGCGAAAATCCTCGGAGCCGTGGACAGGCCAAACGGCAACGTCTGAAATTGGTAATGAGAATCCTGAATTGCAAACCTCAGGAAAATTTGATGAGGGGGATAGATGGGGACATGTAGGTATGCATCCTTTATGTCCAACGACACCATAAACTCTCCCTCCTCCAGACTGGAGATCACTGCTTTGAGAGACTCCATTTTGAATTTGAATTTTTTTAGGTAGAAATTGAGAGATTTTAGGTTTAGGATTGGTCTGACCGAGCCATCCGGCTTCGGTACCACAAACAGGCTTGAATAAAAGCCCTCTACCTGTTGTGCCAGGGGAACCGGGACCACAACCTGATTTTGACACAATTTTTGTATCGCTCCACAGACTAGATCTCTGTCTGGAAGTGAAGCTGGTAAGGCCGATTTTAAAAAACGGCGAGGGGGAACGTCTTGAAACTCTAGTTTGTACCCGTGGGAGACAATTTGTACAACCCAAGGGCCCAGGCCCGAGCGAACCCAGACCTGACTGAAGAGCTTTAGACGTGCCCCCACCGGCGGGGTCTCCTGGAGGGGAGACCCAGCGTCATGCGGTGGACTTTGCAGAAGCCGGGGAGGACTTCTGCTCCTGGGAACCCGAGGAGGCGGGTGCCCTTTTACCTCTTCCCTTACATCTGGTAGCAAGGAAGGAATTACCTCGGCCTCTCCTATATTTATTGGGCCGAAAGGACTGCATTTGATAGTGGTGTGTTTTCTTATGTTGCACAGGAACATAGGGCAAAAAGGATGACTTATCCGCGGTAGCCGTAGACACCAAATCAGTGAGGCCGTCACCAAACAACTCACCACCCTTATATGGAAAAGACTCCATATTTCTCTTGGAGTCAGCATCAGCATTCCACTGGTGAATCCAAAGCGCTCGCCTAGCTGCAACCGACATAGCATTGGCTTTAGCACACAGCAGGCCAGCATCTCTTGCAGCCTCCTTCAAGTACGCAGCCGCGTCTCTGATATAACTGAGCGTCACTAAGATGCTATCTCTATCGAGAGTATCCATTTCAGAAGACAAATTTTCTGCCCACTTCTCAATAGCGCTACTTACCCACGCCGATGCAATGATAGGCCTGAGCTGCGTACCCGTGGTCGTATAAATAGCTTTTAAGGTAGCCTCCTGCTTACGATCAGCAGGCTCCTTAAGGGCCGTCGTGGTAGAAGCCGGGAGAGCTACCTGCTTAGATAAGCGCGAGAGGGCTTTGTCTACCGTGGGGGCCGTCTCCCACTTTTCCCTATCAGCAGTGGGAAAGGGGTACGCCACCGTGATCCCTTTAGGAATCTGAAATTTTTTATCAGGGCTGTCCCAGACTTTATCAAAGAGAGCGTTCAGATCAAAGGAAGGAGGAAACGTAACCGACCGCTTCTTCTCCTTATATATAAGGACCCTCGTTTCAGGAGTAATAGGCTTCTCTGTGATATGCAATACGTCCTTAACTGCTACAATCATGTACTGAATACTCTTTGCTAATTTTGGATCTAATCTGGAATCAGCATAGTCGACATCGGCATCAGAGTCCGTGTCGGTACCTGTGTCAAGTGACTGGTCAAAACTAAGTTTGTGTGACCCTGAGGGGTCCTGGACCTGTAATAACGCGTCCTCCATTGATCTCTTCCACACCTGGGTTTGAGATTCTGACTGATCAGAGTGATATTAGCATTCAAAGCATTTAAAGTAGTCAACCAATCAACAGTCGGCGGTGCCGACATGGCCACCCCCATAATACTTGGTGTCCCTAACATATTATCCCCCTGAAAGGAATAATCTGCCTCAGACATGTCGCCTATAGGGGACAGAACACAAAATAAAGCCTGCCAGGGAACACAGAAGGAAAAAGCCAGCTCACACTCCAGCGCCAAAACACAGGTCTGAAAACACCCCTAAGTGCCTCAGAGCTGCAGCGCTTGTTATACTGAACAATTGTGCCCCCCCCCCCACTTGTTTTTACTCCCCTGGTACTTGCTAATGATGAGGAAGGACCAGCTGGATCTGTGGCTTGTGAGGAGGAAAATGGCGCAGAGTACAGTGAGCAGTGAGGACGAAGCCCCGCCCCCTTAATGGCGCGCTTCTGTCCCGCTTTAATTAATTATATATTTATACTGGCGGGGGTTAGGACAGTGCCCCTCTGGCCAGTGATTTGTGAGGTAAATGCTGCCCCAGGGCGCCCCCCCCCCCCCCAGCGCCCCGCACCCAGCGGTGGTGATGTGTGTGGGAGCATGGCGCGCACTGTGCTTTCCTCGCTACGCGGTACCTCAGAATGCCGTCAAACTGAAGAGAAGTTTTCTTTTCTTCTCTACTCACCTGTCTTCTGACTTCTGGCTCTGAAAGGGGGTGACGGCAGGCTGTGGGAGCGAACATCCGAGCGTACCCGGCGATCATTTCCCTTCAGGTGCAGGAGGCATCCTGTCAGCAGAAGCAGAGCCCTGGAACTCATCAGAAGTGGGTCATACTTCTCTCCCCTCAGTCCCACGAAGCAGGGAGGCTGTTGCCAGCAGCCTCCCTGAAAATAAAAAACCTAACTTAAGTCTTTTCAGAGAAACTCAGTAGAGCTCTCCCGAGTGCATCCAGTCTCGCTGGGCACATTTCTAAAACTGAGTCTGGGGAGGGATATAGAGGGAGGAGCCAGGTCACGCCCCTTAAAAGTCTTAAAGTGCCCATGTCTCCTGCGGATCCCGTCTATACCCCTTGGTTCTTTTGATGTCCCCAGCATCCTCTAGGACGTATGAGAAAAATAAGAATTTACTCACCGGTAATTCTATTTCTCGTAGTCCGTAGTGGATGCTGGGAACTCCGTAAGGACCATGGGGAATAGCGGGCTCCGAAGGAGGCTGGGCACTCTAGAAAGATTTATGACTACCTGGTGTGCACTGGCTCCTCCCACTATGACCCTCCTCCAAGCCTCAGTTAGGACACCGTGCCCGGACGAGCAGACATAATAAGGAAGGATTTAGAATCCCGGGTAAGACTCTTACCAGCCACACCAATCACACCGTACAACTCGTGATACTATATCCAGTTTGACAGTATGAAAACAACTGAGCCTCTCAACAGATGGCTCAACAATAACCCTTTAGTTAACAATAACTATTTACAAGTATTGCAGACAATCCGCACTTGGGATGGGCGCCCAGCATCCACTACGGACTACGAGAAATAGAATTACCGGTGAGTAAATTCTTATTTTCTCTAACGTCCTAGTGGATGCTGGGAACTCCGTAAGGACCATGGGGATTATACCAAAGCTCCCAAACGGGCGGGAGAGTGCGGATGACTCTGTAGCACCGAATGAGAGAACTCCAGGTCCTCCTCAGCCAGGGTATCAAATTTGTAGAATTTTGCAAATGTGTTTGCCCCTGACCAAGTAGCTGCTCGGCAAAGTTGTAAAGCCGAGACCCCTCGGGCAGCCGCCCAAGATGAGCCCACCTTCCTTGTGGAATGGGCATTTACAGATTTTGGCTGTGGCATGCCTGCCACAGAATGTGCAAGCTGAATTGTACTACAAATCCAGCGAGCAATGCTTAGAAGCAGGAGCACCCAGCTTGTTGGGTGCATACAGGATAAACAGCGAGTCAGATTTTCTGACTCCAGCCGTCCTGGAAACATATATTTTCAGGGCCCTGACAACGTCTAGCAACTTGGAGTCCTCCAAATCCTTAGTAGCCGCAGGCACCACAATAGGCTGGTTCAGGTGAAACGCTGACACCACCTTAGGGAGAAATTGGGGACGAGTCCTCAATTCTGCCCTATCCATATGGAAAATCAGATAAGGGCTTTTACATGATAAAGCCGCCAATTCTGACACTCGCCTGGCTGAAGCCAAGGCTAATAACATGACCACTTTCCACGTGAGATATTTCAGATCCACGGTTTTTAGTGGCTCAAACCAATGTGATTTTAAGAAACTCAACATCACGTTGAGATCCCAAGGTGCCACAGGAGGCACAAATGGGGGCTGAATATGCAGCACTCCTTTCACAAATGTCTGAACTTCAGGTACTGAAGCTAGTTCTTTTTGAAAGAAAATCGACAGAGCCGAGATCTGTACTTTAATGGAGCCTAATTTTAGGCCCATATTCACTCCTGCTTGCAGGAAATGCAGAAATCGACCTAGTTGAAATTCCTCTGTTGGGGCCTTTTTGGCCTCGCACCATGCAACATATTTCCGCCATATGCGGTGATAATGCTTTGCCGTAACATCTTTCCTGGCCTTAATAAGCGTAGGAATGACTTCTTCCGGAATACCCTTTTCCTTTAGGATCCGGTGTTCAACCGCCATGCCGTCAAACGCAGCCGCGGTAAGTCTTGGAACAGACAGGGCCCCTGTTGTAGCAGGTCCTGTCTGAGCGGCAGAGGCCACGGGTCCTCTGAGAGCATCTCTTGAAGTTCCGGGTACCACGCTCGTCTTGGCCAATCCGGAACCACGAGAATGGTGTTTACTCCTCGCTTTCTTATTATTCTCAATACCTTTGGTATGAGAGGCAGAGGAGGGAACACATAAACCGACTGGTACACCCACGGTGTCACTAGAGCGTCCACAGCTATCGCCTGAGGGTCCCTTGACCTGGCGCAATATCTTTTTAACTTTTTGTTGAGGCGGGACGCCATCATGTCCACCTGTGGTTTTTCCCAACGGTTTACCAGCATCTGGAAGACTTCTGGATGAAGTCCCCACTCTCCCGGGTGGAGGTCGTGTCTGCTGAGGAAGTCTGCTTCCCAGTTGTCCACTCCCGGAATGAACACTGCTGACAGTGCTAGTACATGATTTTCCGCCCATCGGAGAATTCTTGTGGCTTCCGCCATCGCCATCCTGCTTCTTGTGCCGCCCTGTCGATTTACATGGGCGACTGCCGTGATGTTGTCTGACTGGATCAGCACCGGCTGGTGTAGGAGCAGGGATTTTGCTTGACTTAGGGCATTGTAGATGGCCCTTAGTTCCAGAATATTTATGTGAAGGGAAGTCTCCTGACTCGACCATAGTCCTTGGAAGTTTCTTCCCTGTGTGACTGCCCCCCAGCCTCGAAGGCTGGCATCTGTGGTCACCAGGACCCAGTCCTGTATGCCGAACCTGCGGCCCTCTAGAAGATGGGCACTCTGCAGCCACCACAGTAACGACACCCTGGTTCTTGGAGACAGGGTTATCAAGCGATGCATCTGAAGATGCGATCCGGACCACTGGTCCAACAGGTCCCACTGAAAGATTCTGGCATGGAACCTGCCGAAGGGAATTGCTTCGTAAGAAGCCACCATCTTTCCCAGGACCCGCGTGCAGCGATGCACTGATACCTGTTTTGGTTTCAGGAGGTCTCTGACTAGAGATGACAACTCCCTGGCTTTTTCCTCCGGGAGAAACACTTTTTTCTGGACTGTATCCAGAATCATACCCAGGAACAGTAGCCGTGTTGTCGGAACCAGCTGTGACTTTGGGATATTCAGAATCCAGCCGTGCTGGTGCAGCACCTCCTGAGATAGTGCTACTCCCACCAACAACTGTTCCTTGGACCTCGCTTTTATTAGGAGATCGTCCAAGTACGGGATAATTAAAACTCCCTTTTTTCGAAGGAGTATCATCATTTCCGCCATAACCTTGGTAAATACCCTCGGTGCCGTGGACAGTCCAAACGGCAGCGTCTGGAATTGGTAATGGCAATCCTGTACAACAAATCTGAGGTACTCCTGGTGAAGATGGTAAATGGGGACATGCAAGTAAGCATCCTTGATGTCCAGGGATACCATGTAATCCCCCTCGTCCAGGCTCGCAATAACCGCCCTGAGCGATTCCATCTTGAACTTGAATTTTTTTATGTATGTGTTCAAGGATTTCAAATTTAAAATGGGTCTCACCGAACCGTCCGGTTTCGGTACCACAAATAGTGTGGAATAGTAACCCCGGCCTTGTTGAAGTAGGGGTACTTTGATTATCACCTGCTGAGAATACAGCTTGTGAATTGCCGCTAGCACCGCCTCCCTGTCTGAGGGAGCAATCGGCAAGGCAGATTTTAGGAACCGGTGGGGTGGAGACGCCTCGAATTCCAGTTTGTACCCCTGAGATACTATTTGAAGGATCCAGGGATCCACCTGTGAGCGAGCCCACTGATCGCTGAAATTCTTGAGGCGGCCCCCCACCGTACCTGGCTCCGCCTGGGGAGCCCCACCGTCATGCGGCGGACTTGGAAGAAGAAGCGGGGGAGGACTTTTGCTCCTGGGAACCTGCTGTTTGTTGCAGCCTTTTTCCCCTACCTCTGCCTCTGGACAGAAAGGACCCGCCTTTTCCACGCCTGTTTTTCTGGGTCCGAAAGGACTGAACCTGATAAAACGGCGCCTTCTTAGGCTGTGAGGGGACATGGGGTAAAAATGCTGACTTCCCAGACGTTGCTGTGGAAACTAGGTCCGAGAGACCATCCCCAAATAATTCCTCACCCTTATATGGTAACACTTCCATGTGCTTTTTTGAATCTGCATCTCCTGTCCACTGGCGAGTCCATAAGCCTCTCCTAGCAGAAATGGACAATGCACTTACTTTAGATGCCAGTCGGCAGATTTCCCTTTGTGCATCTCTCATATATAAGACTGAGTCTTTTATATGGTCTATGGTTAACAGGATCGTGTCTCTGTCTAATGTGTCAATATTTTCTGACAGTTTATCTGACCACGCAGTGGCAGCACTGCACATCCAAGCTAACGCAATAGCTGGCCTAAGTATAATGCCTGTGTGTGTATACACAGACTTCAGGATCGCCTCCTGCTTTCTATCAGCAGGTTCCTTGAGGGCGGCCGTATCCGGAGACGGTAGTGCCACCTTTTTAGACAAACGTGTGAGCGCTTTATCCACTCTAGGGGGTGTTTCCCAACGTGACCTATCCTCTGGCGGGAAAGGGAACGCCATTAGTACCTTCTTAGGAATTACCAATTTTTTTATCAGGGAAAGCCCACGCTTCTTCACACACTTCATTTAATTCATCTGATGGGGGAAAAACTACGGGTAGTTTTTTCTCTCCAAACATAATACCCTTTTTAGTGGTAGCTGTACTTATATCAGAAATGTGTAACACCTCTTTCATTGCCTCAATCATGCAGTGAATGGCCTTAGTAGGCATTAGGTTAGACTCATCGTCGTCGACACTGGTGTCAGTATCAGTGTCAACATCTGGGTCTGCTTCTGGTAGCGGGCGTTTTAGAGCCCCTGACGACCCATGCGACGCCTGGGCAGGCACGAGTTGAGAAGTCGGCTGTCCCACATTAGGCATGTCGTCAATTTTCTTATATAAGGAGTCTATACGTGCACTCATTACTTTCCATAAGCCCATCCACTCAGGTGTCTGCCCCGCAGGGGGTGACATCCCTTCTAAAGGCATCTGCTCCGCCTCCACATCATTATCCTCATCAAACATGTCGACACAGCCGTACCGACACACCGCACACACACAAGGAATGCTCCGAATGAGGACAGGACCCACAAAAGCCCTTTGGGGGGACAGAGTGAGAGTATGCCAGCACACACCAGAGCGCTATATAATGCAGGGACTAACTGAGTTATGTCCCCTATAGCTGCTTTTTATATTATATATATATATTGCGCCTAAATTTAGTGCCCCCCCCTCTCTGTTTTTACCCTGTTCTGTAGTGTAGACTGCAGGGGAGAGCCAGGGAGCTTCCTTTCAGCGGATCTGTGAAGGAGAAATGGCGCCAGTGTGTCTGAGGGAGATAGCTCCGCCCCTTTTCCGCGGCCTATTCTCCCGCTTTTTCCTGGATTCTGGCAGGGGTATTTACCACATATATAGCCTCTGGGGCTATATATTGTGGTATTTTTGCCAGCCAAGGTGTTTTTATTGCTGCTCAGGGCGCCCCCCCCCAGCGCCCTGCACCCTCAGTGACCGGAGTGTGAAGTGTGCATGAGGAGCAATGGCGCACAGCTGCAGTGCTGTGCGCTACCTTGGTGAAGACTGATGTCTTCTGCCGCCGTTTTTCCGGACCTCTTCTTGCTTCTGGCTCTGTAAGGGGGACGGCGGCGCGGCTCCGGGACCGAACACCAAGGACTGGGCCTGCGGTCGATCCCTCTGGAGCTAATGGTGTCCAGTAGCCTAAGAAGCCCAATCCGGCTGCAAGCAGGCGAGTTCGCTTCTTCTCCCCTTAGTCCCTCGCTGCAGTGAGCCTGTTGCCAGCAGGTCTCACTGAAAATAAAAAACCTAAATCTATACTTTCTTTCTAAGGGCTCAGGAGAGCCCCTAGTGTGCATCCAACCTCGGCCGGGCACGAAATCTAACTGAGGCTTGGAGGAGGGTCATAGTGGGAGGAGCCAGTGCACACCAGGTAGTCATAAATCTTTCTAGAGTGCCCAGCCTCCTTCGGAGCCCGCTATTCCCCATGGTCCTTACGGAGTTCCCAGCATCCACTAGGACGTTAGAGAAATAATTTTAAGCAACTTAAAAGGTACAAGTTCATTAAAGTTGATGTTTACAAAAGGTATGACTTTGGAAGTTTACTGTGCTGCCGATTGGGGATCAGATGAGGATGACCGTCATTCCTGTGCGGGATACTTGTTCGTTTTGGCAGGCACAGCCGTCAGCTGCGAGAGCTGAAAGCAACCCACTGTTGCCCTATGCACCACTGAGGTGGAATACATGGCACTTACAGAAACTGCAAAAGAAGCATTATGGATGAAGGAGACTTTGTGAGCTTAGGCTTCTTTACCACAGTGAGACAATCAAAATTGCGTGTGATAACAAGGAAGGAATTGATTTGTCTTCCAGCACCATGCATTATGGACGATCCAAACACATTGCCATTAGACACCACTTTATCCGTGAGTTAGTGGAAAACAAGTCTGTCAATGTGGATTACATAGCAAGTGAGAGCAATGCTGCTGATATGTTGACCAAGGGACTGTCATCACACTTGCTGAATATGTTCATGACAAAATGTGGACTGGAATACTTTTGAGAAATGTTGATTTGTCTTACTGTTTGCTTACCATGCTTTATTAATGTGTTTTCGGTTACAGGATAACTTTATTGAGAAATGTTTTGATAAAGTGTTATGCAAATGTATGTAACCGGAGAACGTATTGAGCGAGGGGGGGGGGGGGGGGGTTGTTAGACAGTGGATCACTCTGTGGTCTGTCTCCATTCCCAGCACTAGAGGCAGCTTCCCTGCTCTAGTGTTTTCCCTCATAGTGTTAGCTCAGTGCAGGAGGAGGTGCTTAATGCACAGTCTGAGAGAGTTCTTCCCGGGAGAGACAACTGCACTGATGTGCAGCTTCTGCTCTCCTGTGTGTGACCTTGTCTACCCCGCAGTCGCACCCTGTCTATATACAGCCGGATTCTGTGTGTACTAAGATGTTGTGTTACCGCTGTACTGCTTCACATGTATACTGTGAGTTCCTGTTGCTGCAGAACATCTTCTATATACTACAAGCTGTTATCTCTGTTATATGAATAATCCAGTCATCCTGGTTAAGTAGCGTTGGGTGGAATAACATCTCTATCTGACACCGCAACACTCTGCCAACATGAAAAAGCATTTCAGGGACTGTGAAAATAACATCACCAAGCGCGAATGTGTACTGTTACATCTGAGAAGCATATCATAAAAATGACCTACATCCAAATATAAATGAGGCCCAAAGCATTAAATATCTACTTTTCAGGGCTTGCTCATGTATTGTGTTTTACAAGTGGTTCCATATAAGTGGCCAAGGGAAATCTTATTTTTAGAATGCATGTAGCTATAGGGATCATTGTGCAAGAAAATGGCACTCATGATCCCATCTGAATGTATAAATCTGATTCCCCCCCAATAATAACTACATAATAGGCATAGGGTGCAATCAGAGAGATTGCTAGACTTTTCGGGGAGTCAGGGAGATTGCTACTATTTCAGGGAATCTCCCTGACAATCAGGTAGAGTTGGCATGTATGGAGAATGGTAACCGCACAGCTGTGCCACCGCATGAGCGAAATCCCAGCATTTCAATGGATTGGGGAAAGCCATGGGTCCTGTGCTCACCTACCTGGTGTTCTAAAATATTTTATCACCTGGGCCTGAAGCCCAGGTTACTTCAGTGACACGGCCCTTCTTAACCTATGTCCAGTGACTTGGTCCTTAGACCCAGAGTCACTTTAACAAGGCTCAGGCCTGTAGCCTGTTTACTCAATGATCTGTGACCTGAGCCTAATGCTGAGTTAATTACAATAAACCTAAGCCTAAAGCCTGCCTATTGGGTTGTTGTTAAGTGACTAGGGTCTAATGCCCAGAGTCACTAAATGATATGGCCAGCCCCACTGACCACCTATTTGTGCACATGCCTAAGGCCTGACTGTGCCCCCAGTCTTAGTTGCCTGACACCTAATGGCCTAGTGAGGATTAACAGCAATTGGCTTCACAGAAGGCCTGCCTGTTTTGTAGGGAGAGGCTGCAATGGAGAGCTCATTTGCTCTTTTGTTTCCCCACTAGCAGCACTCTTCGGTCCTCAGCTGGAGTTTTTTACCACTACCTCAAAGCTCAGCTGCAGCCGGAACCTCAAAAGGTTGCAGCCACAGCCTTCTTATTTGATCCCACTGGCTTCTGGACCTCTTCAACTGGAGTTCTTGACCTGGCATCCTCACTCTTTGAACGTTGCACTGCACTCTTCCACCCCGCAACGTCAGACGGCGTGAATGGGAAAAGCTATGACTCAGCGACCCATTATTAACTTGCCACGGCAACTTCTGACATACTTGCCTACCTGACCCTCTCCATGAGGGAGAAAATGCTCTGTTCCTGGACTTTCCTGGTAATGTATGATTGCCATCACCTGTGGTGAGCTAGTTAATTGATAAGAAAGGTGTTTCACCACAGGTGATGTCAATCATACATTACAAGGCAAGTCCAGGAACAGAGTATTTTCTCCCTCATGTAGAGGGTCAGGTAGGCAAGTATGACTTCTGATTAGCTGCCAGCACGTGAGCTGTGACTGACTTGCAAGTAGCGCCAAAGTTAGAGTCTGCTAATGTTGAAGGGCTGGGAAGTGGGTATTGGTGGTGGCTGGGAGCAGTAGGCTGACATACTGCCTAAGCTAGAGTGACCATTTTATCCCTTTTACCTGGGACGCTCATGGATTACACAGGTTCTGTGGCTGATTAAAACCAGGTGAAATGTAGGCTTGAAGTCAGCCAGCCACAGAACCTGTGTAATCCATGAGCGTCCCAGGTAAAAGGGATAATATGGTCACTCTACCTAAGGTGAGAAACCTTGCACCTGCCCTGATTGTAAACCCTAATTGACAAATCTGTATCTTCTACTATGAAGACGTTGTGATATACTACAGTACTGGATTCTGGTCACTGTGTAGTCTGTGTCCTCTAGTCACACCAGTAGTAGAAGTGTTAATGTACAGCCAGGCCCTTCCGCCCAGCGTTTCCCTTCCTCTCCCCTTTGTATCTAACCCTCCTCTTTTTATGTTTACACATTTCTGTCTGAATTTTTTTCCAGTCTTCTTCCTCTGTAAGGTCACACCCAGCAGCCTGTGCACTTTATTAGAGGGAGAAAGCGCGGCTAGCTGCAGAGCAGGCAGCACAGAGAGGAGAGAGCAGAGCACTGGCCAGACGCAACACACACAGACCAGGTACGTCATGCGTGCATTTCCTCCAGCGGTAGGAAGCTAGTTACTTTTCTTTTTGTAACAAAATTATTGAGGAAAACATTGTAGCAATAACCAGTCAAGCTAGCAGCTGTGAGCAGAGCTCACTCGTACATCACCACCAGTGACTGACAAAACTCTTCCTCAGTCGGTATTGGTAAGCTGCAGACTCCTTAGTAGCAGTACCTTGGTGACAAACTTGATTGCCCAGTTTTACAGCTGTATGAAATGACCGCTGCATTCCTCAGCTGTCTGGAGCCCCGGACATTCCTCTTATTACTCAGTACCCACAAGGAAGGAGGAGGAATGTGCTGCTAATGCTATGTTCCCTGCCGTCTATCTACCTTTTATGGAGATTTGTACAAGTTCTGAAGCTTTAGACAGAAGAGGCGTGGCGGTGTATTCTGCTGCTGCTGCACACTATACTATCTCCCATCAGTGTGTAGGGCATGATACAAAGTACTCCTAGAAATAAACCCTTTTCTTCTCATCTCGCATATTATACACACAATACACAGCACATGATCTACTGTACTAAACTAGTTACTTGTAAATAGATTGCTCATCTTAATTCAGTACATTCCAATACACCATTTTGTTCAAGTGTTTTTAACAATTTTTTTTTAAAGGTAAAATGATGCCCCTGTACCATGTAACTAAGGGGGCATATTTACCAATATTATTAACTTTGCCAGTTATATATCTTTTATCGCCAAACAAATGCAGACATCTGGAATTTACCAAATACATATATGTAGGGTTACCATAATATCCCTTTAGGGGTACATTTACTAAGCAGTGATAAGAGCGGAGAAGTGAGCCAGTGGAGAAATTTCCCCATCAACCAATCAGCAGCTCTGTATCATTTTATGGTATGCAAATTATAGATGTTACTTCAGTGCTGATTGGTTGCCATGGGCAACTTCTCCACTGGCTCACTTCTCCGCTCTTATCTCTGCTTAGTAAATGTACCCCTAAATCTGGGACACATATGATTTACACAGGTTCTGTGGCTGGCAAAAACCAGGTGAAAAACTAGAGATTAGCCAGTCACTGAACCTGTGTAAATCATATGTGTCCTAGATTAAAGGGATATTCTGGTCACCTATGTCTTGCTGGGACAAGGGCTTCATTAAGACTAGACTAATGTGCATATATAGCTGTCAGGCTCCCCTAGCCCATAGGCTGAAATTGGTACATATCACAATTTAGAAGCCACCTACGTATGCTTACCGCATACTATCCCTTCAAAACTGGGACACCTACACAGGTTCTGTCGCTACTGACTTTAGGCCTGCATTTCACCTGGTTTTAATCAGCCAAAGTAACTGTGTACTCCATGAGCGTCCCAGTTTAAAGGGATGGTATGGTAAGCCTACACCTAAGAACACTTGGGGCTGATTTTGCATTTGCAAAACTACATAATTAATTGAAGGTATCTCCTTGAAAAATGGCTTTTTGGTGAATTTAATTTGATAAATATGCCACAGATTCCCCTTTTGGACATCAGCAAAAAGCAGAGATCTTTTTACAGGGTACAGTAAATTGACCTGGGTCCTGCTTATGTCTAGGAGGATCTGATCCAGTTTGACAGTCCTGTGTCCACGACCCTGCAACCAAACAGGGTTATTCCTGGGACTTGATTCCCGGGTCAGTGCCCTGGCTTTTGTGTGGAAAGTATGACCTGGGTCTTGATGACGCGGGTCATGCCTGAAAAGTTAAGAGTCAGGGGCAGTAGCACTTGGAGATGACATCATCTCCAAGTGTCCACTACTAAACGGAAGGTTCGGGTCACTGGAAGACCTGGGTATGGTGTGAAGGGTGACGACCTGGAATAACCCACGTTCACACACGGTTGACTGACTTGGGTTAAGTACTGGCTTAAACCTGTGCTCAGTGCCCAGGCCAGGTCAAAAGCAGGGGGTTATATCTGAAAGTGGTATAAGTGGGTGATTAAATAGAAGAATTATTTCCCACAGGAAATGCAGGCCATAGGCAAATGCAGGGAGGGGGGAGGGGGGGGGGGGGTCCAGGTGTGCCTGGAAACACCCCTTTACCACAGCTAGGGTGATCATATTATCCCTTTTACCTGGGATGCTCATGGATTACACAGGTTCTGTGGCTGGCTGACTTCAAGCCCACATTTCAGCTGGTTTTACTCAGCACAGAACCTGTGTAATCCATGATCGTCCCAGGTAAAAGGGATAATATGGTCACCCTACCACAGCCTCGCCAGCAGCTAATACATGCAGTATAAAGGGCAGAAAGGAGCTGCTGCACATGCCCAGTGGCAACAGATTTTCTTACCAAGGGGGTGATTTAGAGCTGATCGTAGATGTGCTAAATTTAGCAAATCTACAATCAGTGTCTCTGACATGCGCTGGGTTGCAGCGGCTGCGTATGACATCACGCAGCTGCAGCAACCTGCCCCCACAATGGTCCGGACAGCCTGCGTTGTCCATACTGTGCCCCACCACTGGCATTCTACTGCCTTCCCGTCCCGTGACCGCCTCTGCCTGTCAATTAGGTAGAGCCGATTGCACCAGTCTCACTGGGACTCTGACTCACCCCCCAAGCCTGCTGTGTGTGTGAGTACTCAATCATCGCACCAGATAGAGACTCTGCACTGTGTTTGGTGCAGACTATAGCTTGGTACGTGCTAATTATGCAGCCTTTATGGGCTGACAATCACCCTATAATCAAACCTTTCAAAACTCCCTTATAAAATCCTGTATTTGCCCTTGTAGGGTGTGCAATTTAGTTTGTCTCCAGTGAGGTGCCTGATGATTACAGCAGAACATGTAGAATGACATGTGAAGCAATTCGCATGTTCTGATTTTCGCCTTAATATATAAATATCTGTGTATATGTATGGCTATTTGTTTCACATAGAAATAAATGTTCGTAGTGCAGGATATCTGAGAAGAGAGGAAAAAGGAGACCACAAGAATCACAAGTACAGTTTGGGAAAGAACAAGTTGAGAAACAGAATAATAAATCGTTTGTGAGCAGTGTGAAGCATAGCATGTGATAACAGAACTCATTGTTCATGCCCTATTCTTGCAGTGGGTAACCTTGCCAACATCCACACATTGGCAGACCTAATTCAAGTTAACTATTGAGAGCAAGGGTACTAATATTTTCCATAGTCTGAAGCATCTTTGCAGAGCGATGTAATCTCAAAACTAGTGTTGTAAAGTAGTGAGATTAATGAAGAATGTTTTCTCTTTACATGCCTTTTGCCCATTTTTACTTTCTCTATTCTTTCTCTAATGTCCTTGCAGACAATGCCGAACTGGGGCGGAGGGAAGAAATGTGCGGTTTGCCAGAAAACGGTCTACTTTGCGGAGGAAGTACAGTGTGAGGGTGGCAGCTTCCATAAATCCTGCTTCTTGTGCAGTGAGTCACACCACTCCCATACCAAATACACTAATCTTGCTGCTTTAAACTTGTATACCAGTGAGGGGCAGTGAGGTCAATGGCCAGGGAGGCACTGGCTAGTATCAGAGCCAGAGGTACATGCATATATTATTTGGTGGTGAGTTTTGATGATAAAAATGATTATAATAACACAAATATGATATGAATAATGCAAAGATGATATTTGTTATATATAATCTTTGTATTCTAATCATTTTTATAGTCAAAACTCTGGAGTATGACGGGTGAGGATCTGCCTACCCTGAAGGCACGTCACTGTTGTATACATGATTTCTTTTTGTGTTCACATTTATTGCTATAACTATAAATGCCTACTAATAATTCTGGCGTTGCTCAGCATACCAAGCTGATTAAGGCACATAGGGCCAGATTCAATTACCCGCCAACTGCACTTACCACAGATTTCTGTCTGCACCCTCCTGAGGTGTGAACAGAATTCTGCAGTAAACAGGGTTTTCTGCCTCTACTGTGGCTAGCGTGTTAATCCATAGCCTGGGGCATTTAACACAGAATCTATGGATTAGCCAGAGGAGCAAATGGATTTATACTTGAATTCCTGGGACTACAAGCCTCTGGTAATAACTGTGGCTCATTGAATCTGGCCCATACTGTTGTTTAAATTAAAATGTAAAATTAATTCTGTTAGCTACATGGGCCAGCAAAAGTATTATATGGAGCACAGGGGTGTGTGGGTGCTATGGAATATGTAGGTGAGAGAGCTCTCTTCCCCTACCCCACCCCCTTCCGGTCCTCCTGACCCTCACAGAGCTGTGAGGATCGTCAGTGGGGTCATCAGTGCTGTTCAGAAGCGGCCCATTGTATGTTCACTTGAGAACAGGAGGCTAGAGTATCCTTTTTGGGCCCTTACCCAGATTTTGCTATGGGGCCCGGTGATGCACTGTTCTGACCCTAGTCAGCATGAATTCAAATAAACTACGACCACAGTTAAAACAAAGTTTAATCAAAAGATGTACGTATACTCTGCACCACCTGAAAGTCTTATTGTTCATCAGGTGTAATACTGTACATAGTCACACACAACAGCACGACCCCTTAAACCTCGTATACAATGCTTTTCTTCCAGGCTTCCCAGTCGTTTACAATTCCAGTTAGAGTTCATGGTGAGGGGTCTGCATTCATCGCTCAATACATCTTTTAATAAATCTTATCAGTCATGTAAGCATAATATAACAATACATATCACAGTTGTTAGCAAATCAAAAAAGCACACTAAGGGCAAAACCATATTGTACTGCAGGTGGGGCAGATGTAACATGGGCAAAGAGATTATATTTGGGTGGGGGGTGTTCAAACTGAAATCTAAATTGTAGTGTAAAAATAAAGCAGCCAGTGTTCACCATGCACAGAGACAATGTAACCCAGTGCCGTAACTAGACATTTTAGCGCTGTGTGCAAGAAACTGTATCGGCGCCCCCCCCCCCCCTCCCATATACAAAACAGGGTCAATGCGTGTGGCAAAAATATAGGGGTGTTGCTTCATGGGGAAGGGGCATGGTCAGAGCTCCCTTTTACACATTACATTAGGCAGAGCTCCCTTTTACACACTACGGCAGGCAGAGTCCCCCTTTTTTTTTTTTTTGCACACTACGGCAGCAGAGTCTCCCTTTTTTTTACACACTACGCCAGCAGAGTCCACGCATTCCCAGCTGTTTTGCACGAGAGAGAGAATGAGTGAGTGAGTGTGTGTCTGCTCTGGCGTTAGTAAGTGTGTGTGTGTGTGTTCTGTCAGTGACCTGGAGGTGGTAGGCAGCATCCAGGCGCAGAGCCTCTCCTGGGGTCTGGGCACATGCAGCGGCGACGCTGCAAGCAGCATGAGAGCGGGTCCTGGAGCAAACTCCGACAGTGCTCCACACACCGCCAGCAGCAGACAGCCAGCAGGAGTCCCATTCTCCTGCACTCACAGCGGGACTCGCAGCGGGACACGGGGCAGCTGTGTGGTGATAGATGCCGGCTACACTCGCGCTTCCACTCCCCTCACATACAGAGGCGGGAGGCAAGAGGCGGCGCCGTCCCGTGACTGTCACTACTGACTGGCAAGGCACACTCGGCATACACCTAGTTACGGCACTGATGTATCCCACCCAAACCTAAATCTTTCTGCACATGTTACATCTGCCACACTTGCAGTGCAACATGGTTTTGTCCAATTGCTAACTTTTTTTTTGGTTTCTACCAACTCTGCATAACCCCAGTAATGCTAATAACTGTGCAGAATATGTGAATGTAGTCACTTCATCCCTGGTATTTGGAATTTTGCATGCAGTTAGCAGAGGGATAAAATCAACAGCCTAGTTATGTTTAGAAGAAATGTAAGTATACAATACTGTTCCTAAAATATATTAGTATTTTGGGAGAAAATGTCTTTGTATTCCTTTTTCATTTTTAATTGTTCTTCATTTACCATTATTGCTAGTGTTTTGCTACAAGACAATCATTCTGCAGAATAGCTTCAATTGTTTAGTTTCCGATTTCCCTTCTTGCTACTCTGTCACTGTCTCTATCAAAACTCGTTTGATTAATGGTCAGAGCTGTGGATCTCCAACTCCTGCCAGTCTGTACTATATGTCCCACAGTTTTGAAACGGACAGGGATAGAAAAAAATTGTAGTCACTTCTGCATGTACAGCAGTAGTCCCAATTTTCATGGCATACTGGAGTCCAGATTTGCACATGTCAGAACGGGATGTGGGTAAGTCTCCAAATGAGCTAGATGGATTGTAGTATAGTTTGTGAAGATCATAACTGCAGCCTAATATGTCTTAAAACTTTCAGATAAGAATTGCAGAAAGACTATGGTGTCAAATGCATTTCTATATGAGGCAAAGTTTATACATGCAACTAATTCTCAGTGTAACTTTTTATTCAGAAATTATTTGATATCACATGTTGCTGTTGGAGCTCCTTCACACTATTAGGGTGGAATTCAAATGTTTGAAAAGTCGGTTGGGTGTCTGATCAGGGTCATTTGGGTAGATTCTGTTGTCATTATGATTTAAATAGTAAACACAGTTGTTTGACAATAAATGGCATCACCCAACCACTAACCATGAATGAAAGAAAAGTTTGTGAGTTATCATTCATATTCTCTGACAAATGGCCAGAAAATCACATTCTGCTAGGGTATGTAAACTTATGAGCACAACTGTGTGTGTGTATATGTATATGTATATATATGTGTATATATATATATATATATATATATATATATATATATATATATATATATATATATATATATATATATATATATATATATATATATATATTTATTATTTTTTTTTTTTTTTTCATGAAGCAACATGCATTATTTCACCAGTGCTTTATATATAGCTGCTTATATACAACCACAGTAAGAAAGCACTAGAGTATAGGGACAACTCCCTTCTACAAATACAGGAAACACCTTGTATTACACATGGATGATGTCATGTAAAGCTCCTCAGTGATTGCCTATTTATGGAAGAAACTTAAGACTATGGGTTATTACAGCAGCACCTAGTGGTATACCAGAGAGTTGTTACATTTAGACGTGCCCTCAAGCATAATTAATTACATAATGAAAATGTGATTTAAACATTTAATATTTAGTAATAATATTAAGATAATATTAAATGATCTTTAACAAGACTATATAATGGCACACTGTACCTAATTTGTAATAGGGTCTGAGTTTGCCGGAGGTGCAGGATGCTGGTCGATCTTGGATGTTTTTTTAATGCGGCAATCATCTACAAGGCAACACCAACCTGTGAACGGGATACGGCCAACAATCATTAGGTTGACCACTATTGGTCGACATGGTCGCTAGGTTGACATGGAAAAAGGTCGACATGCATTTTTCACTTTTTTGTTTTTTTTAAAAACTTTTTCATACTTTACGATCCACGTGGACTACGTTTGGGAATAGTAACCTGTGCTAATTGCAGCGAGGCACCTTGCCCGTGCGAGGGGACACGGTGCACTAATTGGGGTTTCCTGTCAATATACGAAGAAAACGACACCAGAAAAAGTAAAAGAAAAACTCATGTCGACCGAATGACCATGTCGACCAATAGTGGTCAACCTAATGACTGTCGACCTAATGACCCATTCCCCCCTGTGAAATGTGCTTATTTCACATTATATGCTGGAACATTTTGGCTGTTTATTCTCTGTAATTTAGTTAGAGCAATGAGCCAATCACTATTTTCTGAGACTACAGAACACAGTGTGAGTTGTATGTTCTCTGATCTTTTCAATCTAATTCACAATTACAGCATGTTTGTATTGGAGTAGGTTTCCATGTATGTTACATGCCTACAATTTGTACTATGCAGCATGCATGTGAAACAACTGCAGTACAACCATATGCCATCTGAAAGGGATGTAGTTATTTGACCAGCGGTCAGGATCCCGCCTGCCAGAATGCCAGCAGGGGGCCCAGGACCATTCCCACTCGTAGGTGTCCATGCCACCCATAGAGTGGGAATTGAACCTGTGGCAAGCGCAGCGAGCCACAGAGCTTGCAGCGTGGTGAGCGCAGTGAGCCCGCAAGGGGCTCTGCTGCGCTCACCCCCCTGCCGGCATTCTGGTGGCTGGGATCCCTGCGCTGATATGCTGACCGCCAGGCTCCCACCTGCCAGTCAAACATACCCAATGCATGTGAGGTTCATGTGTGTCTGGATTTTCATACATTATGTGATAACCTTAGATTTGGGTATCCTCATGTTGCTGCTTTGTGTTGTGTTGCTTATAGAGCAGTCTTGTTGGCACCTTGGGTGTTTATTCTCTGTGGTTTAGTTAGAGCAATGAAATCACTATTTTCTGAGACTACAGAACACAGTGTGAGTTGTAGGTAAGGCAGACCTGGAACCACTCGGCTTAGGCACACAGATGTGGTTTGTGAGCTTTAGACTTCAAAACCCACATTCTTGTCTGCCACAATGAGCTATGAGTCCTTCTCATTTTAAGTGTTTATAGAAGTATAACTAAGAATATTTGTGTATGACTTACAAATATCTATGTCCAATGTCTACCGTGCAATACAATTTATTGGTAACACGTACTGTACATATAGTACGCGGGCCCAATTCGGCACCCCTTGCTAATATCCTAGTTACTTCCATATCTGCAGAAACATTTTGTACATGTCTCTAGAATTGCAATAAGAATTCTGTGTGCCAGATGTCCTGCTGCGTGGCAGAGCTTTTGTGTAATGTCTCCTTTTAATCGAATAATCAAAAAATCAATAATTTATCTTAATTATCTGACAAGCTACAGATAACCTCTTCAGAGAAATGTTTTTTTTGTTTGGATTTGTCTGTTCATTGCATGTTGTCAGGGCAGCCATCAGGGGGAGACTGGTGTCCTCGGCCCTTACAGAGCGGGGGGGGCCCGGGGGCCACCCCCTGGCTCCTACTGTTGAACTGCACAAGGCTGTGAAACAACAGCAGGTTGATGCAGAGTAAAGACTTCTTAAAACAAGCCTTCAACTGTGCATCAGCTCTCTGAACTGCTCCTATAGGTGGAGTATTCATACCTACATGTAATATCACAATAAATGACATCACGTAGCTGTGGAGTGATGTGATATAATCTTATTTGGGGGGGGGGGGGGGGGGGTGTCTCTTGTCAGTCCCGGGCCCCATAATTTCTGATGGCAGCCCTGCGTGTTGTGTAGCTGTATTGGATGTTACTGATCACATACTTATCCTGTCATTTTTGTATTCCCTTAGTGGTATGTAAGAAGAATCTGGATAGTACCACAGTTGCTATACATGGGGATGAGATTTACTGCAAATCCTGCTATGGCAAGAAATATGGGCCTAAAGGATATGGATTTGGTCAGGGGGCAGGTACCCTAAGTATGGACCGCGGCGAAAGCTTGGGCATCCGGCCTGAAGAGTAAGTTACAAGATGTCTGTGCTCTTTGCATTATTGTAGCTCACTGGATACCCCCCAAATATATAATCTGCAATCATGGCTAAGGTTATCGCACCTATCTCCTGAAAACTCTGTTTATAGCAGCCTGCGCACTCCCGTTTATCGCACCTATCTTATTTCAAAATGGCGATAACGGGATTCGCGCCTTAATTCTAGCTGCCAAAATCAGAGATAAGTATAGGGAAAAATGGGGAAATTTGCCTGTACCCCCAAAAAAGCCAAACTAATATATAGGAAAACCATTATAGAAGTATATTAATGGCCCTAATAAAACTATTTGGTGTAATTACATTGTGTCAAATGGCTGATTATATGCATTTTTTAAAAATATGTGAAATTATAGAAAGCTATTTTTCTTGCCAAAAGAAGTGCTGCCATTAAATTTGGGGTACATAAAAATGGGTATAAATATATACTTGGGTCATTTTAGGGGACTTATAAAAAACAAAACAAAAAAAAAACTGACCAAGTACTCACACGCAAGTCTAAATACAATTGTCCCACTCATAAAGCAATCCACTATACATGTCCCATACCTTGTACCCCATCCAAAGACACCTAAACATCTAAGTACCTAATTAGTAACTCTGTGTGTGTGTGTGTGTGTGTGTGTGTTGGGGTGGGGAGGATTGTGTCCTAGGGGGTCTGAACCAACTCCTGATGTTTTTAACTTAAAATAGGGATTTTACACTACTTATCCCTTGCTCAGAGACTGATCATTTGCACAAATAGTTTTCATAACATTTTGCAGACTTAGGGCATACTTGCCTTCGTTTGAAAACTAGTTTCAGGGAGATTTTAGTTGGTACAGGTTGAGTATCCCTTATCCAAAAATCAAAATCCCACGTTTTTAGGTCCCCTACTGAGATAATGACGACATCTATATATTAGCCCTGTGATTCTGTGCCTGCATTTCTAATGCTGGGTGGAGTCACAGCGGTGGGCGGAGTCACAGAGCCTGCCCACCACATGTGTAGCAAGTCTCTGCTCCTCCCCCCCCCCAACACATCAGCCACTCCGACTCCCCGGCGAACAACTGCTGCCATTAGGAGGGACGGGTGGCACAGGAGAAGGCTTCATAGCCCTCCCTGCCCCACGTACACAGACCCGCCGCCTCCTCCGCGCACATCCCGCTGTCCGCTCTCCTGCTGTGACAGGTGCAGGTTAGGTTAAGGGTTATTTGTTCATAAACATCAAATCTCCGAATTGTCAAAGGAGAAGGAGGAATCTATCAAAGTTATTTCAACTGGTCCTCTGTACTATATGGTGTTATCTGCAAGAAGAGATACTATACCGTTTTGTATCATTGCTTTTATGTTGTAATAAATTTTTACATGGAACATGTTAAATGTGGTTTCTCTGACGTCCTAGTGGATGCTGGGGACTCCGTAAGGACCATGGGGAATAGACGGCTCTGCAGGAGACTGGGCACATCTAAAGAGAGATTTAGGACTATCTGGTGTGCACTGGCTCCTCCCCCTCTGACCCTCCTCCAAGCCTCAGTTAGATTTCTGTGCCCGGCTGAGCTGGATGCACACTAGGGGGCTCTCCTGAGCTCCTAGAAGAAAGTATAGTTTAGGTTTTTTATTTTCAGTGAGACCTGCTGGCAACAGGCTCACTGCAACGAGGGACTAAGGGGAGAAGAAGCGAACCTACCTAAGTGGTGGTAGCTTGGGCTTCTTAGGCTACTGGACACCATTAGCTCCAGAGGGATCGAACACAGGACCCGACCTCGTCGTCCGTTCCCGGAGCCGCGCCGCCGTCCCCCTTACGGAGCCAGAAACAAGAAGGTGGTCCGGAAAATCGGCGGCTGAAGACTTCTGTCTTCTCCAAGGTAGCGCACAGCACTGCAGCTGTGCGCCATTGCTCCTCATGCACATCACACACTGCGGTCACTGATGGGTGCAGGGCGCTGGGGGGGGCGCCCTGAGCAGCAATAATAACACCTTGGCTGGCAAAACTAACACCATATATAGCCCCAGAGGCTATATAGGTGTATATTAACCCCTGCCAGAAACGATAAAATAGCGGGAGAAAGCCCGCCGAAAAAGGGGCGGAGCCAAATCCCTCAGCACACTGGCGCCATTATTCCCTCACAGCTTCGCTGGAAGGAAGCTCCCTGGCTCTCCCCTGCAGTCCTGCACTACAGAAAGGGTAAAAAAGAGAGGGGGGCCACAATTTAGGCGCAGTGTATATATATATATATATATATATATATATATATATATATATATATATATATATATATATATATATTTTATAGGCAGCTATAGGGGAAAACACTCTGTATAGTGATATCCCTGTGTTATATAGCGCCCTGGTGTGTGCTGGCATACTCTCCCTCTGTCTCCCCAAAGGGCTTTGTGGGGTCCTGTCCTCTGTAAGAGCATTCCCTGTGTGTGTGCTGTGTGTCGGTACTGCTGTGTCGACATGTATGATGAGGATAATGATGTGGAGGCGGAGCAAATGCCTGTGAATGTGATGTCACCCCCTGCGGGGTCGACACCAGTGTGGATGGACTTATGGAAGGAATTACGTGACCGTGTCAGCTCCTTGCATAAAAGGTTTGACAACATAGGACAGCCGGCTACTCAGCTTGTGCCTGTCCAAGCGTCTCAAATGTCATCAGGGGCTATAAAACGCCCGCTACCTCAGATGACCGATACAGATGTCGACACGGATACCGACTCCAGTGTCGACGATGATGAGATGAGTGTACCCTCCAATAGATCCACCCGTTATATGATTGAGGCTATGAAAAATGTATTGCACATTTCTGATGATACCCCAGGTACCACAAAAAAGGGTATTATGTTTGGTGAGAAAACTACCAGTAGTTTTTCCTGCATCTGACGAATTAAATGAGGTGTGTGAGGAAGCGTGGACTTCCCCAGATAAGAAATTGATCATTTCTAAACGGTTAATGGCTGCGTACCCTTTCCCGCCAGAGGATAGGTCACGCTGGGAAACACCCCCTAGGGTAGATAAAGCGCTGACACGCTTATCAAAGAAGGTGGCACTACCGTCTCCGGATACAGCCGCCCTAAAAGAACCTGCTGATAGAAAGCTGGAAAGTACCCTAAAAGCTATATACACACACACACTGGCATTATATTGAGACCCGCTATTGCATCAGCTTGGATGTGCAGTGCTGCTGCTGCGTGGTCCGACTCCCTGTCGGAAAACATTGATACCATGGATAGGGACAATATTTTGCTAACGATTGACCATATAAAAGACGCGGTCTTATACATGCGTGATGCACAGAGGGATATTTGCCGGCTGGCATCAAAAATAAGCGCTATGTCCATTGCCGCCAGACGGGGGTTATGGACTAGGCAATGGTCAGGTGATGCCGACTCCAAGCGGCACATGGAAGTTTTACCCTATAAAGGGGTGGAACTTTTTGGGGAAGGTCTTTCAGACCTCGTTTCCACAGCTACTGCTGGGAAATCGACTCTTTTGCCACAGGCTACCCCACAGCAAAAGAAAGCACCGTATTATCAGGTACAGTCCTTTCGGCCCCAGAAAAATAAGCGGGTTAGAGGCTCATCCTTTCTGCCGAGGGGCAGAGGAAGGGGGAAAAAGCTGCAGCACACAGCTAGTTCCCAGGAGCAGAAGTCCTCCCCTGCGTCCGGTAAGTCCACAGCATGACGCTGGGGCTGCTCAGGTGGAATCGGGAACGGTGGGGGCACGTCTCAGGTTTTTCAGCACACAGTGGGCTCTCACAAGTGGATCCCTGGGTCCTTCAAGTAGTATCTCAGGGGTACAGGCTGGAATTCGAGACGTCTCCCCCCGCCGTTTCCTAAAATCTGCCTTGCCGGCAACTCCCTCTGCCAGGGAGGCAGTGTTGGTGGCTATTCAAAAACTGTATTCACAGAAAGTGATCGTCAAGGTACCCCTCCTTCAGCAAGGAAAGGGTTACTACTCCACAATGTTTGTGGTACCGAAACCGGACGGTTCGGTGAGACCCATCTTAAATTTAAAAGCCTTGAACACTTATATCAAAAGGTTCAAGTTCAAGATGGAATCGCTCAGGGCGGTTATTGCGAGCCTGGAGGAGGGGTTTACATGGTATCCCTGGACATTAAGGATGCGTACCTGCATGTCCCCATTTACCCTCCGCACCAGGAGTACCTCAGATTTGTGGTACAGGACTGTCACTATCCGTTCCAGATGCTGCCGTTTGGGTTATCCACGGCACCGAGGGTCTTTACCAAGGTAATGGCCGAAATGATGATACTCCTTCGCAAGAAGGGAGTTTTAATTATCCCGTACTTGGACGATCTCCTGATAAAGGCGAGGTCCAAAGAACAGTTGATAGTGGGGGTGGCACTTTCTCAGGAAGTGCTACAACAGCACGGCTGGATTCTAAACATTCCACACGCAAGGATGTTCCAGTGGGACCTGTTGGACAAATGGTCCGGGTCCCATCTCCAGATGCAACAGCGGATAACCCTATCTGCCAGAACCAGGGTGTCGCTGCTGTGGTGGCTGCAGAGGGCTCATCTACTAGAGGGCCGCAGATTCGGAATACAGGACTGGGTCCTGGTGACCACGGATGCCAGCCTTCGGGGCTGGGGGGCAGTCACAAAGGGAAGAAATTTCCAAGGACTGTGGTCAAATCAGGAGATTTCTCTTCACATAAATATCCTGGAGCTAAGGGCCATTTACAATGCCCTAAGCCAGGCAAGACCCCTACTTCAAAACCAGCCGGTACTGATCCAGTCAGACAACATCACGTCGGTCGCCCATGTAAACAGACAGGGCGGCACGAGAAGCAGGATGGCGATGGCAGAAGCCACAAGGATTCTCAGATGGGCAGAGAATCATGTGTTAGCACTGACGGCAGCGTTCATTCCGGGAGTGGACAACTGGGAAGCAGACTTCCTCAGCAGGCACGACCTCCACACGGGAGAATGGGGACTTCATCCAGAAGTCTTCCAAATGCTGGTCAACCGGTGGGAAAAACCACAGGTAGACATGATGGCGTCCCGCCTCAACAAGAAGTTGAAAAGATATTGCGCCCGGTCAAGAGACCCTCAGGCGATAGCGGTGGACGCTCTAGTGACACCATGGGTGTACCAGTCTGTTTATGTGTTTCCTCCTCTACCTCTCATACCCAAGGTACTGAGAATAATAAGAAGGCGAGGAGTGAAAACCATACTCGTGGTTCCGGATTGGCCAAGAAGAGCTTGGTACCCGGAACTTCAAGAGATGCTTACAGAGGACCCTTGGCCTCTGCCGCTCAGACAAGACCTGCTGCAGCAGGGACCCTGTCTGTTCCAAGACTTACCGCGGCTGCGTTTGACGGCATGGCGGTTGAACACCGGATCCTGAAGGAAAAGGGTATTCCGGAGGAAGTCATCCCTACCCTGATCAAAGCCAGGAAGGATGTCACCGCAAGGCATTATCACCGCATTTGGCGAAAATATGTTGCTTGGTGTGAGGCCATGAAGGCCCCGACGGAGGAATTTCAACTGGGTCGATTCCTGCAAGCAGGGGTGACGTTGGGCCTCAAATTGGGGTCCATAAAGGTCCAGATTTCGGCTCTGTCGATTTTCTTCCAAAAAGAACTGGCTTCACTGCCCGAAGTTCAGACTTTTGTCAAAGGAGTACTGCATATTCAGCCTCCTTTTGTGCCCCCAGTGGCACCTTGGGATCTCAATGTGGTTTTGGCATTCCTGAAATCACATTGGTTCGAACCACTTAAGACTGTGGATTTAAAATATCTCACGTGGAAAGTGGTCATGCTGTTGGCCTTGGCGTCGGCCAGGCGGGTTTCAGAATTGGCGGCTTTGTCTTGTAAAAGCCCTTATCTGATTTTCCATATGGATAGGGCAGAATTGAGGACTCGTCCTCAGTTTCTCCCAAAGGTGGTCTCAGCTTTTCACTTGAACCAACCTATTGTGGTGCCTGCGGCTACTAGGGACTTGGAGGATTCCAAGTTGCTGGACGTAGTCAGGGCCCTAAAAATTTATATTTCCAGGACGGCTGGAGTCAGAAAGACTGACTCGCTGTTTATCCTGTATGCACCCACCAAGCTGGGTGCTCCTGCTTCTAAGCAGTCTATTGCGCGCTGGATTTGTAGCACTATTCAGCTGGCGCATTGTGCGGTAGGCTTACCGCAGCCTAAATCTGTAAAAGCCCATTCCACACGGAAGGTGGGCTCATCTTGGGCGGCTGCCCGAGGGGTCTCGGCTTTATAACTTTGCCGAGCAGCTACTTGGTCGGGGGCAAACACGTTTGCAGAATTCTGCAAATTTGATACCCTGGCTGAGGAGGACCTGGAATTCTCTCATTCGGTGCTGCAGAGTCATCCACACTCTCCCGCCCATTTGGGAGCTTTGGTATAATCCCCATGGTCCTTACGGAGTCCCCAGCATCCACTAGGACATCAGAGAAAATAAGAATTTACTCACCGGTAATTCTATTTCTCGTAGTCCGTAGTGGATGCTGGGCGCCCATCCCAAGTGCGGATTGTCTGCAATACCTGTACATAGTTATTGTTACAAAAATCGGGTTTTGTTGTGAGCCATCTCTTCAGAGGCTCCATTTGTTATCATACTGTTAACCGGGGTTTCTTTCTATCACGTGTTATATGGTGTGATTGGTGTGGCTGGTATGAGTCTTACCCGGGATTCAAAAATCCTTCCTTATTGTGTCAGCTCTTCCGGGCACAGTTCCTAACTGAGGCTTGGAGGAGGGTCATAGGGGGAGGAGCCAGTGCACACCAGATAGTCCTAAATCTTTCTTTAGATGTGCCCAGTCTCCTGCGGAGCCGTCTATTCCCCATGGCCCTTACGGAGTCCCCAGCATCCACTACGGACTACGAGAAATAGAATTACCGGTGAGTAAATTCTTATTTTTATGCTCACGAATTAGGAGTAAATATCTTAGGGAGACTGCTGTTTTTCCCCATTGAATATAGGGTGGAAAAACAACCCAAGTGCGCCCATTCCTCTACTGGTGTGTGTCTATATCTATATCTCTATTTTATTTTTTTTACATATACATACACACTCCATATAAAAAAATAAATAAATATATATATATTGGGCAGTGGAAGTATGGCGCCACAGGTGTGTGTGAGATAGATAAATATGACAGAATCAGACACTCCTTACATAATTCAAGGCGTCAGCTAACCCTCAAGTATTAGGCAGGGATAAACTGCCTAGGTTAAATTGTATAAAAAAAAGGGGGGATGAGGGTTTCAGCGACCAACTTTTAGCATATACCCTCCGGCCTTTAAACCCACTGCGACATTTATTATAATTGGTTTTATACCTTGGTTTTATTTTTTGTATTAATAAATATACTACTATTTTTTAAGTATCCAGCTAGTCTCTTCATAAATATATATATATATATATATATATATATATATATATATATATATATATAATTTTATATGGAGTGTGTATGTATATGTAAAAAAAAAAAAAAAAAAAAGATAGATAGATGTATGTATGTTTATTTATTTAGCTCCGCCCCTGCTATGGGGCTGACTTGCTCAGGTGCCTTCCTCCAGGGGTACAAACCCTTTGCATAACACCAGAAGATAATGATGAGGCGGCACTCGGAGTCTTGTGAAATATCAACAACATGTAATGGTGCAGAATCAACGTTTCGGTGTTTCCCCTGACGAAGGGGGAAACACCGAAACGTTGATTCTGCACCATTACATGTTGATATTTCACAAGGCTCCGAGTGCCGCCTCATCTTCTGATTATATTATATTATATTATATATTCCGCCACTCCAGTCTTCAAATTACCGGCTTCGGTGCCTTTCTCTGGGGTGCAGTCCCCGTAAATACAATGCATTAATGTGATAGGCGGCATTCAGACTTGGCAAAGGGAATAACATGCATAAAAGCCCCGTGGGGCGTGCTTTATTAGTGATGTTTCGGGGATGTCTCACCTTCTTCAGACAAAGCTTAACTGACCATCAACTTATATACAGTAGTAGACTTACCCCCTCCCTGTTTGTTTCAGCGGGCTCCCGGTCCCTGCGGCCGCCTTCCTGCAGCGGGCACTTCCGGTCGCGGCTGGGTATATTGTGTGTGTGTGTGTGTGTGTATATATATATATATATATATATATAGACAAAAACGTGGCACTCACGGCACAATTGCAAGGAATCACAAGGACATCAGTCGCTGATGTGATGCAACGTTTCAGTGGTAGTCCACTGTCGTCAGGCTTAGCGACGACAGTGGACTACCAGTGAAACGTTGCATCACATCAGCGACTGATGTCTTTGTGATTCCTTGCAATTGTGCCGTGAGTGCCACGTTTTTGTCTATCTGTGTTGTATTTTCACGGAGGCACCGGCGTTATTTAGATACAAGCATTTTGGAGTGCCTATCTCTGTGTGGGTGTGTATATATAATATAATATAAACATTTTTTGCTACAGCTCCATCACTCCCCCCAGCGGCACTGTATACTCCTGCGCCCTGGTTGCTGGGTAACTACAGCGGAGGCTCTGGTGTCCTTCTGTTAGTCACAGACACTCAGCGCTGCCCTCCAGGATCACGTGGCCGCAGGTACAAGGGGAGGTAAGGGGTCTCTTTGGCCTGCTGTTAACCGCGATCCGATGCAGCCGTGGGAGGCGGGCCGCGCGCTGTCGTGGACACTGTAAAGGGGCAGCAGCTCCACTAGTCACTGGGACACAGGTGTGTTTTTTTTTTTTTTCTCTCCTAAAAACCCCATTTTAATCAAAGCCAGCGGCGCCAACCAGGGGGAAGCCAGTAGGGGGATAAGGGCCTAACCTGTAGCGCCTCCCCCAGCCCCAGGGCGCCATTTCAGTAAATGTTCCCACCCTGGAGCGGCATATCACTCCCTCACTCCCTGTCAGCCACCATCACACGGAGCTGTGCTGTTCCTGGGACTGCTGGGGCAAAATCTCCTCTGTAAAGCCGCTTGATCGCCAGCGCTGTGCATTTTACAGGACACAAGTATTCTACCTGTCACTGGAACAGTGTTCGTTAAGAGAGTGCATACATTCAGGGCTGTGTGGTACAAACACCCTGTGATATACATCCAGTATCTACTGTGCTTTGTTATATCTATTGTTAACATATATAGCTATACTGAGTATTACTTTGTATTGCTAGTCCAGTGCAGTTTTATGGTGTATAATTTCTGCATGGTACGCTTGTGACTATATATGTCTGTGTGCATGTGGCTGCCATATCGGGTATTTCACTCAGCGTGCTACTCCTATATTCTGTAACCTGAGGGGCTAAGTGTGTCAGGTTTTCTAAATAATATAGCTATTTCACAAGATATACTTGCTGTGATTTATAGTCACCATAGATCTCTTGGATTCCCGGTTTGTGCTGACAGGAAAGTCACACTTCACTGGGAGTACTTGCTAGGTATATTGCTGCTAAGAATTGTACCAGGTTGCCCAATATTGTGCTTATTGTTATGTGGGCTACACGAGGCAACGGAGCTGGGGCTTCTCCCACATTGCGTGGTGATGATGTCGCAGACCTTTTGGAGGAAAATTTGGCAGCCGGGGGCAACAAATGACCCACCTTGGGCTACCTTTTCCATGCTATTAAACACACTTGTAACTAAACTGGCGACCCCTGTGGGACCACCTGTGCCAATGCAGCAGTTTATGGTCCCTGCAATTAATCCACCATGGGCAGATCAAATCTCTACTCGGTTACAGCAATTGAACTGGTCACTGACTAAATCTAAATCTCACTCTCGCCCGCCTAAGGCTAAGAGGTCTTCTAAACTGGCCATTACCTCTTCACAATCCACTGCTATCCCGGACACATCCTCGGAGGAGGATGGTGCATATACCGACCCCACAGACACTGACTCAGATGATTCTGATAGGGAAGGGAAGTCAATGGCGGATGTCCCTGATTTGATTGAGGCTATCGGGCTCATTCTTCAGGTCTCTGATGAACCTGAGTCTGAGGCTGTCTCTAAAAAGCCGGACAGATTTAAACGTAAGAAGGTGGTTAAACAAGTTTTACCTCATTCTCAATTCCTGGCTGACATACGTCAGGAGTCCTGGGAAAATCCGGAGACGAAATTCACACCGAATAAGAGACTGTTGGCTCACTATCCTCTCTGCAGAGCTATGTAAAAATTGGGAAACTCCTCCGCCTGTAGATTCTCATGTGGCAAGCATGGTATTTTCCTCTGCTCTGCCATTAACTACCGTCACCTCTCTGAAGGAACCGATGGATAGACGTGTGGAGGTTTGTTTGAAAGCTATTTACACCCTAACGGGGGCTGTGCGTAGGCCAACCATTGCAGCAACTTGGGCTGTTGAAGCTGAGGTGTGGGCTCAGGAGCTAGAGGCGAAGCTGCTTTCCAACGCGTATGAGCATGCTCGACAATGTCTCTCGTATATTACCACGGCTTCTCTGTACCTTAAGGAGGCGGCCTCCGATGCCGGGGTGCTGGCGGCTAAGGCTGCTACTATGTCAGTCTTGGCCAGACGTGTCCTTTGGTTGAGATCCTGGTCGGTGGATATGGATTCCAAGAAAACCCTGGAGGTGCTTCCTTTCAAGGGAGACATTCTCTTTGGAGAAGACCTCAATAAGATTGTGGCTGATCTGGCTACTGCTAAAACAGCTTGCCTGCCTAGTACGGGTCCTTCCACGCAGAAGGCTTAAAGTACTTTCCCTCGACCCTTTCGTCGTCCAGGTAAAGCAAAAGGTCAGGCATACCCAAAGCAAGCTCATGCTTCCAGTCCTGCCAAGCCCAGACCGACGCGGGCCTGGGCTGCCTGTCAGCATGCTTCCAAAACTGACCAGCCTGCTGCATTACGGGGCGACCTCCCTCTGGAGGATCCCAGGGTCGGAGGCCGACTTCTAGGTTTTGCCCAGGAATGGTTGAAGACCACTTCCGATGCCTGGTTAAGGGAAGTCATCACTCGAGGTTATGCGGTACCCTTCAAGAATCGCCCCCCCTCATCCATCAATTTTGCCTGACAGATGTTCCTCTGGACCCGACAAAGGCAAACACTCTGCATTCAGGGGTAAATTCCCTTCTGACCACAGGAGTGGTAGTACAGGTGCCTCTGGCTCAGAGAGGCAAGGGGTACTATTCACCGCTGTTTCTAGTCCCAAAACCGAACGGGTCCTCGTGGCCCATCCTCAATCTGAAGTCCTTAAACAAGTATATGCGGGTCTCCAAGTTTTGTATGGAAACTCTGCACTCTATTGTTCTGGCCCTGGAGCCTTGGGTCTATATGGTCTCCCTGGAGGTTTGCGGTGGGAAACCTTCATTACCAATTTCGGACGTTACCCTTTGGTTTGACAACGGCTTCCCGAGTTTTCACCAAAGTAATGGCGGTCATGATGGCTACACTCCGCCGTCAAGGGGTCAGGATCCTACCGTACTTAGACGATTTGTTGATCCTGGCAAATTCCCTAGAACTTCTCTTGTGTCATCTAGATCTGACGGTCCAGTTCATGAAAGCCCATGGGTGGCTAATTAACTGGAAGAAATCCTCCCTGTTTCCTGTTCGGAGCATGGTACACTTGGGGACGTTATTGGACACTCGCAACCAACTGTTGTTCTTGTTTCAGGAGAAAGTCCTGAAGCTTCAGGACAGCATTCGCTGCTTCCTATCTCGTCCGCAAGTGTGTCTACATTCGGCAATGCAAGTGCTAGGTCTCATGGTGTCGGCTTTCGACATGGTGGAGTACGCTCAATTCCATTCTCGTCCTCTGCAGAAGTTATTTCTGACCAAGTGGGATGGCCTGCCTCACTGGATCAGATCTCACATGATCTCCTTGTCTCCGGAGGTCCGCCTGTCACTGAGCTGGTGGGTTCAGGACCAATGATTGAGCAGTGGCCTTCCTTTCTGGATATCCAACTGGGTCCTGCTGACCACGGATGCTAGTCTGAGAGGTTGGGGCGCGGTGTTGGAACAACACTCTCTTCAGTGCCGGTGGACCAAGGAGGAGTCCCTACTCCCGATTAAATATTCTGGAACTGCGGGCAGTGTTCAATGCGTTGACAATGGCCCAGCATCTAATACAGAACAGACCTGTTCAAGTACAATCGGACAACGCCACCACGGTGGCATACATCAATCATCAAGGCGGCACTCGAAGCCGCATGGCAATGAGGGAAGTATCACGGATTCTTCAGTGGACAGAAAAGCATCTGCTGGCCATATCCGCAGCGTTCATTCCGGGAGTCCTAAACTGGGAAGCAGACTTTCTCGGTCGTCAGAACGTACACGCCGGAGAATGGAGCCTCCATCCAGAGGTGTTTCAACTTCTCATGGACAAGTGGGGCTTTCCAGATGTGGACCTGATGGCGTCTCTGCACAATCACAAGGTTCCGGTCTTCGGAGCAGGGACAAAGGATCCTCAAGCAGCGTTCGTGGATGCTCTGTAAATCCCATGGAACTTTCGGCTGCTGTATGTATTCCCTCCAGTGTCGCTCCTGCCCAGAGTAATACGGAAGTTCAAGCATGAAGGAGGAAACCTACTTCGTGTCGCTCCAGTGTGGCCCAGGCGGCACTGGTTCTCCGATCTACAGGGCCTCTCGTTGGATCATCCCCTTTCTACTTCCACAATGGCCAGATCTCCTCGTTCAGGGCCCTTGTGTTTACCAGGATTTGGCCCGTCTGGCTTTGATGGCATGGCTTCTGTCCTGAGGGCCAAGGTTTTTTCTGAGGCGGTCGTTCAAACTATGTTGAAGGCCCGTAAGCCGGCTTCTGCTCGGATTTACCATAGGTTCTGGAACGCTTACTTTACTTTGTGTGCGTCTCACAATCATGACGTTTTCAAGTTTAGCACGGCCAAACTGTTGGCTTACCTGCAACAGGGTCTGGACTTAGGTCTTCGTCTGGCCTCCCTCAAGGTTCACATTTCTGCCTTGTCAGTTTGGTTTCAGAGAAAGATTGCTGCCCTACCTGATGTTCATACATTCACTCAGGGCGTGTTGCAAATTCAGCCTGTGGCCCTTGGGGTCTGTCTGTGGTTCTGGAGGCCTTGCAAGAGTCTCTGTTTGAACCTCTTGTAACTGCAAACCTTAAGTGGCTCTCCCTTAAGGTTTTGTTTTAGCTGGCTATCGCTTCAGTTAGAAAGGTCTCGGACTTTGGTGCCTTATCCTGTAAGTCGTCCCCCCCCCCCCCCCCCCCCCCCCCCCCCCCCTCCCCCCCCCCTCCCCCATTTGAATTTTCACAGTGACCGGTTTTTAGAATGCGACCGGGTTATTTACCCAAGGTGGTGTCTTCCTTCCACCTTAGCCAGGAGATTGTGGTTCCGGCCTTTAATTCTCCTGAGTTGTCTTCCAAAGAACGATCTTTGGATGTGGTACGGGCTCTCCGTATCTATGTGAAGAGAATATCCTCCATTAGGAAATCTGATTCTCTTTTTGTACCGTTTGGTTTTCACAAACGTGGCTGGCCTGCTTCCAAGCAGACCCTGGCCAGATGGATTAGAATGGTGATTGCACATGCTTATGTACAGGCTGGTCGTCCAGCTCCTGCTACCATTAAAGCCCATTCTACTCTGTTGCTTGGACCTTCTTGGGCGGCCTCCGTGGTTTGACCCTTGAACAATTGTGCAAGGCGACTACGTGGTCATCCAAGAACACGTTCATAAGGTTCTATGCCTTTGATGCTTCTTTTGGCCGCCGGGTTCTTGTTCCCGCTACAGTGTGTCCCCTCCCATAAGGAACTGCTTTAGAACATCCCCGATGTTAATCCTTGTGGAGTCCAGTGTACCTCACAGCAGAAAACGAGATTTATGGTAAGAACTTACCGTTGTTAAATATTTCTGCGAGGTACAATGGGCACCACAAGGCACCCACCCTGACGCACTTAGCTTCTTTGGGTTGGTGTGGCATAGCCACTGACACCATCTCCTGTGGTGAGTGTGTGGTGTAATTGGCTACGAGTAATTGTCGTCTCTAGTACCTACTACTGCATTGGGCTGGTTAACGAAACGGAGCTCCTGTGCACGGAGGCGGGGCTATAGAGGAGGTGGCGCTGTGCATCTTGGGAACAGTCAAAGCTTTGAGCCTGTTGGTGCCACAGATCAAGATCCTACTCTACACCCCCGATGTTAATACTTGTGGAGCCCTGTGTACCTCGCAGAAAGAGATTTAACAATGGTAAGTTCTTGCCATAAATCTTCTATCTATCTATCTATCTATCTATCTATCTATCTATCTATCTATCTATCTATCGCGCTGCCCATCAGCTAAAAAATTTGCGGCTACGATCAGGTCTGAATTAGGCCCATAGTTAAAACCACAATGGTGTTTGAGAATTCAAACTGGGCAACTATGGTATCACTACCACATTGCAAGCTGCCTGTGGTATCAGACACACCTGCTTCCAGTGGGGAGTAGCTGCTTCATTTGAGCCCAGTCCGTGAGATCACCAAGGACTCGGAGCACAGTGCAGGGAGGAGTTGAAACTGTGAAACTCTGTCTCCGACAGAGACAGGCTGGGTGAGTGCAACAGCAGCGTGAGGTAGGAGAGGAGGAGGGAAGTCCGCAGCTGCTTCTTCGATTTGCTAACACCCTGTCACAGCTGGGCTCTATTGCTGCTGTGCCAGATCCCCCGTGCACCACTCCTGTCACCCCCAGCAGCACTATTACCCCGATGAGCAGCTGCTACTGATCCAGTTGGTCTCCTCCTTTCGCTGTTGCTGCAGCACAGCTGCTGGGAGGAGGATGAGAATCTGGCGTAATCAGTGCTTTAGTATGGCTTCTGGCCATAGCCACTGCTACCCATTACGCCCCTTGTGACCTGTTGACTCCACATTTGTTCCGGGGCAGTGGGGAATCCTGGAGGTTTCTGTAACTTCCCGGGGCAGCGGTAGACTCTGCATATAACCGGGAGTCTCCCGCAGGATGCGGGAGGGCAGGCAAGTATGACTTAGGGCCTGAAGCTGAGTTGAATGGCCATACAGTGCATCCGGGAAGTATTCACAGCGCTTCACTTTTTCCACATTTTATGTTACAGCCTTATTCCAAAATGGAATAAATTCATTTTTTTCCCTCAAAATTCTACACACAACACCCCATAATGACAGTGAAAAAATGTGTGTTTTTTTTTTTTTTTTTTTTTTGATTTTTGCAAATGTATTAAAAATAAAACTAAGAAATCACGTGTACATAAGTATTTACAGCCTTTGCTCAATACTTTGATGCACCTTTGGCAGCAATTACAGCCTTAAGTCTTTTCAAACATGATGCCATAAGCTTTGCACACCTATCTTTGCCCAGTTTCACCCATTTCTGTTTGCAGCATCCCTCAAGCTCTATCAGGTTGGATGGGAAGCGTCGGTGCACAGTCATTTTTAGATCTCTCCAGAGACGTTGAATCGGATTCAAGTCTGGGCTCTGGCTGGGCCACTCAAGGACATTCACAGAGTTGTCCTGAAGCTACTCCTTTGATATCTTGGCTGTGTGCTTAGGGTCGGTGTCCTACTAAAAGATGAACCGTCACCCCAGTCGGAGGTCGAGCGCTCTGGAGCAGGTTTTCATCCAGGATGTCTCTGTACATTGCTGCATTCATCTTTCCCTCTATCCTGACTAGTCTCCCAGTTCCTGCCACTGAGAAACATCCCCACAGCATGATGCTGCCACCACCATCCTTTACTGTAAGGATGGTATTGGCCTGGTGATGAGCGGTGCCTGCTTTTCCTCCAAACATGGAGCCTAGCAGTCACGCCTGAGTTCAATCTTTGTCTCATCAGACCAGAGAATTTTTTGTTTCTCATGGTCTGAGAGTCCTTCAGGTGTATTCTGGCAAACTCCTGGCGGGCTGCCATGTGCTTTTTACTAAGGAGCGGCTTCCGTCTGGCCACTTTACCATACAGGCTTGATTGGTGGATTGCTGCAGAGATGTTTGTCCCTCTGGAAGGTTCACCTCTCTCCACAGAGGAATGCTGTAGCTCTGACAGAGTGACCATTGGGTTCTTGGTCACCTCCCTGACTAGAGCCCTTCTCTCCCGATCGCTCAATTTAGACAGCCGGACAGTTCTAGGAAGAATCCTGGTGGTTCAGAACTTCTTCCATTTACGGATGATGGAGGCCACTGTGTTCGTTGGGACCTTCAAAGCAGCAGATATTTTTCTTTACCCTACCCAGATTTGTGCCTCGACAATCCTGTCTCGGAGATCTACAGACAATTCCTTTTTGACTTCATGCTTGGTTTGTGCTCAGACATGCACTGTCAAGTGTAGAACCTTATATAGGGGGTCATTCCGACCCGATCGCTCGCTGCAGTTTGTCGCAGCAATCGGGTCAGAACTGCGCCGGCGCATGGCAGCTGTCGTTGCCTAGCTATCGCCTCTGAGACAGAGGCGGTCACTGGGCGGGAGGGGGCCAGACGGCGGCGTTAAGCCGCCATTTAGTGGGAGGGCGGGCCGCGGCGGCTGTGTGACGTCACATGCAGCCGCTGTGGGCCGGGGAGCGATGAGTAGCTCCCGGCCAGCACGCTAAAACTGCGCCGGTCGGGAGCTACTCTTGAAGTGCAAAGGCATCGCTGCTGTGCAATGCCTTTGCACTAATGCAGGGGGGGGCGGCGGCGGCACTGACATGTGGGGCAGACTAGCCGCATGCTAGTGTGAATGATCGTAGCTGTGCTAAATTTAACACAGCTACGATCAACTCGGAATGACCCCCATAGACAGATATGTGCTTTTCCAATTCATGTCCAGTCAACTGAATTTAGCACTAGTGGACTCCAATTAAGTTGTAGGAACAGCTCAAGGATGATCACTGGAAATAGGATGCACCTGAGTTTTTAATTTTGAGCTTCATGGCAAAGGCTGTGAATACTTATGTATGTGTGATTTCTTAGTTTTAATAAATTTGCAAAAATCTCAAACTTTTTTCACATTGTCATATTGTGTGTAGACTTTTGAGGGGGTAAAAAAAATACGTTTTTACTCACCGGTAAATCTATTTCTCGTAGCCCGTAGTGGATGCTGGGGACTCCGTAAGGACCATGGGGAATAGACGGGCTCCGCAGGAGACTGGGCACTCTAAAGAAAGATTTAGTACTATCTGGTGTGCACTGGCTCCTCCCTCTATGCCCCTCCTCCAGACCTCCGTTAAGGAAACTGCCCGGAAGAGCAGACATTATAAGGAAAGGATTTTGGAATCCCTGGTAAGACTCATACCAGCCACAGCAATCACACCGTATAACTTGTGATACACTTATCCAGTCAACAGTATGAACAACAACAGTGCATCAACAATGGATGCCAACATAACATAACCCATTATTAAGCAATAACTATATACACGTATTGCAGAAAGTCCGCACTAGGGACGGGCGCCCAGCATCCACTACGGACTACGAGAAATAGATTTACCGGTGAGTAAAATCTTATTTTCTCTAACGTCCTAGTGGATGCTGGGGACTCCGTAAGGACCATGGGGATTATACCAAAGCTCCCAAACGGGCGGGAGAGTGCGGATGACTCTGCAGCACCGAATGGGCAAACTCGAGGTCCTCCTCAGCCAGGGTATCAAACTTGTAGAATTTTGCAAATGTGTTTAAACCCGACCAAGTAGCAGCTCGGCAAAGCTGTAATGCCGAGACCCCTCGGGCAGCCGCCCAAGAAGAGCCCACCTTCCTTGTGGAATGGGCTTTCACTGATTTTGGATGCGGCAATCCAGCCGCAGAATGAGCCTGCTGAATCGTGTTACAGATCCAGCGGGCAATGGTTTGCTTTGAAGCAGGAGCACCCAACTTGTTGGGGGCATACAGGATAAACAGCGAGTCAGTTTTCCTGACTCCAGCCGTTCTGGCTACATAAATCTTCAAAGCCCTGACTACATCTAGTAACCTGGAATCCTCCAAGTCCCGAGTAGCCGCAGGCACTACAATAGGTTGGTTCAAATGAAAAGATGACACCACCTTTGGCAGAAATTGGGGACGAGTCCGCAATTCTGCCCTGTCCACATGGAAAACCAGATAGGGGCTTTTACACGACAAAGCCGCCAATTCTGACACACGCCTAGCCGAAGCTAAGGCCAATAGCATGACCACTTTCCACGTGAGATACTTCAGCTCCACGGTCTTAAGTGGCTCAAACCAGTGGGATTTCAGGAAACCCAACACCACGTTGAGATCCCAAGGTGCCACTGGTGGCACAAAAGGGGGCTGAACATGCAGCACTCCCTTAACAAACGTCTGAACTTCAGGAAGAGAAGCCAGTTCCTTTTGAAAGAAAATGGATCGGGCCGAAATCTGGACCTTTATGGATCCCAACTTCAAGCCCATAGTCACTCCAGACTGTAGAAAGTGCAGAAATCCTGCCCAGTTGGAATTCCTCTGTAGGGGCCTTCCTGGCCTCACACCAAGCAACATATTTTCGCCATATGCAGTGATAATGCTTTGCTGTCACGTCCTTCCTAGCCTTTATCAGCGTAGGAATAACTTCCTCCAGAATGCCTTTTTCCGCTAGGATCCGGCGTTCAACCGCCATGCCGTCAAACGCAGCCGCGGTAAGTCTTGGAACAGGCAGGGTCCCTGTTGGAACAGGTCCTGTCTGAGAGGCAGAGGCCATGGGTCCTCTGTGAGCATTTCTTGCAGTTCCGGGTACCAAGTCCTTCTTGGCCAATCCGGAACAATGAGTATTGTTCTCACTCCTCTTCTTACGATTCTCAGCACCTTGGGTATGAGAGGAAGAGGAGGAAACACATAGACCGACTGGAACACCCACGGTGTTACCAGGGCGTCCACAGCTATCGCCTGAGGGTCTCTTGACCTGGCGCAATACCTTTGTAGCTTTTTGTTGAGACGGGACGCCATCATATCTACCTGTGACAGTTCCCATCGATTTGTAATCTGAGTGAAGACTTCGTGATGAAGTCCCCACTCTCCCGGGTGAAGGTCGTGCCTGCTGAGGAAGTCTGCTTCCCAGTTGTCCACCCCCGGAATGAACACTGCTGACAGTGCTTGCACGTAATTCTCCGCCCACCGAAGAATCCTGGTGGCTTCCGCCATCGCGACTCTGCTTCTTGTGCCGCCCTGGCGGTTTACATGAGCCACCGCGGTGATGTTGTCTGACTGAATCAGCACCGGTTGGTTGCGAAGCAGGGGCTACGATTGACTCAGGGCGTTGAATATGGCCCTTAGTTCCAGGATATTTATGTGCAGACAAGCCTCCTGACTTGACCATAACCCTTGGAAATTTCTTCCCTGAGTGACTGCCCCCCACCCTCGGAGGCTCGCATCCGTGGTCACCAGGACCCAGTCCTGTATGCCGAACCTGCGGCCCTCAAGAAGGTGAGCACTCTGTAGCCACCACAGAAGAGACACCCTGGCCCTGGGGGACAGGGTGATCAGCCGATGCATCTGAAGATGCGATCCGGACCATATGTCCAACAGATCCCATTGAAAGATCCTCGCATGGAACCTGCCGAAGGGAATGGCTTCGTACGATGCCACCATCTTTCCCAGGACTCGCGTGCAGTGATGCACCAACACCTGTTTCGGTTTTAAGAGGTCTCTGACTAGAGTCACAAGCTCTTGAGCCTTCTCCGCCGGGAAAAACACCTTCTTCTGGTCTGTGTCCAGAATCATGCCCAGAAAGAGCAGACGCGTCGTAGGAATCAGCTGCGACTTTGGGATATTCAGAATCCAGCCGTGCTGTTGCAACACTTCCTGAGAGTGCGCTACGCTGATCTGCAACTGCTCCCTGGACCTCGCCTTTATGAGGAGATCGTCCAAGTATGGCATAACTGTGACTCCTTGCTTTCTCAGGATCACCATCATTTCTGCCATTACCTTGGTAAATATTCTCGGTGCCGTGGAGAGCCCAAACGGCAACGTCTGGAATTGGTAATGACAGTCCTGTACCACAAATCTGAGGTACTCCTGATGAGGCGGATAAATGGGGACATGCAAGTAAGCATCCATAAAATCCCCCTCTTCCAGGCTTGCAATGACCGCTCTGAGCGATTCCATTTTGAACTTGAATCTTTTCAGATAAAAGTTCAGGGACTTTAAATTTAATATAGGTCTGACCGAACCGTCCGGTTTCGGTACCACAAACATTGTGGAATAGTATCCCTTTCCCTGTTGAAGGGGAACCTTTACCACCACCTGCTGGAGAAATAGCTTGTGAATTGCCGCTACCACTACTTCCCTTTCTATGGGGGAAGCTGGCAGGGCCAATTTTAGATAACGTTGAGGGGGCATCACCTCGAATTCCAGCTTGTATCCCTGAGACACAATCTGTATAGCCCAGGGATCCACCTGTGGGCGAACCCACTGGTGGCTGAAATGTCGGAGACACGCCCCCACCGCACCTGGCTCCACCCGCAGCTTTCGCCAGGAGGTATCAATTGCTGCCCAGGGCGCCCCCCCCTGCGCCCTGCACCCTACAGTGACCGGAGTGTGTGGGTTAGTGTGGGTGCAATGGCGCACAGCTGCAGTGCTGTGCGCTACCTCATGTGAAGACGGGAGTCTTCTGCCGCCGATTTCGATGTCTTCTCTGCTTCTGCCGGCTTCTGTCTTCTGGCTCTGCGAGGGGGATGGCGGCGCGGCTCTGGGAACGGACGACAAGGTCAGGTCCTGTGTTTGATCCCTCTGGAGCTAATGGTGTCCAGTAGCCTAAGAAGCGCAACCTAGCCGCAGTTAGTAGGTTTGCTTCTCTCCCCTCAGTCCCACGTAGCAGAGAGTTTGTTGCCAGCAGAAGCTCTCTGAAAATAAAAAACCTAACTAAAATACTTTCTTATTAGCAAGCTCAGGAGAGCTCACTAAAAGCACCCAGCTCTGGCCGGGCACAGATTCTAACTGAGGTCTGGAGGAGGGGCATAGAGGGAGGAGCCAGTGCACACCAGATGGTACTAAATCTTTCTTTAGAGTGCCCAGTCTCCTGCGGAGCCCGTCTATTCCCCATGGTCCTTACGGAGTCCACAGCATCCACTAGGACGTTAGAGAAAATGTATTCCATTTTGGAATAAGGCTGTAACAAAATGTGGAAAAAGTGAAGCGCTGTTAATACTTCTCCGGATGCACTGTATGCCTCACATCAGGCATATGTTCATCTCATCAAGCCCTTGAAAATGATAATGCATTTGTGTGTGCAAATAATAACGTGCTTCACCATATAAACCATACTTTTGTGGTGTTATCTCAGTGAGGCGAGTGGCTAAAACTTAATTACCACCACCTTAGACACTAAAAATCAGAATGCTTTGCTTGGCCAGCAAGATTCTGCCTACATCCACTGAAATAGAAATGCTTCTAAAACATTTAGGGGCTGATTTAGAGGTGAATGCAGACGCAGTTACATCTTTTGGAGGTCACCTGTCTACAACTTTATGCAAATACCACTACAAATGCATATAAATTTGCAAGGATTGAGGCACCCACTTTTAACATGTGTATATGTAGTTATACTGCCTGGTGCATTTTTAGACTCCACTATCTGTTGCATCATCGAAACTTGCACCCTTTCTATGGAAGGTGCAGCTATTCCATGTGAATATGGCTTCCGATGCGAACGTTGAAGCATGTGTGTATGCAAACACTTTAGTGACCTGTCTGATTCTCCCTTTACATGCCCATAAGACAATCTTCATATATTTGCTTAGCCACGTCCATATCACCACCCAGAAATGATACTGGGTGGTGATATGGAGACATTTCTGATACTGTGTGTCTCTGTCACAACTGTGCCTTTGTGTGTACACACTGTGTAACATATACGCAGTTAAGAATTTTTGGGTTTTCATGCCTGTGCAGAAGCAAAGAATCGCTCAACTCCTTGAACATCGACATTGCGTGCCACCCCTTGAAAATGATAAGATTCTGGGCATAGGCGTGCGCAGCACATTTTATTAGGGGGTGCACGATTAGAGGGGCGTGTCTAGAATCGCCTATTGGGAGTGACTAACACCGCCTATTGGGAGATGGAGGGAGAGAGAGGAGCGGAGAGAGAGGGACAGAGAGGGGGAGATGGAGAGGTGGTAGACCGAGATAGTGGGGATAGACAGAGAGAGAAGGGGTAGACAGCGAGAGACAGGGGGAGACTGAGCGAAGGATAGAGAGAGTGGTGAAGAAGGAAGAAAGGTGCAGGGGAAGAGACACAGAGGGAGAGAGAGGGGGGGTGGAGATGGAGAGAGAGGCAGAGGGGGGAGTCAGAGAGAGACACACACACACAGGAGATTTGAGAGGGAGAGCAGTGGAGAAGGAGAAACGGGGGCAGAGAGAAAGAAGCAGAGATGGAGGGAGAGATGGACAGAGAGGGGGAGACACAGAGAGAGGCATAGAAGATGAATTATATTAGGGAATAGGAGAGAGAGGGAGAGCGATAGGGGTGAAGAAGGAAGAGTGGTGCAGGGGAACAGATAGAGACATGAGATGGAGAGAGAGGGGCGTAGAGGGAGAGACAGAGAGAGAGAGAGGGTATAGACGGAGAGATACAGAGGGGGAGAGGGGGGCAGAGAAAGAGACAGGGAAGTGGGAAATAGAGGTGGGGGGGATAGAGAGAGAAAGGGTGGTGGTGAAGAGAGAGGGTGGTGGTGAAGAGAGAGAGGGGCCGAGGGAGAAATAATGCACAAGAGAGAGAGGGCAGAGGGAGAGAGAGAGGATGGGGCAAGAGAGACTGGGAACTGAAGGGGAAAGAGAGAGAGAGAGAGAGGGAGCCGATGGAGAGACAAAGAGATGCTGAGCAGCACTTGAACAGATCTAGGATTGTGTTTCTCCTACCTGGACAATCAAGTGCTGTGATGGTCAGCGCCTTTGCTTCCCTCCAATGGACGTTTTGGAGCTGGGGACCTCAGGGCATGTGGAAGTATGAAAGGGGAGGAGCTGAGAGATCAACCCCTCCTCCCCCCTCCAGCTGGGGAGTCCCACAGAGGCAGCATTATGGAATATGGGGGAGGAGCTGAGAGAGCGGCCACTCCCCTTCCCTCCGGCCAGCTAGTCCCACACAGGCATCATTATTGACTCTGGGGGGAGGGGCTGAGAGTGTGGCTCCTCCTCCCCCTCCCGGCCGGGACCCGAGCATTGCAGCGGCCGCGTTGCTGTACTTGCTGAAGACTCTGGGGGAAAGGTAGCGGGCGGCGCAGCGGCATAACATTAGTCAATGTGACTCATTGTAATGCCGGCGCTGTGGCAGGAACAGGAATGAGCAGCGTGATGCAGACATGGTATGTGGGGGGTGCTGGACATTAGGGGGTGCCTGTGCGCACCAGGCACCCCCCGTGCACACGCCAATGATTCTGGGGTCTATTCATAAAGCAGCAAAAAGAGTGGAGAAGTGAGCCAGTGGAGAAGTTGCCCATGGCAACCAGTCAGCAGCTCTGAATAATTTTATAGTATGCAAATTATAAATATTACTTTAATGTTTTTTTTTTTTCTTCACTGGCTCACTTCTTCTCCACAGTTTTCACTGCTTCATGAATAGACTCCCTTGTCTTTAGTATTGCCTCAAATAAAGTGCATGTTTTTGTCCTGATATCTACTCAATTATGCTACCAAAACCCTATTTTAAGGAAATGATGTTAGAAAATAAAACAAAATGATGGGTTTCCTGTGTTGCAGATTTGTGGTGCAAGTATGGTGTCAAAAAAGCCAAGTCACTTTGTTAGAATTGGTATTTTTTTTTTTTAATTCTCTTCATTTAGGACTGTCTGTGTCATAATTTTTTAATGTGTTCTCATTCCACCTCTAGGCCATTGAGACACCAGCCTACAAACAACCCAAATCCTTCCAAGGTTGCTCAGAAAGTGGGAGGAGCTGATGTCTGTCCTCGCTGCTCTAAGTCTGTGTATGCTGCTGAGAAAGTGATCGGTGGTGGAAATGTGAGTATCACTGATGAGGACATGATTTTCATGTTGTATGTACCACACAATATTAGCATAATTTACTTATAAAGCTGGACCCTTTCTTGCGCAATAAAGTAAAGCTGGTTACACACTAGGTAATTTTCTATTACGTCCTTGAGGATGTTGGGGACACCAAAAGAACCATGGGATATAGACGGATCCGCAGGAGACATGGACACTTTAAGACTTTCAAAGGTGGCGTGACCTGGCTCCTCCCTCTATATCCCTCCCCAGACTCCGTTTAGAAAATGTGCCCGGACGAGACACAGGGCACTAGGAGGAGCTCTTAGAGTTTCTCTGAAAAGACTTAATGTTAGGTTTTTTATTTTGGGGAGATCTGCTGGCTACAGACTCCCTGCTTCGTGGGAAAGAGGGGAGAGCAGTCTAGACCCACTTCTAATGAGTTTCAGGGCTGTGCTGCTGCTGACGGATGCCTTCAGCTCCTGAGGGGAGATGAACGCTGGGCTCTCCTGGATGCTAGCTCCCACAGCTTGCCGTCCCCCCTCTTCAAGTCAGAAGACAGGTGAGTATGTGAGGAAAAGACATTTTCTCTATCGTCCTAAGTGGATGCTGGGGTTCCTGAAAGGACCATGGGGAATAGCGGCTCCGCAGGAGACAGGGCACAAAAGTAAAGCTTTTACAGGTCAGGTGGTGTGTACTGGCTCCTCCCCCTATGACCCTCCTCCAGACTCCAGTTAGATTTTTGTGCCCGGCCGAGAAGGGTGCAATTCTAGGTGGCTCTCATAAAGAGCTGCTTAGAGAGTTTAGCTTAGGTTTTTTATTTTACAGTGATTCCTGCTGGCAACAGGATCACTGCAACGAGGGACAGAGGGGAGAAGAAGTGAACTCACCTGCGTGCAGGATGGATTGGCTTCTTGGCTACTGGACATGAAGCTCCAGAGGGACGATCACAGGTACAGCCTGGATGGTCACCGGAGCCACGCCGCCGGCCCCCTCACAGATGCTGAAGCAAGAAGAGGTCCAGAATCGGCGGCTGAAGACTCCTGCAGTCTTCTTAAGGTAGCGCACAGCACTGCAGCTGTGCGCCATTTTCCTCTCAGCACACTTCACACGGCAGTCACTGAGGGTGCAGGGCGCTGGGGGGGGGCGCCCTGGGAGGCAAATGTAAACCTTTAAAAAGGCTAAAAATACCTCACATATAGCCCCAGAGGCTATATGGAGATATTTACCCCTGCCTAAATGTACTAAATAGCGGGAGACGAGCCCGCCGGAAAAGGGGCGGGGCCTATCTCCTCAGCACACGGCGCCATTTTCTGTCACAGCTCCGCTGGTCAGGAAGGCTCCCAGGTCTCTCCCCTGCACTGCACTACAGAAACAGGGTATAACAGAGAGGGGGGGCAAAATAAATGGCAATATATTAATATAAAAGCAGCTATAAGGGAGCACTTAATCATAAGGCTATCCCTGTCATATATAGCGCTTTTTGGTGTGTGCTGGCAGACTCTCCCTCTGTCTCCCCAAAGGGCTAGTGGGTCCTGTCTTCGTATAGAGCATTCCCTGTGTGTCTGCTGTGTGTCGGTACGTGTGTGTCGACATGTATGAGGACGTTATTGGTGTGGAGGCGGAGCAATTGCCAAATATGAGGATGTCACCTTCTAGGGGGTCGACACCAGAATGGATGCCTTTATTTGTGGAATTACGGGATAGCGTCAACTCGCTTAAGCAGTCGTTTGCCGACATGAGGCGGCCGGACACTCACTTAGTGCCTGTCCAGGCGCCTCAAACACCGTCAGGGGCTGTAAAACGCCCCTTGCCTCAGTCGGTCGACACAGACCCAGACACAGGCACTGATTCCGGTAGTGACGGTGACGAATCAACCGTATTTTCCAAAAGGGCCACACGTTATATGATTTTGGCAATAAAGGAGATGTTACATTTAGCTGATACTACAGGTACCACTAAACAGGGTATTATGTGGGGTGTGAAAAAACTACCAGTAGTTTTTACCGAATCAGAAGAATTAAATGACGTGTGTGATGAAGCGTGGGGTGCCCCGATAAAAAACTGCTAATTTCAAAGAAGTTATTGGCTTTATACCCTTTCCCGCCAGAGGTTAGGGAGCGCTGGGAAACACCTCCTAGGGTGGACAAAGCGCTAACACGCTTATCAAAACAAGTGGCGTTACCCTCTCCTGAGACGGCCACACTTAAAGATCCATCAGATAGGAGGATGGAAAATATCCAAAAAGGTATATACACACATGCAGGTGTTATACTACGACCAGCTATTGCGACTGCCTGGATGTGCAGTGCTGGGGTAGTTTGGTCGGAGTCCCTGATTGAAAATATTGATACCCTGGACAGGGACAATATTTTACTGTCGTTAGAACAAATAAAGGATGCATTTCTTTATATGCGTGATGCACAGAGAGATATCTGCACACTGGCATCACGGGTAAGTGCTATGTCCATTTCGGCCAGAAGAGCTTTATGGACACGACAGTGGACAGGCGATGCGTAGAGGAGTTATTTGGGGTCGGTCTATCGGATTTGGTGGCTACGGCCGGGAAATCCACCTTTCTACCTCAAGTCACTCCCCAACAGAAAAAGGCACCGACCTTTCAATCGCAGCCTTTTCGTTCCTTTAAAAATAAGAGAGCAAAGGGCTATTCATATCTGCCACGAGGCAGAGGACGAGGGAAGAGACAGCAACAGGCAGCTCCTTCCCAGGAACAGAAGCCCTCCCCGGCTTCTACAAAAGCCTCAGCATGACGCTGGGGCTTCGCAAGCGGACTCGGGGGCGGTAGGCGGTCGTCTCAAGAATTACAGCGCGCAGTGGGCTCACTCGCAGGTAAATCCCTGGATCCTGCAGATAATATCTCAGGGGTACAGGTTGAAATTAGAGACAGAGCCACCTCGCCGTTTCCTGAAGTCTGCTTTACCAACGTCCCCCTCAGAAAGGGAGACGGTTTTGGAAGCCATTCACAAGCTGTATTCTCAGCAGGTGATAGTCAAGGTACCTCTTCTACAACAAGGGAAGGGGTATTATTCCACTCTTTTTGTGGTACCGAAGCCGGATGGCTCGGTAAGGCCTATTCTAAATCTGAAGTCCTTGAACCTGTACATAAAGAAGTTCAAGTTCAAGATGGAGTCACTCAGAGCAGTGATAGCGAACCTGGAAGAAGGGGACTTTATGGTATCCTTGGACATCAAGGATGCGTATCTCCACGTTCCAATTACCCCTCACACCAGGGGTACCTCAGGTTCGTTGTACAAAACTGTCACTATCAGTTTCAGACGCTGCCGTTTGGTTTGTCCACGGCACCTCGGGTCTTTACAAAGGTAATGGCCGAGATAATATTTCTTCTTCGAAGAAAAGGCGTATTAATTATCCCATACTTGGACGATCTCCTAATAAGGGCAAGGTCCAGAGAACAGCTAGAGATGGGTTTAGCACTATCTCAAGAGGTGCAAAAGCAGCACGGATGTATTCTGAATATTCCAAAATCCCAATTAATGCCGACAACTCGTCTGCTGTTCCTGGGGATGATTCTGGACACAGTTCAGAAAAGGTTTTTCTTCCCGAAGAAAAAGCCAAGGAGTTATCTGACCTGGTCAGGAACCTCCTAAAACCAGGAAAGGTGTCTGTACATCAATGCACAAGAGTCCTGGGAAAAAATGGTAGCTTCTTACGAAGCAATCCCTTTCGGCAGATTCCATGCAAAGGGATCTGTTGGACAAATGGTCAGGGTCGCATCTTCAGATGCACCTGCGGATAACCCTGTCGCCGAGGACAAGGGTATCCCTTCTGTGGTGGTTGCAGGAGGCTCATCTATTGGAGGGCCGCAGATTCGGCATGCAGGATTGGATCCTGGTGACCACGGGTGCCAGCCAGAGAGGCTGGGGAGCAGTCACACAGGGAAGAAATTTCCAGGGAGTGTGGTCGAGCCTGAAAAAGTCTCTTCACATAAGCATTCTGGAACTAAGAGCAATCTACAATGCTCTAAGCCAGGCGGAACCTCTGCTTCAAGGAAGACCGGTGTTGATCCAGTCGGACAACATCACGGCAGTCGCCCATGTAAACAGACAGGGCGGCACAAGAAGCAGGAGGGCAATGGCAGAAGCTGCCAGGATCCTTCGCTGGGCGGAGAATCACGTGATAGCACTGTCAGCAGTATTCATCCCGGGCGTGGACAACTGGGAAGCAGACTTCCTCAGCAGACACGACCTTCACCCGGGAGAGTGGAGACTTCATCCAGAAGTTTTCCACATGCTATTAAACCGTTGGGTAAAACCAATGGTGGACATGATGGCGTCTCGCCTCAACAAAACACTGGACAGGTATTGCGCCAGGTCAAGAGATCCGCAGGCAATAGCTGTGGACGCGCTGGTAACACCTTGGGTGTACCAGTCGGTATATGTGTTTCCTCCTCTGCCTCTCATACCAAAGGTATTGAGGATTATACGGCAACGTGGAGTAAGACTAGTGGCTCCGGATTGGCCAAGAAGGACTTGGTACCCGGAACTTCAAGAGATGGTCACGGACGATCCGTGGCCTCTACTTCTGAGAAGGGACCTGCTTCAGCAGGGTACTTGTCTTTTTCAAGACTTACCGCGGCTGCGTTTGACGGCATGGCGTTTTGAATGCCAGATCCTAAAAGGAAAAGGCATTCCAGAAGAAGTCATTCCTACCTTGATAAAGGCAAGGAAGGAAGTCACCGCGAAGCATTATCGCCGTATTTGGCGAAAATATGTTGCGTGGTGCGAGCAGCGGAGTGCTCCGATGGAGGAACTTCAACTGGGTCGTTTTCCTACATTTCCTGCAATCAGGATTGTCTATGGGTCTCAAATTGGGATCTATTAAGGTTCAAATTTCGGCCCTATCAATATTCTTCCAAAAAGAATTGGCCTCAGTCCCTGAGGTCCAGATTTTTATCAAAGGAGTACTGCATATACAGCCTCCTGTGGTGCCTAAGGTGGCACCGTGGGATCTAAATGTAGTTTTAGATTTCCTCAAATCAAATTGGTTTGAACCACTAAAGAAGGTGGATTTGAAATATCTCACATGGAAAGTGACTATGTTACTGGCCCTGGCTTCGGCCGGGAGAGTATCTGAACTGGCGGCTTTGTTTTATAAAAGCCCTTATTTAATTTTCCATTCGACATAGGGCAGAGCTGCGGACGCGTCCGCATTTTCTCCCTAAGGTGGTATCAGCGTTTCACCTGAACCAGCCTATTGTAGTGCCTGCGGCTACAGACGACTTGAAGGACTCCAAGTTGTTGGACGTTGTCAGAGCCTTAAAAATATACATTTAAAGGACGGCTGGAGTCAGAAAATCTGACTCGCTGTTTATACTGTATGCACCCAACAAGTTGGGTGCACCTGCTTCTAAGCAGTCGATTGCTCGTTGGATTTGTAACAAAATTCAACTTGTACATTCTGTGGCAGGCCTGCCACAGCCTAAATCTGTTAAGGCCCATTCCGCAAGGAAGGTGGGCTCATCTTGGGCGGCTGCCCGAGGGGTCTCGGCATTACTACTCTGCCGAGCAGCTACGTGGTCAGGGGAGAACACGTTTGTAAATTTTTACAAATTTGATACCCTGGCAAAGGAGGACCTGGAGTTCTCTCATTCGGTGCTGCAGAGTCATCCGCACTCTCCCGCCCGTTTGGGAGCTTTGGTATAATCCCCATGGTCCTTTCAGGAACCCCAGCATCCACTTAGGACGATAGAGAAAATAAGAATTTACTTACCGATAATTCTATTTCTCGGAGTCCGTAGTGGATGCTGGGCGCCCATCCCAAGTGCGGATTGTCTGCAATACTTGTACATAGTTATTGTTAACTAATTCGGGTTATTGTTTAGGAAGCCATCTTTCAGAGGCTCCTCTGTTATCATACTGTTAACTGGGTTTAGATCACAAGTTGTACGGTGTGATTGGTGTGGCTGGTATGAGTCTTACCCGGGATTCAAAATCCTCCCTTATTGTGTACGCTCGTCCGGGCACAGTACCTAACTGGAGTCTGGAGGAGGGTCATAGGGGGAGGAGCCAGTACACACCACCTGACCTGTAAAAGCTTTACTTTTGTGCCCTGTCTCCTGCGGAGCCGCTATTCCCCATGGTCCTTTCAGGAACCCCAGCATCCACTACGGACTCCGAGAAATAGAATTATCGGTAAGTAAATTCTTATTTTCTCTTCAACAAAGACGGCATATAGAGGTACCGCGCATGATTTGCTCATTGCACGCCAGGCTCCCGGACTGTACGCACCGCTGGGTGCAGGGCGCTGGTGGGGGGGGGGGGCGTCCTGGGGAGCTAAAAATACCTCATAAATAAGGCTGGCATATCTGTACAGTGCCCTGGCACTGCCCGCTAACCCCCCGCCAGGATAAACATGTAAAATAAGCAGGAAGAAGTGTGCCATGTTAGGGGGCGGGGCTTCTTCCTCCGGGCTCACTCTGCGCCATTTCCTCCTCCAAGCAGCAGTGCTGATCCTTCCTCACAGCAGACAAGTACCAGGGGCTATAAAAACGAGGGGGGGGGGGCAGATTATTTCTATACAGATATATAGCGCTGCAGCTCTGTGACGCTTGAGGGTGTTTTCAGACCTGCACTTTGGCGCGGGGGTGTGAGCTGGCTGCTTTCCTTTTGTTCCCTCGCAGGCTTTTCTTTGGGTGCTGTTAGGGAGACAACATGTCTGAGGCAGAATTTTCCTCTCAAGGGGATAATGTATTGGGGACACCAAATGTTTTGGGGGCTGATTGGTTAACTGCTTTAAATGCTAATGTTACACTGTTAAATCAAAAGTTTACTGAATCTGACTCTCAACTGCAGATTTGGAAGAAATCAGTAGATGACTCTTTATTTCAAGGGTCACTGAAACGTAGTGTTGACCAATTAGATGACACAGATACCGACACGGACTCTGATACCGGTGCCGATTATGCTGATTCTAGGTTAGATCCTAAATTGGCTAAGAGTATTCAATATATTATTGGGGCTGTCAAAGACCTATTACGTATTGACGAGGACCCCTTTACACCAGAAACGAGGGTCCTTATTTACAAAGAAAAGAGACGCTCGGTTTCTTTTCCTCCTTGTTTTGAACTAAATGACCTTTTTGATGGCATTTGGAATACACCTGATAAGAAACTTCTCATTCCTAATAGGATCAAGGTGGCATACCCCTTTCCCGCAGCGGATAGGGATAAGTGGGAAATACCACCCACAGTAGACAAAGCCCTAGCACGCTTGTCTAAACAGGTAGCGCTCCCTGCGGCTCAGTCGACGACTCTTAAGGAGCCGGCTGATCGTAAGCAGGAGGCTACTTTAAAAGCTATTTTTACTACCACGCTTATTAGACCGCTTATTGCGTCAGCGTGGGTTAGTAGCGCCATTGAAAAATGGGCTGAAAGTTTATCTGCGGATTTAGATACTCTGGATAGGGATAGCATCCTAGTGACGCTTGGTTATATCAGGGACGCGGCTGCGTACTTGAAAGAGGCTGAAAGAGATGCTGACCTCCTGGGGGCTAAGGCTAATGCCATGTCAATTGTGGCTAGGCGTGCGCTATGGACTCATCAATGGAATGCTGACGCTGATTCCAAGAAACTGTTTGGTGACGGCCTTGCTGATTTAGTATCAGCAGCTACAGCGGGTAAATCTACTTATTTACCTAATGCTCCTGCGCAACAGAAGAAACCGCACTATCAAATGCAGTCCTTTCGGCCTAATAAATATAGAAAAGGCCGAGGTAATTTCTTCCTCGCTACCAAAGGTAGAGGAAGGGGCAAGAGAACTCCCGCCTCCTCGAGTTCACAAGAGCAGAAGTCCTCCCCAGCTTCCGCCAAATCCACCGCATGACGCCGGGTCTCCCTTACAGGAGACCGCTCCGGTGGGGGCACGTCTAAGGCTTTTCAGTCAGGTTTGGGTTCGCTCGGACCTGGACCCTTGGGTGTTACAAATTGTGACCCAAGGGTAAAAACTGGAATTCCAAGACGTTCCCCCTCGCCGTTTTTTCAAATCACCCTTACCAGTTTCGCTTCCAGACCGAGTTCTAGTCTGTGGAGCAATACAAAAATTATGTCAAAATCAGTTTGTGATCCCGGTCCCCCGGGCGCAACAAGGGGAAGGGTTTTATTCAAGCCTATTTGTAGTGCCGAAGCCGGATGGCTCGGTACGACCAATCCTCAACCTAAAATCTCTAAATTTTTTCCTGAAGAAATTCAAATTCAAGATGGAGTCTCTCTGAGCGGTGATCTCCAGCCTGGAGGAGAGGGAATTCATGGTGTCTTTGGACATAAAGGATGCCTACCTTCATGTTCCCATTTATCCCCTTCATCAGAGTTATCTCCGGTTTGCAATCCAGGATACTCATTACCAATTTCAGACGTTGCCGTTAGGCCTGGCCACGGCTCCAAGGGTTTTCACAAAAGTCATGGTAGAAATTATGGTTCTCCTCAGAAAAAGAGGAGTTACAATTATCCTGTACTTGGACGATCTCCTGATAAAGGCGAGGTCCAAGTAAAAACTAGTACAGGACATTGCACTGTCGCTTCTACAACAGCACGGCTGGCTCTTGAACCTGCCGAAATCACACTTAATTCCAACAACCCGGTTGGCATTTTTGGGTATGATTCTGGACACGGTCCAGCTGAGAGTGTTCCTCCCTCCGGAGAAAGCACTAGAAATTCAGAGTTTGGTAAAACTCCTTCTGAAACCACAACTGTCTCCATTCATCAATGCATTCGATTGCTGGGGAAGATGGTGGCGGCATACGAGGCCTTCCAATTCGGGAGGTTCCATGCCAGAGTGTTTCAGTGGGACCTGTTGGACAAATGGTCCGGATCCCACCTTCATATGCACCGGAGGATAGTTCTATCCCCCAACACCAGAATCTCACTCCAGTGGTGGCTACACAGCTCTCACCTCTTAGATGGACGCAGATTCGGGATCCAAGACTGGATCCTAGTGACCACGGATGCAAGTCTCTGGGGTTGGGGAGCAGTCACACAAGGGGTGACCTTCCAAGGACGAGTCAGGAAACTCTTCTTCACATAAACGTGCTGGAGTTGTTGGCCATTTACAACGGCCTTCTACAAGCGGAGCATCTTCTTCGAAGCCGGCCTGTCCTGATCCAATCGGACAATGTGACAGCAGTAGCATACATAAACCGCCAAGGCGGCACAAAGAGCAGAACAGCAATGGCAGAAGCCACAAAGATTCTTCGCTGGGCAGAGACTCGGGTATGCGCTCTGTCTGCAATTTTCCTTCCGGGAGTGGACAACTGGGAAGCAGACTTCCTCAGCAGACACGATCTACATCCAGGAGAGTGGAGCCTCCATCAGGAGGTCTTCTCCCTACTAACGAATCTATGGGGGGTTCCCCACATAGACATGATGGCGTCCCGCCACAACAAAAAACTACTAAAGTATTGTTCCCGGTCCAGGGACCCTCAGGCGGCGGCAGTGGATGCGCTGACGTCACCTTGGGTGTATCCGTCGGTGTACGTTTTCCCTCCGCTTCCTCTCATTCCAAAGGTTCTGAGAATCCTAAGAAAATCGCATTTCAGCGCTCCTTGTAGTTCCAGACTGGCCAAGGAGAATTTGGTACCCGGATCTTCAGGAGTTGTTAGTCGAAGATCCATGGCCTCTTCCTCTTCGCTAGGATCTGCTGCAGCAGGGGCCGTTCGTCTATCAAGACTTACAGCGGCTACGTTTGACGGCATGGCGGTTGAACGCCAGATTTTAGCTTGTAAGGGTATTCCTGATGAAGTCATCCCCACACTTATCCTTGCTAGGAAGGGTGTGACGTCGAAACACTATCACCGTGTTTGGAGGAAATATATTTTCTGGTGCGAGTCCAAGAAAGCTCCAGTGGAGAAGTTTTGACCTTGGACGTTTTCTCCATTTTCTACAAAATGGAGTGGATGCTGGCCTTAAATTAGGCTCCATAAAAGTGCAGATTTCTGCTTTGTCAATTTTCTTTCAGAAACAATTGGCGTCACTTCCTGAGGTGCAGACCTTTGTAAAAGGGGTCCTGCACATCCAACCTCCTTTTATGCCACCTGTGGCACCTTGTGACCTTAATGTGGTTTTGACATTCCTAAAATCATATTGGTTTGAACCTTTAAGTAAAATGGAGTTGAAATTCCTCACTTGGAAGGTTGTCATTTTGTTAGCATTGGCATCCGCAAGGCGGGTGTCTGAATTGGCGGCCTTGTCTCACAAGAGCCCTTATTTGATCTTCCATGAAGATAGGGCAGAATTGAGAACTCGGCAACAATTTCTGCCAAAGGTGGTTTTCTCTTTTCATATTAACCAAACTATTGTGGTGCCAGTGGCTACTGGCACTTTGGCTGAGGAAAAGTCTCTGGATGTCGTCAGAGCTTTGAAAATTTACGTTGCCAGAACGGCTCCAGTTAGAAAAACAGAGTCTCTGTTTGTGCTATATGCTCCCAATAAACTTGGGTATCCTGCTTCCAAGCAGACCATTGCCCGCTGGAGTTTGCCGTTACCTAAATCGGTAAAAGCCCATTCCACTAGGAAGGTGGGCTCATCTTGGGCGGCTGCCCGTGGTGTTTCGGCATTATAACTTTGCCGAGCTGCTTCTTGGTCGGGGTCAAACACGTTTGCTAAGTTTTACAAGTTTGATACCTTGGCCGATGAAGACCTAAAGTTTGGTCAATCGGTGCTGCAGAGTCATCCGCACTCTCCCGCCCGGTATAGAGCTTTGGTATAATCCCATGGTTCTTTTGGTGTCCCCAACATCCTCAAGGACGTAATAGAAAACAGGATTTTAATACCTACCGGTAAATCCTTTTCTATAAGTCCGTAGAGGATGTTGGGCGCCCGTCCCAGTGCGTACTGTATCTGCAGTTTAGTTCTGGTTACACACAGGTTGTGTTATGGTTTCTTCAGCTTGTTGCTGAATTTTGATCATGTCCGTTGGCATGTGTTCAGTTCAATGCCATGTTATTCGGCATGTTTATGGCGTGAGCTGGTATGATGCTCACCTTGTTGTTAATTCCTTTCCTCAAAATGTCCATCTCTCCGGGCACAGTTCCAAACGGAGTCTGGGGAGGGATATAGAGGGAGGAGCCAGGTCACGCCCCCTTTGAAAGTCTTAAAGTGCCCATGTCTCCTGCGGATCCGTCTATATCCCATGGTTCTTTTGGTGTCCCCAACATCCTCTACGGACTTATAGAAAAGGATTTACCGGTAGGTATTAAAATCCTGTTTTTAGTAACGATATGGACGATAACGACATTTCTGAACAATATTATCCAGTGTGTACGCACTATTTTTTTTTTTTTTTTTCATAGATGCGTTCTCCCACTGGTCGTTAAGAAGCTTTTCTGTCGTCTGTACATGCAGGTCAATTTTGACTAATCATCTGAAACTGCATGTTTGGGGTGCTGGCATAATGACGTCACTGACCAACATCATTGGCGATATCGTTCAGTGTCTATGCACGGTCTCATTTGCCAGGGAGCTCAACGGCAAACACTGACGATATTGCTCCTGGAGCATATCGTCTCATGTGTACCCAGCTTAACAATTTTTGTGTAATATTGTCAAAAAGTAAAAATACAGGATAAAAAAATCCATGTACTGTACCTATACTGTAACTACAAGTGGCTTTGACTAAAAGTACAAATATTATCCCAAACCTAAATTTTGTTTTGGGGTGAGTAAGAAATATTTTAAAAATAAGATTCTCCAATATAAAGAAGTCTAGTCTTGGAGGCTACCTCCAGTCTTCATAAAAAATCATTATGCCAAGTACTGACATTGCAACAATAACTCCTAATCGTAGAGATGGGATTTCTGCCTGAAATTGACCAACTAGTCCGAATGATGACCAACTGGTCCAAATGAAATGCAATGTTGCTGCTGATTGACAAACGGGATTTTAAGACCTGTCACTCATTAGAAACATTGGTACATAGTTTTTTTTTTTTTTGGAAGTACAGTATGTATTTTTTTTAAGGAGCATATCTTTCCATTGAGGAGTATTGTTATACAGCTGAAACTCAGAAAATTAGAATATCGTGAAAAAGTTTATTTCAGTAATTCAACTTGAAAGGTGAAACTAATATATTATGTAGATTCATTACATGCAAAGTGAGCTATTTCAAGCCTTTATTTGTTATAATATTGATGATTGTGGCTTACAGCTTAAGAAGACCCCAAATCCAAAATCACAAAAAAATAGAATATTACATAAAATCAATAATTTTTTTTTATTTAAATACAGAATTGTCGGCCCTCTGACGCGTATAATCATGCATATGTACTCAGTACTTGGTTTGTCCCCTTTTGCATGAATTACTGCCTCGATGCGGCGTGGCATGGATTCTATCATCCTGTGGCACTGCTGAGGTGTTGTGGGAGACCAGGATGCTTCAATAGCGACCTTCAGCTCTTCTGCATTGTTTGGTCATGGTGTGGTGTGTGGGGTTTTTTGTTTTCCCCCCTGATGAATTGTCTCAAGCATAGATATATGCATGAGAGTGATTTTGAAGCCTATTAATGCAATCCCTTTCTGTACCCATAAAAAGTGGGATTGCACTGTTTGTTTCCAAGCTTGCAGAGCTGTCATCAGTCAAATGGCAATGTGTGTTTAAGCAAAGACAGAAGTACCATTTCACGTATATGAAGTTATTCCAATATCAACAAAATAGGAAACTGCTACATATTTGTGCAGTTTCATATAATATTGTTACGAATAGGAATATTACGCCAGAAAATTTTCTTGTCAATTCATAATAGCTTAAAATGAAAACCTTCATAAAGTTCCATTAATGTGATTTCTAAAGTAAAGCAGCAATGTCACTGGCACCAGTGTCCCAAAGTCTGTCCTCAAGGAACTGTAACAGTCCAGGTTTTAAGGACACCCAGTCAATTTAATATAAGTATGTGGATATCATTTAAAACTTGTACTGTTAGTGTGTCTTGGGAAACCCTGCTCTAACTCATCAATGAACACTGCTGTATCTGTTTTATATGACTACGTAATACAATTTTTTTTTTTAAGGAAATGGAGAATAATAATATTTGTACATAAAAGAAAGTACTGATTTAGTCTACAATAGTGTTGACAAATTTCCAATACTCTGTATCTATCTGTTCCGTCCATCTTGCAGTCATGGCATAAGGGCTGCTTCCGTTGTGCCAAATGTGGGAAAGGTTTGGAATCGACTACATTGGCCGATAAAGATGGAGAGATCTACTGCAAAGGTACATAACTGTTACATGTTCTATTAGTGCAATGCTGTTTTCAGAAACCTATACCTCACTTAAGCAACATCAGTGGCTCCCAAACTGTAAGTCACAGCACTCTATGTGGAAAATTTCTTGAGAAATTCAGCAAAAATGATTAAATTAAGTAAATTGTGCTTACCTGACATCCATAGTGTCAGTTATGGGGTGGTGGACAGAGTTGCACTTCTGATTGTCCACACATTTAATAATTGGCAGCCACCAGCACTGACCATAAATATTTTGATTTGGTCCTGGACCACCAACCGTGGCACCCCTGCAAGTCGCCTGCAGCACCCTCTGGTGCCGTGGCATGGAGTTTGTGAATCACTGAGCTACCTGATATGTTGTGCAGTCATGGTACCTGCGACCACTGTGCACAACCATTGTGTAGTGTGTACTCCCAATCTGTTGCTCGGACACATCGTATTGTCCCATCTGATGGACAGTACTGCACGTCAGATGGGATGATACAATGGGGGTAATTCCAAGTTGATCGCAGCAGGAATTTTGTTAGCAGTTGGGCAAAACCATGTGCACTGCAGGGGAGGCACATATAACATGTGCAGAAAGAGTTAGATTTGGGTAGGTTATTTTGTTTGTGCAGGGTAAATACTGGCTGCTTTATTTTTACACTGCAAATTAGATTGCAGTTTGAACACACCACACCCAAATCTAACTCTCTCTGCACATGTTATATCTGCCCCCCCTGCAGTGCACATGGTTTTGCCCAACTGCTAAAAAATTTCCTGCTGCGATCAACTTGGAATTACCCCCTCAGTGAGTGTATCTTAGCATAGCAGAATTTCTAATGAAAGATTAGCAAAACGAAAGCAATTTCCTTGCAGTTTCTGAGTAGCTCCAGACCTACTCCTAGATTGCGATCACCTCAGTCCGTTTAGTTCCTGGTTTGACGTCACAAACACGCCTAGCGTCCGACCAGCCACTCCTGAGTTTTTTACCTGGCACACCAGCGTTTTTTTAGGACACTCCCTGAAAACGGCCAGTTTTCGCCCAGAAACACCCACTTCCTGTCAATCAGCAGAGCGATTGAAAAGCTTTGTTCGCCTTTGAGTAAAATAGCATAGTTTTGTGTAAATTTGCTTGGCGCGTGCGCCCTGAGATGCATGCGCAGAACTGCCGGATTTTAGCCTATTAGCAATTCTGCTAAAATTAGCAGCGAGCGAACAACTCAGAATGAGGGCCATTATGCGGTGTGGACACAATATATTATTGCATTGTAACAGATTATTGCATTTTTCAGTTGTGTACCCAGCTTTAGTTATCAATCACCCTAGCCCAGTAGTTGCCAAACTTTCTTAAATCACAGCACCCCAGAGTATATAAAAAAAAAAAAAAAAAAAAAAAATTCATTGCACCACTAGGCCAAAATTATATTTTTAGATATTCAGATAAATTGTAAATTAACAGTGCTAATCTGTATTCCTAAGGCTCAGTAACTGTATGTGTTGATGGCGTTCAAAATAAAAAAAAATTGCATTTTTCGGGGAACAAGTAATAGGTTTAGAACTTACAGTTCTGCAGCAATAAAAGAGAGGCTAGCATGTGCCATGATCACCAACACTGGACTTCTGAAGACTATGGGAAGACCTTATGGACCAGTGTATAAAAATTTGAAGTCTTTGGTTCAGCACACAGGGTTTTTGTACACCATCAATTGCTGAATAGATGACTGCCATCCTGAATCAAAAGGGCTCTTGCATCATTTTGTAACACTATGCAGTAGCCTCCTGGTCTAAGCGTAGTTGGTTAAAGGTTCTTCCTACCACAAGATGGTGACACAAAATGTATACCTTTACATAAAAGAATGAGCTAGTAGGCTTCAAATACTGGAATGGCCAGGAGAGAGAGTCCAGAGTTGATCACTTACCTGGTGTTGTTGCATTAGATGTGACAGCAAGCAGGTGAGCTTTCCTTGCTGTGGCCACATCCCATGAGTCCACAGGCTCTGCTGCTCTGGCACCCTGTAACAGGGAAATATATTCCTCTTGAAGGGTGAGAATTTGGAGGTCATTGTTTGCAGATATTGCATGCTTTTTGTGCTCCTCTGAATGCCTTCTGATTGCCATTCTGGGGCAGTCATTCTCGAGGCTTGCTGAATTTCTCCCCTGATCACCGATCTCTGCACACACAGAGAGGCTGAGGTGTGCGCAGGGGGAATCACCAGTCCCCTCTGAGTTGCAGCGGTGCAAGTGGGCGAATACAAAGTACCCTTAAAAAATGTAGCCATGGGTACGCCATACCCACCGCCGCCGGGCCGCCGCTTCCTCCCTCCCTCCCTCTACTGCTGCTGTGAGGGTAGGAGAGCGTAGCGTGCGCCTCTCCTGCCCCTCAGTGTCTGCCTTCATATCGGCGCTCGCGGGCCGGCAGCCAAGGCTCCTGATTGGCTCATGGATCGGCGCCTAATTGAAGGTAGACACCCGCACCTCTGCCGGAGACTGAGGGGTTGGAGAGGCGCACGCTGTGCTCTCCTCTCCTCACACGCAGGACAGCAGCGCGATAAGCAAAAGGGGGATGGGCACTGAGGACGTGTACTTGGCACTGTAGGGACATGTGTATATGGCACTGGGGGCATATCTGGCACTGTGGGGGGCATTTGTGTATCTGTCACTATGGGGCAATGTGTATCTGGCACTGTTGGGGTCATGTGTATCTGCCCTCCCCACCCCATATGTGTATCACGCACACATTTTTATTGGCCACGCCACATTTGGCATTTGGTCACACCCATTATTTTTTTTAATGCTGGCGCACACCGTTCCTATAAGACATATTTTTTTCTACTTGCACCACTGGGGAAGATGGAAATAGATAAATAATATGTTTAGAAGTGGAGTGCACGGTCTGCAATCTGTGACCTTTGCGGTAAGGGTAAAACATTTATATCAGGATCTATGGGTATAAGGTTAAGCAGGGCTTAAAGACACTATTCACTTAAACCCCGTCACTGCCCACCTGCTTCTTCTCTCTGGGCATCTCCAATGAAAACGTTTTAGTATCTTGCAAGCTGGTGTGACCCTCCAGTTTCCTTTCTGGCTTAATTATATTTATATTGCCCCAGCAGTGATATTGCCCTCTGCCTTTTCTTGTTTTTCCTTGGCGGGAAACACTTGTGATAGAAACAGAGAAAAGTTGGAATTAAGTGATGTACAAAATTGGCAATCTGAATAAATTTAAGCTGTATGTTCTCAAGGCTACTATGGTCTCCTACAGCTGCATGGTATGTCAATGTCTGACAATGATACATAAGTAGCCTTAAGTGTGCAGTTTAACTCTATTCAGGAAGCCCGTAATGAGTATTGCTTCTTTCATAGAAATACTGTAAGACTGATCACAAGAAAAGCAGGCAGCTCTTGAAAGTTTCCTTTTATAAATGACTGGTACAAGTGCTTGCCATCTCTCACTTTAGACCAACCTTTGCCCCTACTACAGTCAACCTATGAGGATCACTCTAGTTGTGTGTGCGCTACATTTTCATTCTTTTGTGAATCATTTTGTTCTTCCTCTCCATTTCTTGTATATTCCTACTGTGTACTAGGTCAGTTTTTCTACGATTTTTATTTTATGCTTTGGTATTATGTGACAGTTTTCATTGAACCAATTAAATTTTATATCTTCTTCATCCCTAGCATGCTACGCAAAGAACTTTGGTCCAAAAGGATTTGGCTTTGGTCAGGGTGCTGGAGCACTAGCCCACACATCATGAATGCTCTATAATTCTGTGTCTGCACTTGTACCCTCATCAACAGAAGTTAAATGATCAGTGGCAGGCACTGCTGCTTTCCACTGCTAAGAATGACATGCTGCAGCTTTGACTATGCAATTTACGCAAGCATAGGCATGTGTGATATGTGTGTCTAGCATATGTTTAAACAAAACCAAAACTGAATTGACACTTATGCTGCTTTTGTAAACACTACAGACTCATCATTACATTGCTGTATGTTCTTATACTTTTTTTGGTGGCTATTGCTCCTAATAGGCTCACTGTGGAATTGAGAAGGCTGTAAAGGGTAGCTGTGTGATTGCTTTTTGTTTTGTCACAATTAATTAGTGGTTCTCACCTAAATGTATTAAAGGAATATTTATATCACCATGTGGCTCATTATTTAATCTGAAGATGGAGTTAACATATGGGGCCTCGCTCCAAAAAGCTTCATCTTTTAGTACTTCATACAGTACATATGGGAAAGACCATAGTCCCATTGAGAATTATTGGGACTGTGGTCTGAAGTGCTACCTAGCCTCTTGCAGGAGATAACTGTGATATCTCCCGCATTAGTCTGGGTACACACCTATACAGTTGTTGGCAGAGTTAGAGGTAGAATATAGTCAGTGCTGCACCGCACCCTTTTGGCCTTGCCCCCTTCAGCAGAGCCCTGCCCCCACAGCACATATTATGTGTCTGATTAATCTCTATAGCAGTCATAGCTTTTCAATATTTTATATGCAGGGGGTTATAAAAAGGTGTGTGTATATCAGTCACGTGCGCTGCGGTGAGGCTACCTCATCGCATGTCCCTGCTACATGTGGATATATTTTTGCTGCAGACTTCACCCAAACACACACGCATTATTTTCCTACCTTTATTTTCTCCCTCTCCAGACCACCTTGTTTTTCCTCCCCTCATCTGGTTCTAGCCCAGATCTCCAGCCTTCTTCCTCCGAGCACTGACAGTCCTTTCACCTGAAATTCTGCCCTAGCATAGATGCCTTGGAAATGTCCCACTCCCAACACTTTCACTTCGAGCTGCTCCCTGAAAACAGAAATTGCGCTGATGTGTGGACAGCAGGGGGCATTTCAAATCCAGCACTGGGCATGAGCCAACAGGACGTGGCAGACTGTCAGACTCTCTGCAACCCGCTGCGTCTCCTCTTCAGTGGCGCAGCGTGATGTTGTGGCGTCACGTGCCGTATAATAAACAGGATTAGTATGATTTGCCGATGGCTGGGATGCCGGTGGCTAGAATCCCGACTGTTGCATCCCGTTCATCAGAATGCAGACAGCCCCACAGTAAGCTGCCTAACCTAACCCTCTCTTGTGGTGTCCAACCCCAACCCTAACCCTCCCTTCCCTGCTGCCTAAACCTATTCCTCCCCACTTGATCCCAAACCTCCCCTTCTAAGTGCCTAACCCTCCCTCCTGGTCCCCAACCCTCCCGGCACTGCAGTCTAACCCCAATCCCCCTTCTGCAGCCCAAACCTAACCCCCCCCCCCCCCCCCCTCTTCCCGCAGCAGGATGACAGTGCATCCTGCTGTCCGGACGTTCGGGATGCTGGCTGTCGGTACTGTGATGCCGGCATTCCGAGTGACGCCGGCAGTGCGTCCTCCCTACCTCCCGGTATATTGACGGCCGGGATCCCATATGTCGGGAAGCTAATTGCTTCCCTAATAAACTTTATTATACAGCGTTGGCGGCTAGCGGGTCCTTTCTCCATTTTTCCTGCACGAGTGGTGGGTGGACATGGGCTCATCATCACTTTATTGCAGCGGTGGTGGGTGGACTGAGGCACAGTTTCACCATGTGGCAAATACTAATGGGTGGGTGGTATGAGTGAGCCAGGCCCCCTCCCTGTCATAGTGTCCAGGCCCTGGGACAGTTGTCCCCACAGTCCCCTCTTGATGGCGACCCTGAAGAACAAGTTTATTAATGCATTAGTCTGATGACACGCATCATAATTTTTTATGAAGGTCATAGTTTCCAACAATGCCATTTGAACAAGAACATTGCGCACACATGGTCACAGGGGTAATTCAGATCTGATCGTAGATGTGCTAAATTTAGCACATCTACGATCAGTTACTCAGACATGCGGGGGGCGCCCAGCAGAGGGCTAGTCCGCCCCCATGTCAGGCCCTTCCCACCCGCACCGGTGTGAAAGCATCGCACGGCGGTGATGCTTTTGCACCCGCAGAGTAGCTCCCTGGCAGGCGGCTACTTTGCCGTGTCCTGGGTCACAGCGCACTCCCCAAAGAGCTTCAGACTGAGATCGCTGACGCTGCAGTGATCCAGTCTGAATTAGGCCCATAGTTTCCAACAATAATGCTATTTGAACAAGAACATTATGTCTCACTGTTAATGTTTATTTTTCACTTTTGCTTTAAAAAAGTCACAGTAATAGTCTTTTTAACAAGATATATAATAAAAGTCATATTTTATATAGTCTTATTATTTGCATCTCTATGCAATTTGTTTTTCTTGTTCTAGCACACATTGGCAACCAATTTGTTTGTGGAAGCACCCCCCAAACGTGACTGAATTTGACGTGATAATAATATGGGGTAAAATATAGTAGAACTGATCTATTGTTGGTAAAGAACTAGTGCAGTAGTATTTTCCCAATTCCCTTTTTACAGAGGGACCCTCAAAAACCATGAGGAAGAGCACGGCTTGTGGGACAGCAGGAGACTCAATCAACAAACTGGAGCCTCCTGCTGAATGTGGGAGGGTAGGCAACTCTACCTTGCTCTTCCTCCCTTATGCGGCTTCCTCAGGGCAGATCATGACATGACCCCTCAACTTCGTGCGCCACATTCTGTAAACACCTACCTACTTTTGAAAACTATTTTCAATGAGACTAAGTATGGCAAACCTAATATTTTCTGTTTGACACATGCTTTTATTTTGGATTACATTTGACTATTCTGCCTTTCAAGTCTTTTAAGTGCAGTTATCAAATGCTTTCTGGTATTCTATCTGTGTGTGCATCTCCGAGTACTAGTCGGTGGCAGTTGCACAGGTGGGGCTGCATTGCAAAATTCAAATAGGGGAGCCAAACCAACTGCCAGTGATTCCTGGCTGATGATGTTTGGCAGCATTTTGGGTGGCAGTTGGTGTGGCTCCCTTATTTAAATAGTTGTGTGGAATCAGGTTGTAAAATCCAACACTTCTGAGCATGTTTATGCCCTATATTTTAAAGGTAAATGCTTTTACGAGCTGTGTTGGGCATAAACACACTCAGAGGTGTCAGGTTTTACAACCCGACTCTTCATAAATTAATCCTGTAGTCTTCATGCACCAGTTTAGTCATGTTAATGTATACTATTGAACAAAGCCTGGTGCAACTGTGAACCAGTAAGCATATACTGCTATTTGGAAAATTGGGGCTGCTGTAGGTGAAAAGTCAAATATATACAATGTTAATGTATTTGGCATACAAAGTCAAATACATAAATGAAGAAGAAACATAATTATCTTGAGCATTTGCAAGAAACATATTAATGGATTTTGCAGTTCTTATGGATTTTTAGTCCATAAAAGTAAGGGATAAGAATAAAAATAAAATGCACTTTTTTTCATAAAACATGCACTTCCTTAAAATTCCACAAGATGGCAACAACTGTGATACTTTACAGGGAGCAATATAATAAACAATACTTGGAGATAAATAAGTGCAGCACTGGGCAAATTATATTGAAAGTTCCTTGCTGCAAGATTACAAATTTATATCGTAGACTGAAAAAAACAGTAGGTGATAATTTAGGGCATATACTAGAAGTCACATTAAAGTATGGAATTAAAATCTGACCAACCATATAAAAAATAGGAAGTGTGTAGGAGTATTAATTTAGAAATCTATGTGAGTGAAAGAGTATTAGGAGCCTCAAAGAGTTGGAGTAAGGACTCGGTGGTGCAAGTAGAAATATTTTCTTAGTGGTACTGAGTATGCTGAAGAATGGGCAGGGTCACATGTCATGAGGGGGCATGACCACATGACACTAGGGGGAGTGGCCACACAGCACAGTCCCTTTTCTTTGAACTCTGGAGCATACTTGCCTACCCTCCCGGAATGGCCGGGAGGCTCCCGAAAAACGGGTGACCCTCCCGGCCCCCCGGAAGAGCAGGCAAGTCTCCCGATATCCGCGGGTCACCCCCTGCCCGCCGCCCACTTAACGAGTAAAGTGGGCGGTCCGGGCAGGCGATGATGCGATTCTTGTTGAATCGCGTCATCGTAACCACGCCCCCTGCTGTATAATGCCGGTAATCGGGGCATTACACAGCGGGGGGCGTGGCTTAAATGACGCGGTCCAGTAGCCACACCCCTGGTCCGCCTCCGTTCCGCCTCTGGCCCGCCCTCCTGTCACGTCACCTCACTGCCCGCCCCCCCTGCTGAGCCGACGGGCTGCTCTCTCCCGGAGAGAGCAGCCCAGAAGTCGGCAACTATGCTCTGGAGGCAAGGTTAGAAATATATAATAATATATAATAATGCCCCTGGTATAATAGAAATATATAGTAATACCCCCAGTATAGTAGAACTATATTGTAATGCCCCCAGTATAATAGAAAAATATAGTCATACCCCCAGTATGATAGTGATATATAGTACTGCCTCCAGTATAATAGAAAGATATTGTAATGCCCCCAGTATAATAGAAATATATTGTAATGCCCCCAATTTAATAAAAATACATAGTAATGCTCCCATTATAACAGAAATATACACTGTAGTAGTGCCCCCAGTATAATAGTAGTGTCTACATTACAATATAAATATATAGTAATACCCCCAGTATAATAGAAATATATAGTAGATATAGTAGCAGAGGTTAAAGTGAGCCGGAACGGGGTGTTTCGCCAGTACCATTTGGAGACGGAACGCAGGTCCGTCTCCTCCGGCTCTCCTAAGACCTAACCTAGCGAAAGGTCGGGCGCCGACTCTTTCCCCCTAAGCGCAGCCGGAAGCTGGAGCTCACTCCTGAGCTCCGGCTTCCAGCTCAAGCAGTGTGTGCTGCTGTGCGCTATGGGAGAGTCGTCATGACGTCTCTCTCATAGCTGCGCGGAGCGGGTGCCAGATGGAGGCTGCGGTCCGGAGGCGGGAGCGGGCCAGGTGAGTATTGTGTTTTGTTTTTTTAATATTTTGTGTGTGTAAGCAGCGCTACTAGAGGGGGGAACTGGAGGCATATCTACTGGGCGGCAAACCTACTGGGGGCATATCTACAGTGGGCATAACTACAGGGGTCACATCTACTGGGGACATAACTATGGGGGCACATCAACTGGGGCAAACCTACTGGGGGCATATCTACAGCAGGCATAACTAAAGGGGCCACACCTACTGGGGGCATAACTACTGGGGCACACCAACTGGGGGCATACCTACAGTGGGCATAACTACAGGGGGCACATCTACTGGGGACAACTACGGGGACATTACTACTGGGGGCACACCAACTGGGGGCATATCTACAGCGGGCATAACAACAGGGGGCATATCTACTGGGGACATAACCACAGGGGGCATAACTACGGGGGCATTACTACTGGGGGCAATACTAATGAGAACATTGCATAGGGTGCACTTAATAAGGGGCATCACTCCTGGGGACATAAGGGACACTACTACTGGGGGCACTGAATAAGGGCACCAATACTATGGGCTCTACATAAGGGGCACTACTGCTGTGGGCACTACCACTACAGTGGGTATTGCATAAGGGGCACTACGACTGTGGGCATTATGTGTATTAGGGGTGCTACTACTGTGGGCTTTGTGTAAAAGAGGCACTAATGTGTGTCATAACATGAATAAGGGACACTACTACGGGTGTAATGTGAATAAGATTGTGCTACTGTGCGGCAGAATTTGAATTGGGGATACTATTGGGTGACAGCGCACCCTTGTTCGAGGCCATGCCCCTTTTCTGCGGCAATCCCTTTATTTCGCAAGCATGGGGGGGGGATTCAGAACGCTCGTCAGAACGCTTTTAGGTTGGGGGGGCAAGATATAATCTAATTTTGACGCCCCTATACTGCTGAATCGCTAAAGGGGGTCATTCAGATCTGATCGCTGGGCTGCTAATTTTGCACTCCTGCATTCAGATAGGCGCTGTCTCCAGGGGGCGTGTATATTCACTGTGCAAGTGTGCGATCCTATGTGTATGCTGAGCTGCAAAAATGTACTTTGTGCAGTCTCTGCCCAGCCCAGGATTTACTCCTCCAGTGCGACAGAATCAAATTGATCAGGGTCGGAGCTGACGTCAGGCACCCTCTCTGAAAACGCTTGGGCACGCCTGCATTTTTCCGAACACTCCCAATAAACTATCAGTTACCACCCAGAAACGGCCTCCTCACCTTGCAAACGCCCATGCGATCTGATTTTTCGCACCATCCTGTTGCTGCCCGGCGATGCCCTTTGTTGTCCGACGCATGTAGGCATTGTGGTGCACATGCATGCACAGTTAGTACCTGATCACCCGCTGTGCGGAAACGCACAGCAGTGATCAGGTCTGAATGACCCCCAAAGGCCAGATCCACATGAAAACATTGAGAAGACCAGATCCACACTAAATCCCCACACCCAGAAAAGCATACTACTGTATTTTTTTGGCTGCCTCATGTACAGATGTAGCCACACTCATCATCACAACATGGATGGTGTGGCTAATGTGCCCGCATCTATGGCATGCATGCTATAGACTTCAATGTTGCAATCGACCGACTGCGACTAGTTGCAGCACGGTGTATGCTGCAGCTTGCAGCAATGCGTATGCCCATGCATATGCATCGTGGCAACTATGGGGGTAATTCCAAGTTGATCGCAGCAGTAAATTTTTTAGCAGTTGGGCAAAACCATGTGCACTGCAGGTGGGGCAGATATAACATGTGCAGAGAGAGTTAGATTTGGGTGGGTTATATTGTTTCTGTGCAGGGTAAATACTGGCTGCTTTATTTTTACACTGCAATTTAGATTGCAGATTGAAAACACCACACCCAAATCTAACTCTCTCTGCACATGTTATATCTGCCCCCCCCTGCAGTGCACATGGTTTTGCCCAATTGCTAACACAGTTCCTGCTGCGATCAACTCAGAATTACCCCCTATGAGCGTGGCTACATCTGTAATTAGTGACAAGAATGTCTGATTGTATGATGTCACTTCAGCTCTCCCATGTCACTCTAGTTTCCCACCACATGACCCATGTAGCAGGGAGAGTAGATCAAGCACTAGCAGTGACCAGTGCAGTGCTGGCGACGAGGTGACTGATAGTAGTATACCTCCCAACTTTTGCTTGGATGGAGTCGGGACTAACATGTGGCTTTGCTGCACGATGATCCGGAAAGGGAGCATGGTATCGGCTGTAATGGGCATGGCCTCGTCAAAGTGGGCGTAGTCTCATCAGACGGACCACTTTCTAGCCTTTTGGGAGCATACCCAGTGCACCCCCAGCAGCTGGGCAGCCCCCTGCTCCCCTCCCTGCACTGAATACATGCTGTGCGCGTGCAGAGCAGAGCAGCTGGTGATCAAGGGCTCCTCCAACTGCCCCCCCCCCCCCACACACACACACACGCGCGGGACACTGCTGCCTGTGGGAGGGACAATGTCCGAATAGTGGGACTGTCCTGCTGGAATCGGGACAGTTGGGAGGTATGTAGTAGCCGTGGGAGTTATAGGGAGGGCGAGGGCAGGGATGCTGAAGGGAAGTTACAGTGAGGGTGAGGGCATTGTTGCTGACAGGGAGTAAGAAGGAGTGTGAGGAGCACTGAGGGGGGAGTTACAGGGAGGGTGAGGGAAGGGGCACTGGGGGGGACTTACAGGGAGGGTGAGGGCAGGGGCCCTTGGTGGAGTTAGAAGGAGGGTGAGGGCAGGGATGCTGACAGGGAGCTACAGGGAGTGTGCTGACAGGGAAGCTAGGGGGAGGGTAAGGGATGGGACCCTGAGGGGGAGTTACAGGAAGCATAAGAGTAGGGATGCTGAGTGGGAGTTAGAAGGAGGGTGAGTGCACATTGAGGTGGGAGCTACATGGAGGGTGAGGGCAGGGACGCTGATAGGGAGTTACATTGAGAGTGAGGGCAGGGACGCTGACGGGGAATTACAGGGAGGGTGAGTGCATGGATGCTGGTGGGGTGTTAAAGGGAGGGTGAAGGCAGGGGCACTGAGGGGGGAGTTACAGGGAGGGGAAGGCAGTGGCACCGAGGGTGGACTTACAGGAAGAGTGAAGGCAGGGGCCTAAAAAAATAGCTTTATAAAGAATGAATACTGTAAAATACTCTAAATCCAAGTGTGGATTAAACATTCATATGCAGACTATAAGCTATGCAGAGCCATCCCCCCATCCAGTGCCGTAACTAGACATTTTAGCGCTGTGTGCAAGAAACAGCATTGGTGTCTGTCCCCCCCATATTTAAAATAGGACCAGTGCACGGTGGAGGTGCGTGCCGAAACTATAGGGGCGTGGCTTCATGGGGAAGGGGCGAGGCCACAAAATAATACAACTTCATATTACACTGCACAGTAGTCTCCATTATTCAAATTACATTGCACAGTAGCGCCACTTACACACATTACACCAGGTACAGACCATCACACATTACACCAGGAAGAGCCCCTTTTACATATTACACCAGGTAGAGACCCTTTCACACATTACGCCAGGTAGATTCCCTTTCAGACATTACTGCAGGTAGAGCCCCCTTTTACACATTACACAGGTAAAGTCTCCTTTTACTCATTACGGCAGGTGAAGTCTCCTTTTGCACATTGCAGTAGGTAGAGTCCCCTTTTACACATTACACCAGGTAGAGTCCCATTTTACACATTACACCAGGTAGAGTCCTCTTTTACACATTACGGCAGGTAGAGTGCCCTTTTACATATTATGGCAGGTAGTGTCACAAAAGAGAGAGAGGGGAGATAGGAGAGAGAGGGAAATGAGAGAGAGAGATATGGGAGGGAGAGAAACAGAGCAAGGTGGCAGGTAGAGAGACGGAAAGTGGTGAGAAGGAGACGAGAGAGAGGGAGAGAGGTAGAGCACAATGGACACACACACACACACACACACACACACACACACACACACACACACACACACACACGCATGCACATACACAAAACACACACACTACCTATGTGACAGGCACTGACAGAGGAAGAAGGAGGCAGTGGCAGGGGGAGGCACTGACAGGAAGAAGGAGGCACTACCAGATGTGGGGAGGCACTGGCAGAGGGGAGGGGCACTGACGCTGTCACCAGAACTACTTACGAATTCCTTGGACTTCTCTCCCCATCCTCTTGACTCTCCACTTCCTCTTGTCCTTAGTGGGAGCCAGAGGGCCTCCTCCATTGCTACCTCCCCCGGCTGGCAGCAGGGGTGTATCTACCCATTGGCCAGGATGGCACTCGCCAGGGGCGCCAGGCAAGGAGGGGGCGCGGCCTGGCAGTGCCACCCACGGCCAAAGGGTAGAAAAGTAGTACTATCAGAGTGTACCTAGTGAGAGTCTGTTACTGCTGGAGCGGCGCCGGTGTCCAGCAGCAAAGCACTTGTAATCATACTCAAAATAATCTACAGCTCCCAGCAGCCCTTGTTGCTGGGAGCTCCCGGCAGCAAGGGCTACTGGGAACTGTAGTTTATTTTGAGTCTGATTACAAGTGCGGCACTGCCAGACACTAATCTGATCACTAGTGCAGTGCGGTGCTGATGGACACGCCGGCAGTAACAGACTCTCGCCAGGTACACAGCAATTGTTATATAGCACAGTGCTATAGATCTATTTGTTGTTGAAGATAATAATAAAGTGGCAGTGTTTGGGAGAAGGGACTGTAGTACCTGGAAAACTACACAATTTTCATGCATGTTAGATGTAAGTAAGTAGTAAGTAAGCGAAAACTTTAACTTGATGAGTGCATTAAAGAAAATACATATCTTAACTATTTCAAGCCCAGGTTCAAGGAAATGTATATCAGTTAATTGTCATTTTATCTTGGAAGTGATGGCACCCTGATGTTTCTTCTAACAGGAAGCACTTCTACCATCCAACTAATGGTGTTTGGTTAATGGCTGGGTTCATTTGAGGCTCATTTCACAGCATCTCATTAGCATTTCATTCGGGATGCAGTCAAGATGCTGGCGTTTGGCATCCCGGCGGTCGGAAAGCTGACACCAGCATCCCGAAACTGCTTGGTATGCTGATGCTGGCATCTCAACATAGATAGCGATGCAGAATGCCAAAATCCGGATTGAGTTGGTGCCAAAGTCTCCACTGGTAAGCTGCGTGGGAGTGTTAGGGTAAGGCTGCGAGGGTGGGAGGGTTAGTCTGCAGGGAGATTAAGAAGGGTGGGTTACGGTTAGGCACCACTGAAAATGCTGGGGAGGGGGGGGGGGGTGGCGGGTTATGGTCAGGCTGTGGGAAAGGTGGGTTAGGGTTAGTGGGGAGGGGTGGTGTAACATGAATATGAGACACTACAGTGCGGTGTAATGTGAAAAAGGGACACTACTGTGTGGCATAATTTGATTTTGAAGTACTTTTGTGTCCACGCCCTTCCCCCACAAGACCATGCCCCATTTCCAATACTCACACCTTATTTCAAATGTGTGTAGGGGGGGCGGGATGCCAGCCCCTTACTTTGCCAGGGGCGCTTGGACCCCTAGATACACCCCTGGCTGGCAGATCTATGTTGCTAGCTCATGCTCCCAGGGGACCTCGCTCAGGGCCTGACAGTGCTAATTCCTTTAGATGCAGTGGCTGCCGTAATCTTGCGGGCCGTGACTGCTGAGATGCTGCTGGAGGACTCTGTAATCACTGCAGTGCTCCCGACCGCTGCTGCCGCCGATCAATACACAGCACTGTCCCCTGCTGCAGCACACTCTCTGCTCACAACAGGAATTAAGTGTCCGTTGGACCCGGGACCCGGCACGGCTGGCAGGTCAATCAGGTAACTGGGCGCTGCAATACTTGCCCGGAACGATGGCTGCTGCTGCTGTGACAGAAGCTGGCAACAGCGGCAGCAACAGGCTGGACAGTGCAGCTCTGTCAGTAAGGAGGCAGTTAGGGGGGAGCCAATTTTGCATGCTGCCAGCGCCGCTGCTGCCTGTCAGAGTGACAAGCTCTGGCAGCTGGCAGAAACAGCACATATCAGCAAGGTCGCAGAGTGGGGAGAGCACCTGACCACACATCGCTCCTCCACTCCTCTCTATGTTTGGGGGGGCATGCTGCCTTCTTGCCCCCCCCCCCCCCCAGTTCTGACGCCTCATTACAATAGAAATATGTAGTAATGCCCCATAATAATAGAAATATATATAGTACTGTCCACATTACATTAGAAATATATAATAAGAAATCACAGTTTCTGTCAAATGAGATCACAGCAGCAAACAATAGGCCAGCTCAACTTTTCCGCACAGTAGAGATGCTTTGCAAGCCAGCATGCCTGCAGACTGATGAAACCCTCTCCCAGGCAAGATGCAACAAGTTTGCAAACTTCTTTGCAGATAAAATATGCACCATATTTGGAATCTCCACAGTGCTATCAAAGGAGTGCCAAACTACAAAGCCTGCCAATATAAGCTACCTTCCTTCATGGACCAGCTTTAACCCAGTGGATCTAAAGGACATTTCTGAAATTGCTCTGATTTTGCGTCCCACCACCTGTGATCTGGACCCTGCCTCAACCAAGTTTCTAATAGGTTGTATGGATATAATTGGTCCTGTCTTTGCAAAAATTGTTCAATGCTCTTTGCAGACAGGCATTTTTTCTGGACCCCTAAAGGAAGCAATTGTTAGACCGCTTCTTAAAAAAAACTAATTTAGATCCCGACTGCATGACAACTACAGACCGGTATCAAACCTTCCTTTTCTAGGAAAGGTTATTGAGAAAGTGGTTGCAAATCAACTGGAAACCCGTCCGACAACCCATGATATCTATGATCCATTCCAATCAGGATTCAGGAGAAGACATTGCACTGAAACAGCCCTGGTGTGTGTTAAATGATCTTCTGATGGCAAGCGACAAAGGTGACTGTTCAATATTAATCCTTCTGGATCTCTCTGCAGCATTTGATACTGTGGACCATGGGCTTCTGATTGAGTGACTGATAATTTTTTGTGGATTGGATGGCACAGTCCTAAGCTGGTTCAAATCATTTCTCACAGGCAGGTCACAGAGAGTATCATCTGGAGTATACTCATCACCATCAGTGCCATTGCCATATGGTGTCCCACAAGGTTCTATACTATCCTGCATGGTTTTTGCAGTATACATGCTCCAGCTGGGTGAAATAATCAGGCGCGATGGGCTGGTCTACCACTACTATGCAGATGATACACAACTGTACTTGTCCTTTGCTCCGGGCACTGATAACCCAATAGCAACCCTAAATGGCTGTCTAGCTGAACTCCAGGAGTGGATGAGTGCCAGTTGGCTGCGACTGAACTCAGATAAAACAGAGGTCCTTATGATAGGCATCTGCTGATGTAGCTATGTTTATTTACCCTGTACTTGTCCTATATTGTCGTCAACTGTAAGTTGCTGTTTTCCTGCTTGATTATTTGCTTATGTACTCTGTAATTGGGCACTGCAGAACCCTTGTGGCGCCATATAAATAAAGGATAATAAATAAATAAATAGGACCGCAACATTAAAGGTCAAGACTGCAGCATAGCCAACCAACTGGACTTACACTCGGGGATTCAGAATTACAAACCACTGATCGTAAATATTTCCGATATTGGTCAAGCATAAAGCTCCCACCAAATCAGGAGAGTAACCCGCACCAAGATAGAATAATTTAATTTATACTGATGGGGTGCCTTCCATAATATCAATTCCACCTTTATTTTGGGGTCTCATATATGTATATGTGAGACAGGGATTAAGGCACGGCCGAAACTAGGGGGGGGGGGGGGGGGGGCTAGGGGGGCATGTGACCTGGGCGCCGCATTGGAGAGGGCGCCGTGACTGACATTTCAGTCCCCCCCCCAAAAGCCCCCTCCCTATGCGGCAGCATTCTCTAACTTAGAGCCAGTGCCGCCTAGGGGGGAAAAACTAGACGCTACCTTGCCGTCTATGAAGCCGAGCACACCGCATCGCTGAAAATAAACTACATCTCCCAGCAGCCCTTGCTGCCGGGAGCTGTAGTTTACTTTCAGTTTTATGTTTGCAGCGTGTGATCGGCAGAGCAGGATTAAGAGTGGGCACAGGGGACAAGTTACCCCCTCCACTCACTCCCTGCCAGTGCATTGCAGTGCTGCACTGGAAAAGAAGCACCCTGTGGTCCGAAAAGGGGGCGGGGCTAAACGGCACTGTACACAGTGTCATGCCAGCCAGCCCTCAGCATGGTAGAGAGGAGCAGGGGTTAAAGTGAGCCGGAACGGGCCGGAACTGCGTTCCGTCAGTTCCACCAGGAGACGGAACGCAGTTCCGCCTCCCCCGGCTCACCTAACCCGATGTCCCGGGCGGCGCTGCAGGGAGATGCCGGGCGCCCGCTGAGATCGCGTTACCAGCGGGCGCCCGTCTCCCTCTCCGCAGCGGCAGCCGTAGGCAGGAGCTCAGTACTGAGCTCCGGCTTCCGGCTCTGTCAGTGCGCGCTATGGGAGAGACGTCATGACGTCTCTCTCATAGTGCAGAGGAGCGGACGGCGAGAGAGGACTGCGGCGGGAGCGGGGCTAGGTAAGTATAGTTCTTCCCCCCCCTCCCTCTCTCCCTCTCCCTCCCTCCTATATGTGTACCACAGGCGTTTCTACTGGGGGCCTTTACTACTGGGGCAAACTACAGAGGGGCAAACTACTGGGGGGCTCTAGTACTGGGGGCAAACTACTGGGGGCCTTTACTACTGGGGCAAACTACTGTCAAAGTCAGAAAAATGTCTCAATGCACGTTGCCATATTTGCACCGCACACTGGTCCGTGCTGCGCATGCGTACGCTCTCCCGTGGAAGCGCATACCCGCAATAGCGTGCACTCGCACGCGCAGTATGCGCATTTACGGTAGAGTTTATGTGATCGTAGCGTGCGACTCATTAGTTACAAATGTTCACAATTAATGTAGTTTATAGATCATGATCCCTTTGATAGTTTCTGTAAGTTTGGTTAAAGTACAATGTCCCAGAGCTGAGGAATCCCTCTTTGCATCGTACGAAGGGTCTAACAGGAATCATACTGCAGTGTTTGGTACCCATCGGAAGAGTATTTAATTAGCAATATTCCGGTGTTGGTTTGGAGCGTATTAATCGCTCGTGCGAATAGTTATGGACATAAGAAGTTTATGTCCATTTCTATGATTTACACATACTCAGGTATGCGGCGGGAAACCCAGTTTCCCACCCACCTGAGCTGTTGGAAATCGTCACAGCCCACCTGTATGAATCACCCTATGACCTTTTGTTATGATGCAGGGCCGAATTCCTTCGGCCAATGGACAATGGGATTGTAGGGACTAGGAGATTGCATTGTGTGTGGGGCATAAATAGGCAGGCCGACCACATCCAGCTCTCACTCTCTCATCAACGGTTATCTGCTGATAATCGGGAGCTGGATATCGAGGCGCTGGCGATCATACCCTTTGTGCGTAAGTTCTCTCCATAATCATTGTCTTTCTGCGAGCCAATCTCTCTCTCTCTCTCTCTCTCTCTCTCCTCTTTTCTCTTAAATACCTTATAGTATTATAGTATTGTATTGTATTTCATTTAGGTCAGCGTAGTATTGTCTTATTGTATTTATTGTTTAGTTCTGTGGTTAGGAAGTCTCTGTTATATTGTAGTGTATCATATGTACTGTTATCCCCTTTTACAAGTATATTAGACATAATACAGTTAATAGGCTTTGGAAACCTAAAACCAGTATCAGTGTATTTACTATAGTGTTAAGTGTTCACTTGAGCGTCGGTGACGCTCAAACAGCTTTGTAGGTAGTCAGGTTACACAAGGTTGCATTTACACCCTGTACTCACATTAAGGTATTCTGTGTGTTTCATCGGTATAAGGTTTGATATCAAGGTATAGTGTTGTGAGCGTCTGCACCGCTGGTGACCTCCTCGTGGTCTCTAGCGTATGCTACGTTACAGCGAATCTTTCCCCTAGACATAACCAATAACGTGTCCTGTGATCACTGGGCCGTGAGCGAACGTGACGCTTGAGCGTCTCGCCTACGGCTGAGCGATCGTTACGCAAATAGCGTATCATTACGGTATTTCTTAAGTAAACAGCGTACAGTGTTCTTAGCTTCATGAGGGTTGTTTATACGACAAAGGAATTTAGTATTGTCAATTGCGGGCTCGTCCGGTCCTTTTCACATCTGCACTAGGTAGATCAGCAGACATTATCCCTCCAGCAAAGGGTGGGAGGTTGTCTCACAGTGCTGACGGGATAAGCGTCTGCTTCGCTTAGATAAAGAGTGCTGAAGGAACCCGGTAACCGGAAGTAAGAACAAAACGCTTGTGTTTTTTTTTAAAACTGTTTATTTTTCTTTTGTCTTGCGTACGCATACATACCTGCATTTCTTTTCACTTGTGTATTTCATTTTTTCGTATATCACTATTCCTGTTTGCCAAATTTTATAGTTGATAGAAAGTGCTAAAAAGAGATTTGCTGTTATTTAATAGTAGAGGTGATAGTTAAAGTATAGAACAAACACACGGTTTGTCTGAGATACAAGGCAGTCAGTGTGGATTGCGGTAGATGATCAGGGATCACCTACATTGATAAATAAATATATTGTGTTACGGTGGATCCTTTGCATTGCGTACACGTGTCGCTAACAAAGACTAGCGTACGCAATCCAAAGGCAGACGCACGCAGCGTTCATTACGCAACGTAGCGTCCGGTTACGCTCACGTAGCTCAAGTCACGAAAAAGTTGAATTAGCGCAAAGCGATAATTAGCGCAAGGCGATAATTAACGCACAGCGGTAGATAACGCGAAGCGGAAAATAACGCAAATCTATTTTTGGAAAAATCTGAAATTTAGTTTAACAGATCCTGCTCCTAATTGGTAACACTCTTGGCCTGAAGACAATTTCTGCGCAGAAATAGATATAGAAACAAAGTGTACATGTGTTGAGTGAGTGTGTTTTGTATACAAAAGTTTATATAACTTTAAGGTGGAACCAAAAGGAAAGCCGGGTACTCGTCAAGGGACATACGTGTAAGTGACATATACGGTGGCCAGGGAGGCATCCCTGGTTAAATAATATTTGAGCATTAGAGTATAGCGGACCATAAGGTAACAAGACCAGGAGGTCATAAGGAACAAGACCAGGAGGTCGTAAGGTAAAAGGTCCGCTATAAAAGTCCAGTGGCACAACGCCTGGGGTGTTGGTGCAGAACCCATATAGGCCATAAGCTCTTGCTGAAGGAATCGCGGCCGGAAACATCGATTCCATTGGTCTTTCAGTACATGACAAGTAGTGCTCGTGTACTGAACGATTGGACCGCACGTAATTGTGTGCAGTAGTTAGTAATCTGACCTAATACCATTAGAGTAAAGTGGTCACAAACGCTATTTGTACATTCTGACGTGATTTGTGTAATTTTTTATTTTTGGAAGGGAAGTTCGCTGGTCACTCAGGAACTATCTAACAACCCCACCTTTACTGGAAAGAGTAAGTGTCCTGCGGGTAACCCTCATATGTTCCAGTAAACTGAAGGTTCCATAGGGGCCCTGTATCGAGTACGCCAGCACCACGTCGGTGTGATCAGGTCGTATTGGTCGAGGTGGGCGAGTGAGTGGGGTACTCGGTAAACCGCCACCGCCGGCCTACTGTGGAGTAATTTGGTTGTCTGAAAAGGCTTGCTGAAAACCTTGATACAGAGATCCAAGGAGGACTAAGCAACACCTGCAGACTATGGGGGCCAGTTGCTCAGGTAGGGGGCGATCAACCCTGGTTCAGGTTGATTCTGTGAACCGACCAGTTGGGTCGGCACGATATGTAATGTGTGAAAAATATGGAATTCACACCGAATCTTTATGTGATGAATGGGAGAGAATGACTGTACAAGACAGGGACAAGTTCCCAAGAATAGGTAGCTTCAGTCCAGAAGTGTTACAAAATTTAAGGAGGAGGATATGTCTCGTAAAATCAGCAAAGAGACGAATTCAGCATCATGATTATTTACAGTTATGGCACCAGGAAGGTGAGATACAGAGAGGTTTGGCTCTGGCGGCAGGATCTGGGGCAGTCAGGAAGTTGATTGCCACAGCTCCTCCCCCACCATACATTGCAGGAGAAAAGTTGATTGCGGAGAGAAACGCACTGGGTTGTAAAACACAAACTCTTAGTAACACTGTAAATGTTAATGATGTTAACCAAATAACTCATGCAAGTATTAACCCGTGCAAGATGTACCCTGTTTTGAACCTTCCTCAGGAGTGTGATCAAGAAGACGATTCAGCAACAATTTCAGCTCTCTCTCTTGCAGCCACCATAGCAGAGACCACAGTAGGCACAGCGACACCCACGAGATTAGTGAAAGCCCCTAGCGGAGGGATAGGTGAGGTCGTGTCAACGGGTAAGTACGGCACCATGCACTACACTGAAACAATTGTACCACAACAAGCTGTAGAATCTACACAGGAAGAGGCTGTTAGAATTGCTCCTGTAAGGGTAATAGCAGTCCCCAATGGAAAAACAGATGTCTCTGGAGCCACTCCCATAAGGAACATTGCCATGTACACTCCATTTTCCAGAATGGAATTAAGAACAATAGTGTCCGAATTTCCTGACCCCAGGAAGGATTTAGTTGCTAGCCAAAAATACATCAGGGATTTAGGTAACACGGTGGAACCCAACAACAAGGATTGGCAGATACTGCTAAGAGCTTGTTTACCTTCCAATGTTGATGCAACTCAGTTTTTAGCTGATTGTGCATTGGATAAAGATGTACCGCTTACAGACGTGTACAACAAGGATAATGTAAAAAGGATAAATTTACAGCTAAAAGAGTATTTCCCAGCCGTTGTTAAATGGAATAAAATATTTTCCATTAAGCAAAAGGAGTCCGAAACGGCAACAGAATATTTTCACCGGGCACTATTAGAAATGGCAAAGTACACTGGTATAGAAGACATTAAGACCAACCCAAACCATCGAGAAGTAGCAGTATCTGTACTGATGGATGGTTTGAAAGAAACATTAAAAGCTAGGGTACAGACCACGCAGCCATGTTGGCGAGGTCTGTCAGTGTCCACCTTGAGAGAGGCTGCTATTGATCACGACAGAAATATCACTAGGCACAGGGAGTCGCAAAGTGATAAGTTGATGTCCGTAAGTATACAGGCGCTGACCACAAGGCAGCCTGCGTATGTACCACCGAATCCTGTGGGTAAGGCAAGTGTAATAACATGTTTTTCTTGTAACAAACCAGGACACTTTGCACGAGACTGTAGAGTAAGAAATGTACAAAGATCTTTTCAACCCCCTAGACAACAACACAACACACGACATTGGGAGCAGGGTCCACAGAGGCGGAGTTTTGAGCCACATACAGGGGAAACAAAAAGATATCCCCCAAACAGAGATTGGCATGCCTCTGGTAGTTCCCAGCTAACTCCCTCACAAGTAGTTGCTGCCAGCGGGATTCAGGGAGGTCAGCATACCCAATAGGGGTGTGGCCATACCTGTAATCTGCAACCAGTTAAATTGATTGCCAGTCTTGGAAGCGAACCAGAGATTGCAATCAATGTAGCCGGTAAAACTTTAAACTTTCTTGTAGACACAGGGGCGGCCAAGTCAGTGATCAATTCGACAGTGGGCATGAGAACCACTGGTAGGACAGTTCCAGCCATAGGAGTAACAGGAGTAGTCCAGCACTACCCTGTTAGCAAACCAGCCGAGATTACAATAGGGCCTTTGCATACCAAGCATTCCTTTTTGCTGGCTGCATCTGCACCAACTAATCTCCTGGGTAGAGACTTACTATGTAAAATGGGTTGCGTCATTTATTGTACTCCTGAAGGTGTATTCTTGGACATCCCTGAGAATCACGCTCAGGAAGTACGAGACATGTTAGACTCCCCATCAAAATTAATGTCACACACCATGATGACAAATAGGAACCCATCCCAGGTAGAAGAGATGACATCTCAGATACCAGAGTCACTTTGGACAAAAGATGGACAGGACACTGGATTAATGGCAAACGTAGCTCCAGTAATAGTACAAGTAAAAGATGGTAGGATAGCTCCAAAAATCCCACAGTATCCTCTGAAGCCAGAGGTGGAGTTAGGAGTTTTTCCCGTAATAGAGCGCTTGCTACAACAGGGCATTCTAGTAAGAACGTCCAGCACAGCAAATAGTCCCATCTTCCCTGTTAAAAAGAGTGGGGGGAGGGGTTACAGGCTAGTGCAGGATCTAAGGGGGATTAACAAAATAGTTGAGAGTCAGTTCCCCGTAGTGCCTAATCCAGCTGTCATCCTAATGCAAATTCCTCCCACTGCCAAATTTTTCACTGTTATTGACCTCTGCTCCGCTTTCTTTTCGGTACCTCTGCACCCTGACAGCCAATATTTGTTTGCATTCACATACAGAGGAGTCCAATACACGTGGACTCGGTTACCCCAAGGTTTCATAGATAGTCCAAGTATATTTTCTCAGGCTTTGCATGATTGTTTACAGTCTTTCCAACCGGAAAGTGGATCAGTATTGATACAGTATGTGGATGATTTACTGCTGTGTTCAGATTCACTGGAAGCTTCCCTGAAGGATACGAAACAGCTCCTGTTTCATCTTTCAGACACAGGTCACAAGGTTTCCAAAGACAAGTTGCAATTATGCCAGACTAAGGTAAAATATTTGGGACACTGTCTAACACAAGGACTGAGACACCTGACCACTGATAGAATCCAAGCCATTAGAGACATGACACTGCCACAAACCCAGCAACAGATCAGGACGTTTTTAGGAATGTGTGGGTATTGCCGTAATTGGATCCCAGGGTTTTCCATATTGGCACTGCCTTTGCAGGAAATGGTCTCCTCAAACAAACCTGATCGGATTTCGCATACAGACGAATCTGAAACAGCATTTGAGAGACTCAAACAGTGTCTAACGCAGGCACCTGCACTAGGTATGCCAGACTATGGGAAACCCTTTGAACTATACGGAACAGAAAGTGCTGGGTGCGCAGCAGGTGTACTAACACAAAAACACGGTGATGCCAGCAGGCCAGTTGCATACTACAGCGCTCAGCTAGATACGGTAGCGCGGTCCCTCCCCACATGCTTGCGTAGCGTTGCGGCGATAGCATTGCTAGTGACGAAAAGCGAAGATGTCGTGCTAGGCCACAACCTCACAATCCATACACCGCATGCGGTATCTGCCTTATTGAATTCTGCCCAAACCAGACACGTCTCATCAGCAAGGTTTACAAGATGGGAATTGGCATTAATGGCCCCAGTAAACATCACCATAAGGAGATGCAGCGCATTAAACCCTGCAACATTTCTCCCAGGTGTGCCTGGACAGGCACAAAGGGTGGGAGGTGAGAGTGATGGGGAAGGAGGATTTAATGCAAAGGAAGATGCACATGATTGTATGGAATATTTGACCCAAAATTTTACCGCAAGGCCTGACATCAGTGACAATCCACTAGAAAATGCAGAACTCACGTTCTACACGGACGGTAGTTGTCACAGACAGTCAGACTCGGGAGACTTGTGTACTGGATACGCAGTCGTAGATGACCAAGACACCATAGAAGCGGAACCGCTAGGCCCACCTCACTCAGCCCAGGTTGCTGAACTGGTCGCCCTAACCAGAGCATGTGAATTGGCTAAGGGAAAGTCAGCCAATATCTACACCGATTCCAGATACGCGTTCGGGGTAGTCCATGATTTCGGAGCCCTATGGCGGCTCAGAAATTTCATGACGGCAGCTGGCACACCGATAGCGCATGCAGCTCATATAAAAAGGCTTCTAACAGCGATACAGGAACCCGACAGAGTGGCTGTTATCAAATGTAAAGCACATACATATAGTCAAGACCCAGTATCCCTTGGTAACAGCCGAGCAGACGAAGCTGCAAAGCTCGCAGCTGCTACCCCCATACGGACAGACACCACACAACTGATGGTATTTAATACCATCAACACACAAAAGTTGTGTGAAATGCAGAATTTGTGTTCCACTCAGGAGAGAGCAGTCTGGAAGGCAAAGGGATATGGCCAGGAGTCCTCAGGGCTCTGGACGGATGGACATGGTAAACCAGTGGCCCCCAGGGCATACCTTCCGTGTCTGGCTGAAGCAGCTCACGGGCTGACTCATCTAGGCAAGGAGGGGATGTGCAAATTGGTAAGAGCATACTGGTGCGCCCCAGGATTCTCCTCTCATGCTAGTAAAAGAGCAATGTCATGCCTTACCTGTCTGAGAAAGAATATTGGAAAGGCAATACCTACAGAACCATCCCATATCCCACCTGCCGGCGGCCCTTTCCAAGTAATACAAATTGACTTCATTCAATTGCCCCCATGTAGAAATTTAAAGTATGTACTTGTCTGTATAGATGTTTTCTCAAATTGGGTCGAAGCTTTTCCAGCAGCTACAAATACCGCTATGTTTACAGCTAAGAAAATTGTGCAGGAATTTGTATGTAGATATGGTATCCCTAGAATCATTGAAAGCGATAGGGGTACCCATTTTACAGGTGATGTCTTCCAAGGAATGTGTAAGTTGATGGGAATTGATAGCAAGCTGCACACTCCGTACCGTCCACAGGCGAGCGCGAAGGTCGAAAGAGTGAACAGCACTATTAAAAATAAATTGAGTAAAGTAATGGCAGAGACAGGATTGACGTGGCCAGAAGCTTTACCCATTGTTTTGTATAGCATCAGAACCACTCCCAGGTCCCCTCTTAATCTGTCCCCTTTTGAAATCTTGTTTGGTCGACAACCGCATGTCATGATTAACCCTCAGGATGATTTGAAATGTAACAATGAAGTAACTGTAAAGTACTTGATTAACATGAGTAAACAGTTGAGGAATCAAAATGATAATCTGAAGTTGGTGATTCCTGATTTACCAGATAGTAATTGTCATGACATTGAACCTGGGGATTATGTAATGATACGAAATTTTCTACGCTCAGGTTGTCTTATTGATAGATGGGAAGGACCATACCAGGTCTTATTGACTAGCACCACAGCATTGAAGGTTGCTGAGAGAGAGACTTGGGTCCATTCATCCCACTGCAAGAAGGTTGCTGATCCAGAGAAGTCCCGTGATAAGGAACAGACGGTAGAGGTTGTATCACTAGAGTGTCTGTTCCAGGAGGACTGAGGCGGCACCTGAGCCTTGAAGACCGAAAGCAGCTGTCGACTCCCCTCTCCCTTTTATTGTTTTCTCCACTTCCCATCCCCTCTCCCTTAAAATTTCTGTTTCCCCCTTCTCAATCTTCTCCATTTCCTCCTCAAAGATGGACTTGCCCAAAGAGACTGTGATCCGGATTTTGATGTTGACCATGATGTTGACCAGAGCAGTCTATTCCGGCGAGAGTACCATAGAGGTCGAGAGAGGTTCTGGAATGGGTTCCGATTATGATGATGGAGGCGTAGTTTTCCAAGATCAACCAATCCAACAAGCAAAGGCGAGTATCAGAAAACGATCCGATAGAAGAAATTGTGATGGATTGTTAGCTGAGGAAAATTGTATCTGTAGGCTCTGTGATAATCTGGTTGAAGATGGATGCATAAAGAAATGCCAATCTAGTTTTAATATCCATATAGACCGGCATCCATTGAGTGACTATCACTCCTTAGTGGGTAACGTGTTAAACCAAACAGATTGTTGGGTATGCTCTCAAGTACCTCAGGGTCACAGTAAATCAGGGCTAGTACCATTTCCTTTAACGTTAGGGGAGGTACTTGAGCTAAGTGGTGGGAGACCGGTGGACCGGAGGTTTAACATCTCCAGCCCTCCTAGTTTGAAGCTCCACCAATACCATGTGGATAGGTCCCTCATATGTTTTAACATCTCCAATCCCAGAAAACCGAGAAGTTGGGAAGTGTCATGGAGCAACCTTACCATGACCTTTTCACACAGAGCAGATAGAATGCCTACAGATACAGAGCTCGTACGCCACATAGCCAGTAGAGGAAAATCTTTCCGGTATCGATATACCTTAGGAAATAGGATTACTAGAGTTGGAGAGGTATCACCAGGATACTGTGCACATATCGTACAAACTGATACGTGCATTAGGCAGATGGAAGAATTAGGGTCAGGAGATTTCACCTGGAAGGTCTGTAACATGGTCATGTCCTTCTCCGTCCCATATGTTCTCCCCGATGATGCATATTTCATATGCGGGAGAAAGGCGTACAAGTGGCTTGCCCCAAACTCTGAAGGATTGTGTTATATTGGAAAAGTATTGCCTGAAGTGATGACTGTAACACATGACAAAATGAAGGACATACACCGTGGTGCCCAAGCTCCTTATACTCACACTCATTACGAACACCGAGTTAAAAGACAACTGTCAGAAAGGTTAGAGCATCCGGCCTCTGATCTTATCCATGAATCCACCGGGATTCAGGTTCTGGTAGCGTTAGATTTCACTCGTACCGCTCGAGGTGTGATGAATTATAGATACATTTCCGCACTCGCCAATTTGTTAGATAATGTCACTGAAATGTATGATGACACGTTTAGATACACTGGAAGAGAACTTCAAGCTTACAAAACAGAACTAGTTCAGCATAGGATGGTTCTTAATTATCTTACAGCAGTAACAGGCGGATATTGTGTTACATTGGCAACACAGTACGGTATAAAGTGTTGCACGTATATCACAAATAGCACCGAGGATCCGGTAGAGGTCATAGACCAAAAGATGGACGATATTCTCCAACTAAAGTGGGAATTTCGTCGAAAACACAATCTCACCCTTGCTGCTGTAGGTAATGAGCTGACTGGTTGGGTGTCATGGTTGAACCCGCGAAATTGGTTCTCCGGTTTAGGAGACTGGGCTCAAGGAGTCATAATGGATGTTGGAAAGTTTCTCCTATGTATTTTGGGTGTCGTTATATCTATTGGATTGATATTTAGATGCGGGCAGGCTTTGATGAGGTGCAAGCAAAGTACGAAAGTGATGAGCTTAAGGAGTGAGGAAACTGTAATTAACCTGGATTTGATTTATGACCCAATGCTAGAAACCATGACGTAATGACGTAATGAGTATACGGTCCGTCTTTCACCCATTTCTATGTTTTCCTCCGAGGTACAAAGACCCACGTAGACGAAGGATTTGATGAGCCAAGGGGCCGACAACGGAAAGATGGAAAGAAGAAGAGCAGACGACCTGATATACAAGATTTTGATGGACAATGCCATGGGTACCCCAGTTTCCCTAGGAACTTTAAAATCACGCTAGCCCAACATTTTTTGTAAATCCATGGACGTTGTTTGCTTTACTCACGATTTATGAGCAAAAGCACAGAGAAGAAGACTCCGATCAACCGACACCAATCAAGACCTCAATCGACGAATGTACATTTCCCTGACATAGAATACCATTGCATTTTCCATAAGTGTTCTTTACCTTCATCTCTACAACCCTCAGGTAATGACACATAGACGATAGGGAATTCAGGCACAGATATCAGCAACCACATACCTCCCCCATTCATGTATCATCAACTAAAATGTGCATCCCCATTTTGTTACAACTACAGCCGAAATGAGCTCGGTAAAGTTTGACAGCCCATCCACAGACCTGTACCACAGGATAAGAAGGAATTCAAATGTATACTTCGCAATACCTCGAAGCTTGATTTACCACACGTACGGCACGATGATACATGACCCCCCAAACATGGATTCATACACACATGCTTCTGCTATCTCACTAGGTCATACCCTCTTCACACCTTCTCCTCTCTCCTCCCCTACCCAACCATGGAAATCAATTAACCCCTGACTTACATTTTTCTCCTTAAATGTTTTGTGGCAGTTATTATTGACTGCCAAAGGGTGGACTGTCAAAGTCAGAAAAATGTCTCAATGCATGTTGCCATATTTGCACCGCACACTGGTCCGTGCTGCGCATGCGTACGCTCTCCCGTGGAAGCGCATACCCGCAATAGCGTGCACTCGCACGCGCAGTATGCGCATTTACGGTAGAGTTTATGTGATCGTAGCGTGCGACTCATTAGTTACAAATGTTCACAATTAATGTAGTTTATAGATCATGATCCCTTTGATAGTTTCTGTAAGTTTGGTTAAAGTACAATGTCCCAGAGCTGAGGAATCCCTCTTTGCATCGTACGAAGGGTCTAACAGGAATCATACTGCAGTGTTTGGTACCCATCGGAAGAGTATTTAATTAGCAATATTCCGGTGTTGGTTTGGAGCGTATTAATCGCTCGTGCGAATAGTTATGGACATAAGAAGTTTATGTCCATTTCTATGATTTACACATACTCAGGTATGCGGCGGGAAACCCAGTTTCCCACCCACCTGAGCTGTTGGAAATCGTCACAGCCCACCTGTATGAATCACCCTATGACCTTTTGTTATGATGCAGGGCCGAATTCCTTCGGCCAATGGACAATGGGATTGTAGGGACTAGGAGATTGCATTGTGTGTGGGGCATAAATAGGCAGGCCGACCACATCCAGCTCTCACTCTCTCATCAACGGTTATCTGCTGATAATCGGGAGCTGGATATCGAGGCGCTGGCGATCATACCCTTTGTGCGTAAGTTCTCTCCATAATCATTGTCTTTCTGCGAGCCAATCTCTCTCTCTCTCTCTCTCTCTCTCTCTCTCTCTCCTCTTTTCTCTTAAATACCTTATAGTATTATAGTATTGTATTGTATTTCATTTAGGTCAGCGTAGTATTGTCTTATTGTATTTATTGTTTAGTTCTGTGGTTAGGAAGTCTCTGTTATATTGTAGTGTATCATATGTACTGTTATCCCCTTTTACAAGTATATTAGACATAATACAGTTAATAGGCTTTGGAAACCTAAAACCAGTATCAGTGTATTTACTATAGTGTTAAGTGTTCACTTGAGCGTCGGTGACGCTCAAACAGCTTTGTAGGTAGTCAGGTTACACAAGGTTGCATTTACACCCTGTACTCACATTAAGGTATTCTGTGTGTTTCATCGGTATAAGGTTTGATATCAAGGTATAGTGTTGTGAGCGTCTGCACCGCTGGTGACCTCCTCGTGGTCTCTAGCGTATGCTACGTTACAGCGAATCTTTCCCCTAGACATAACCAATAACGTGTCCTGTGATCACTGGGCCGTGAGCGAACGTGACGCTTGAGCGTCTCGCCTACGGCTGAGCGATCGTTACGCAAATAGCGTATCATTACGGTATTTCTTAAGTAAACAGCGTACAGTGTTCTTAGCTTCATGAGGGTTGTTTATACGACAAAGGAATTTAGTATTGTCACTACAGAGGGGCAAACTACTGGGGGGCTCTAGTACTGGGGGCAAACTACTGGGGGGCTTTACTGCTGGGGCAAACTACAAGGGGCAAACTACTGGGGGGCTCTAGTACTGGGGGCAAACTACTGGGGCAAACTACTGGGGGGCTCTAGTACTGGGGGCAAACTACTGGGGGCCTTTACTACTGGGGCAAACTACAGAGAGGCAAACTACTGGGGGGCTCTAGTACTGGGGGCAAACTACTGGGGGGCTTTACAGCTGGGGCAAACTACAAGGGGCAAACTACTGGGGGCATTACTACAAGGGGGCAAGCTACAAAGGGGCAAACTACTGGCAGCATTACTACTGGGGGCTAAACTACAAGGGGGCATAATTACAGGAGCTAAACTACTGGGGGTATAACTACAAGGGGGCAAACTACTGGGGACATTACTAACTTTGGCAAACTACATGGGGGCTAAACTACAGGGGCTAAACAACTGGGGGCACAACTGCAGGGGGCATTACCACTGGGGGCTAAACTACATGGGGCAAACTACATGAGGGCAAAACTACTGGGGGCATTACCACTCAGAGGCTAAACTAGAGGGGGGGGGGAGTAAATTGCTGGGGTCATAACTGCAGGGGCATTACCAGTATGGGCATGACTACTGGGGCTAAACTACAGGGGCTAAACGACTAGGGGCAATACTACACAGGGGCATTACCATTAAGGGCATTACTGATGGGGTGCACAGCTAATGAGGGCATTGTAAAGGGGGCACTTCATAAGGGGCACTACTGTTGGGGGCATTGCATAAGGGGCACTACTACTGTGGGCATTGTATAAGGGATGCTACTGCTGGGGGCATTACTGTATGGGCCGACAAAGAAGCTGCGTTCCCGGTCCGCCCTCCGTCGCTCCGCCCCTACCATCGCCGCCGCACTGGAAGCCCAGGTTCCAGACTCCCAGCTGCAGCGGATCTGGGACCAGGCCGGCTTTATTATCCCTGCCGCTGCATCGAGCTTCTGTGACCGCGGCACTACTAGTTCAAATCTGTCGCTGATTGGCTGCCGGTCCGCAGCAGTTTTGAAATATTAGCGCCGTGGTCACAGGAGCTCGATGCGGCGGCAGGGATAATAAAGCCAGCCTGGTTCCAGATCCACTGCAGCCGCCCTCAGCCTCTTCTGCCGCCCCGCCCTCGGACCTCTGCGCACCCACAGCCTCCTCCTCCGCACTATCTCCGAGGCCCACAGCCTCCACGTCACGCCTACCACAGCCTACTCATCCACAGCACCGCAGACCACCGCCGCTACTAAACAGGTAATCTAACCTGCTGCCTTTCTCTCTCCCTAGTCCCTACTGTATTCCCCTGCTGTCACTTTCCATATCCCTGCTGTCACTTTCCATGTCCCTGCTGTCACTCTCTCTGTCACTCTATAATGTGAATTTCGGCTCATTCTCTGTGCTATAATGTGAATTTTGGCTCATTCTGTGTGCTATAATGTGAATTTCGGCTCATACCGTGTGCTATAATGTGAATTTCGGCTCATACTGTGTGGTGTAATGTGAATTTCGGCTCATACCGTGTGGTGTAATGTGAATTTGGCTCATACTGTGTGGTGTAATGTGAATTTGGCTCATACTGTGTGGTGTAATATGAATGTGGTTCATACTGTGTGGTATAAATGTGAATTTCGGCTCATACTGTGAGCTATAATGTGAAAGGGGTCCTACTATTGTGGTGCATAATGTGTATAAGGGGTATATGGTGTGGTAAACTACACTGAAGGGCTCGCCCCCTTTTGCGTGGCCACGCCCCCTTGTCAGGAGTGCGGCACCCTTCACTTTTCCATACCCCCACTTCAAAATTTCCACTTGGGTACTACTACTGTGGGCATTATTACTATTGTGTGACCACGCCCCTTTCTTTTTGAGACCACACCCCCTTTTTGCTGCGCGCGCCGTAGGCGCGCGCAATACCTTTATTTCATGGGCGCCGTGGGGAGGGGGGTGAGTTCCACCACCTCTCTAGGACCACTTCAAGCACTGGAGAGGAGGAGGAGAAGAGAGCAGCAGCACAGCCTAAATAGTGAGTATGACTTAAGGAAGGGGCAGTGTATGTGTGTGTGACTACTATATACAATGTGTGTATGAATGTGTGCTTGTGTGTGACTGTATGTGAATAGGTGTATGGGTGCTCGTGTGTCACTGTATGTATATGTGTCACTATATATGTATGGGATGTAGTTATGTCTCCTGACCGCCGGTCACAATACCAGCACCTACATCCCGCCCCCTGAACATCCCGACAGTCGGCATGCCGACTAACAGGGACTATTCCCACTTGTGGGTGTCCATGACACCCATAGGATGGGAATAGAACGTGTGGCGAGGGAGTAGAACCTGTGAGAATAGAACCGTCGTTGCACTCGCCCCCCACCCCCACCCCGCCGGCACCATTTCACGGCTGGGATCCAAGTGTCGGGGTGCTGACTGTCGGCGAAACAGCCCCGACCCATATGTATTTATACAGGTGTGTGATTATATGTACGTATGTATGTAAGTGAATGTATGTGTGCGTGAATGTGTTTAGGGGTGTGATTTTATGTATCAATGTGTGAGTTATTCTATTTTTTTCTTCATCTGTAGCCCAAATAAATAAAAAATAAAAAAAAGTGTGAAAATTTATAGCTATCCCCTTTGCCCTTATGGAATTTATGATATATATATATATATATATATATATATATATATATATATATATATATATATATATAAAAATGTCCATGAAGTGGCCGGCACTCAGAAGGCCTCCGTGGGCTTTCTGGCTCAGGTGCCATCCTATGAGGTTTCACCTCTATTCATATCCCACAGAAAAGGCGGCACTCAGAGACTTAGTGAATAACAGAAATTCTTTAGTGAACAAACTGCATGATGTAACCATGCAGTTATTTCACTAAAGAATTTCTGTTATTCACTAAGTCTCTGAGTGCCGCCTTTTCTGTGGGATATATATATATATATATATATATATATATATATATACTCACAGTTGAATGCCGGGGGGGGGGGCGAGGGGGGGGGTTTCAAGTTAATGTCTCGCCCCGGGTGACAAAACTCCTAGTTTCGGCCCTGATTAAGGCTCACAAGGTGCTACCAACTGGTTTGAACAGGGATATAGAATCAAATCCCCATAGAGAGGGGAAAGGAAGGAGAAACCAGGTACAATTTAAGGTGCACTCAACCCAACTTAACAGATTTCAATGTATTTATTCTCAAAGATGTATATCCAGACTGTAGTATCAAGTAAAGGCTCAAATGGCCATTACCTAAATTAGTACTGAAGATTATTGTTATTCATGGGACTAAGAAATTGTCCTTTATTAATAATAGAGCGAAATATTAAAATCCAAAAAAAAGGGGGGGGGGGGGAATTAGATGTGACAGAAATACAACAAATGTGAATAAAGATTAAAAACAATGCTAATGTGTCGTGTCCTTTATATATTCCCTTGGGAATTGTTCTAAATGTACATGAACGTATGTATATTTATAATGCACTGTAACAGTGATAGATTTAATCGAGATCTATATTTTCCGTATTATTGGAGCTTGTATCATATGCCACAGAGGGAGATATGTTATCTTGCTTTTTAAATCACAAGCTACTGCAATGAGTGGCAGCAAATATAGCGAGATGATACTTAGTGTTATATTTTATGAAACACTGTTTCTAAATATATGCCTCATGCATTGAGTCCAGAGCACAGTATGACAGAGAGAGCTAGTAAGAGATATGTCTGATTAACAGGGCCGGCTCCAGGCATGTTCCAATAGAGCGGCCGCGCAGGGCGCCACCCTTAATGGGCGCCGCACGCTGGCACCGCCATATTGGAGCCTGGAGCCTGGTCCTGTGTCAGTGTGCAGCTCCAGCTCCGTCCCTGGCCCGCCTCCGTGTCCAACTCCCAGCCAGCAGTCAGTGGCTGACTCTGTTCTGGGGGCGGGACTATGCAAAACTACTCAGTGCGCATAGCGCGCACTGAGTTTGGTCCGTTTAGTGCGCCCAGCCGCCCACCCGCCGGAGACTGAGGGGAAGGAGAGCGCAGTGCTGCGCTCTCCTCCCCGTCCTCACAGCAGAAGCAGCAGCCGCCGCCGCCGCCTCCTCCCCGCCCAAGAGCCCAAGAGGACCATCGGAAGCAGCACCGCGGTGAGCAGCACTTTTTTTTTGGGGGGGGGGGGGATACTGTGTGGGGACATGTGTTTCTGGGACTGGAGCCATATCTTGCACTGTGGGGCAGGTGTATCTGGCACTGGGGGCATATCTGGCACTGTGGGGCATGTGTATCTGGCACTGGGGGCATATCTGGCAATGTGGGGCATGTGTATCTGGCACTGGGGGCATATCTGGCACTGTGGGGCATGTGTATCTGGCACTGGGGGGCATATCTGGCACTGTGGGGCATGTGTATCTGGCACTGGGGGCATATCTGGCACTGGGGGGCATATCTGGCACTGTGGGGCATGTGTATCTGGCACTAGGGGGCATATCTGGCACTGGGGGGCATATCTGGCACTGGGGGGCATGTGTATCTGGCACTGGGGGGCATATCTGGCACTGGGGGCATATATGGCACTGTGGGGCATGTGTATCTGGCACTGGGGGCATATCTGGCACTGGGGGGCATATCTGGCACTGGGGGGCATGTGTATCTGGCACTGGGGGCATATCTGGCACCGTGGGGCATGTGTATCTGACACTGTGGGGCAGGTATATCTGGCACTGGAGGCATATCTGGCACTGTGGGGCATGTGTATCTGGCACTGTGGGGCATGTGTATCTGGCACTGGGGGCATATCTGGCACAGTGGGGCATGTGTATCTGGCACTGGGGGCATATCTGACACTGTGGGGCATGTATATCTGGCACGTGGGGCATGTGTATCTGGCACTGGGGGCATATCTGGCACGTGGGGCATTTATCTGGCACTGTGGGGGCATTTTATCTGGCACTGTGGGCATTTATCTGGCACTGGGGTCATTTATGTAGCACTGTGGGGTCATATCTGGCACTGTGGGGGCATTTATGTAGCACTGTGGGGTCATATCTGGCACTGTGGGGTCATTTATCTGGCACTGTAGGGGCATTTATCTGGCACTGTTGGGGCTTTTCTGTATCTGGCACTGTGGGGGCATTTACCTGGCACTGTGGGGGGAATTTATCTGGCACTGTGGGGGCATTTATCTGGCACTGTGGGGGGAATTTACCTGGCACTGTGGGGACATTTATCTGGCACTGTGGGGGCATTTATCTGGCACTGTGGGGGCATTTATGTAGCACTGTGGGGTAATATCTGGCACTGTGGGGGCATTTATCTAGCACTGTGGGGGCTTTTCTGTATCTACATATCTGGCACTGTGTGGCCATTTATGTATCTGGCATTGCTGGGGGGCATGTAATGTGTTGCTGGCACTGCTGGGGGGCATGTCATGTGTAGCTGGCACGGCTGGGGAGCATATCATGTAGTGTGTGGCTAGGCAATGTGTCCAACGTGCTCTGCCTGGCGCAAAGTGTCTAACGTGCTCTGCCTGGCGCAAAGTGTCTAACGTGCTCTGCCTGGCGCAAAGTGTCTAACGTGCTCTGCCTGGCGCAAAGTGTCTAACGTGCTCTGCCTGGCGCAAAGTGTCTAACGTGCTCTGCCTGGCGCAAAGTGTCTAGGAGGTTCTACCTGGTGCAGTGTGTATTAACTGCACTACTGTGTGGTGTAATGCGAATTGCCACTATTATGTGGCCACGCACCTTCCCCACGAAGCAACGCCCCTAAATTTTTGCTGCGCGCCTTCGGCGCGCACTGTCCATGCTTTACCATGTAGGTAGATGAGCAACAAGCATTACAGTATGTACATCATTTTGCCCTCCTGACTTAAAAATGTGCCCTCCCTGCCCTAAAAAGTGAACACTATCGTGTAGCTGGCACTGCTGGGGGGCATATTGTGTGTAGCTAGCACTGCTGGGGGGCATATCATGTCTATCTGGCACTGCACATTGTGTATCTGGCACTATACTGGAGACATTGTGTGTAGGGAACACTACTGTGGCTGTTATGTGTAAGGCTGCTAATTGTGTGCGTAGAGGGGGTGTGAAAACATATTTATTTATAGTCTAATAATATGACGTTATGAGGCCACGCCCACTTCCCAAGAGACCACGCCCACTTTTCCTGGGGCGCGCGCGCCTTCGGCGCGCGCATGGGGGGGGGGGCGCTTTTACATGTTTTTGCTCAGGGTGCTAGTAGGCCTGGAGCCGGCCCTGCTGATTAAGACAGAATTTGTTAGATCATGTGCAAGTACGTGAATAAATATCCTGTATGTAATATCAATACTAGATAATTGGCTGCCTTGTTACACAGTATTAGATTATATCTGCCCTGTGAATCACAGCAGCATTAAATATCTATGGATCTTGTTAGTAATTAACATGTAGAAAGGATGAATTGATGTTTCTTGTATCTTGTAGATCCACAGTGATTGATGGTTAAATTACACTGAATTAGAATATATCTAATCAGTGTCTCACAGCAGCACTGTATATGTGTTTACCACACTTCTAATAATATGCAAAAATGCCTTGTAAGTGTGCAAGGTAGATATGAACCATTTATTTAAATATTGCCTGTGTACGTGAGCATTTAATATACAGCACGAATCAGCAGTGGTTGTTTCTCATACCCTGCAGTATCAAATTATGTTTAAACAAGGCATATAAACGGCCCGTCAGGATCACTGACCGTACTTGAATGTATGTACACCTGTAACACTAATTGTGGCTATCAAAGAACAATGGCCCTCATTCCGAGTTGTTCGCTCGCAAGCTGCTTTTAGCAGCTTTGCACACGCTAAGCCGCCGCCTACTGGGAGTGAATCTTAGCTTCTTAAAATTGCGAACGAAAGATTTGCAATATTGCGAAAAGACTTCTCTGTGCAGTTTCTGAGTAGCTCGAGACTTACTCTGCCAGTGCGATCAGTTCAGTCAGTTTCGTTCCTGGTTTGACGTCACAAACACACCCAGCGTTCGCCCAGACACTCCTCTGTTTCTCCAGCCACTCCCGCGTTTTTCCCAGAAACGGTAGCGTTTTTTCACACACACCCATAAAACGGCCAGTTTCCGCCCAGAAACACCCACTTCCTGTCAATCACATTACGATCACCAGAACGAAGAAAAAACCTTGTAATGCCGTGAGTAATATTCCTAACTGCATAGCAAATTTACTTGGCGCAGTCGCAGTGCGAACATTGCGCATGCGCAATAAGCGGAAAATCGCTGCGATGCGAAGAAAATTACAGAGCGAACAACTCGGAATGACCACCAATATCCCTTTATGTAGATTAATAAACAGGGAAGGTTTGTATATGTATACAGCACTATGTATTACAGGTATGCAGTTATAAACACATAGACAATCACACTAAGTGATTGCTCGGCATAGAGGTGGCATGCCATACACACAGTGTTTGGAATAGAGATTACGTAATTCTCTTTTAATAGCGTAGCTGCACAAAAAATTACCAAAATGGAAATCACTTAGTTCTCATTTATATTTGATACATTCTCTAGCTATCTCTCATATAAAAGCTTTGAAGGATCATAATCCACCACACATGTACAGAGTGCTAATGCTTGTGAAAAACACGCATTCAATTGTCTCTCTATAATTGTGGCATATTCGGCTCCTAATAGAATCTCTAAAGTCTCAAATACATTCATGTATCATTAACATATTGGAATATTTTTTTGTATAATAATAAGGAGACACATAGCAACAGCCTATGCGCATTTCACTCCTAATAGAGCTTCCTCAGGGCACTATAGTAATCGGCACCCGCCGGACATGACAATTTTATAGGGAGGAGAAGGCAGTTAAGTGACGTGTGTATGCTGACTAGCCAATACCTACCAAGTAGGTATATTTCAAACAGTCCGACCGTTGTCCATTCACGCTCGCTCGTCCCGCTGGAGCGAGCGCTAATGAGTGCTGTCAGCTGTATCACATAGCCGCGGTATTGATTCCACCGCTGAGAAAGGGCTGTAATATAGTGTGATCAATTTGGTAATGAATTGACATCCCTTTACTTCATGTATCCATATATTATAGTTTATTTTGATGTCTAATAAAAAACAGTCACCATGTTCACATTTATACATGGATCCCTATTGATAACTGATTTATATTTCTGTAATGTACCGCTCAATACTGATAAATTCAGATGTAAACAATGTAAAGAAAGTGGCAATTAAAAGGATTTCATATTCTCATTGTTATGTGTTTATTAATAGATGTATAAAGTTTATCTAAAACTGTATTTCCGTGATATGTAGTGCCTTCAGAAATATGAACTAAAATAAAATAAAATAAAATAAGGATTATGTAAGTATATATACAAAATAATTAAAACCTAGGTCAAATACATATAATAAATACAATAATGACATTAAATCTATGTCACAAAGTGCCTGAAAAATGATGAACAAATAAGTGAAATCTGAATATTAAATCCAGATGGGATAAACATTATAATAATGATAAAAAAAGAAGAAGGTGTAGGTGCTAAAATAAGTTATAGTGCAAAATGACAAATCAAAACACACAAAACGTGAAAAAGTATGAAAAAATAAAGAACAATGATTAATACCTGCTCATATACTACATGAGTATGAAAGTGATACTTACCAACTAATATAGTGAAAAGTGTTTAGAGAGATATATAACCCTATCATCAATGATATTATGTGTCCCTTGGTGATAACAGGTGAATAAGAAAAAAAAAAAAACATTTACAATTATATTGGTGATTGGTAATATGCAATCCATGCGAAGTATCTCACTTAGATATTATAAATCTAAATTATTAGTTCATCCTTATTGGCTATCATATGTTACGTGACCGACATTGCCACTATCCCGTTTAATCCATATATATATTATTATTAACTGTGGGTAGTGACTGTAAGTTGTTTATCCAATATTGTGAATTTTGTACCCATATTGGATACAGATAGGATAATCACGAAATTCATGGAGAATTTCTACTAAATTCGTTTGAAAGTTCTCTAAGAGTATTTTATAGAAAATTCCAATGATCATATATTATACTGTGGAGGGTTCAAACCTATATGAAGATTTTCATATGGTGTAATGATTCTTTATACATATAAAAATTTTTTTTTATAATGTACAGGTTGAGTCTCCCTTATCCAAAATGCATGGGACCAGAGGTATTTTGGATATGGGATTTTTCTGTATTTTGGAATAATTGCATACCATAATGAGATATCATGGTGATGGGGCCTAAATCTAAGCACAGAATGCATTTATGTTACATATACACCTTATACACACAGCCTGAAGGTCATTTTAGCCAATATTTTTTATAACTTTGTGCATTAAACAAAGTGTGTCTACATTCACACAATTCATTTATGTTTCATATACACCTTATATACACAGTCTGAAGGTCATTTAATACAATATTTTTAATAACTTTGTGTATTAAACAAAGTTTGTGTACATTGAGCCATCAGAAAACAAAGGTTTCACTATCTCACTCTCACTCAAAAAAGTCCGTATTTCGGAATATTCCGTATTTCGGAATATTTGGATATGGGATACTCAACCTGTATTTTAAATGTCATATCAATTATAAAGGTTCTGAAATTGAACAAAATAATGTCCAAATAGGGTGACCATAGTTAATAAGACCATATAGGTAGATGTTCAACATTTAAACTTCTTGGTCTATGCCACCTGACAAAAATCAATACTAATATTCATTATAATCTATATTATAAAAACTACTGTCCTAAATGCCCTTCATGTACCTACTAGATATCAAGGAATGAATATTAATGTTCAGAGTTGTATATGCACTATGTGACACATCAATGTGACCTCCAATATATACGTCAGTTATATTGTATATATTAATGTTCAGAATTGTATACACACTGTGTGACACACAATTTATTTTAATTTATACACCAATTATATTGTATAAAGACTAATGTTTTAATAAAACTTATCTCTGCAGCCCAAGGTAAAAAAGAAAAAAAGAAAAAAAGAAAGGGGGGGGGGGGGGGGCATGAAAATTCGACAAGTCATAACAATTTTAATGGTAAGTATTAAAAATAAGTATTTCATAGGTAAGTTTGGATGGTAAGTATAATGGGTAAGTATAGTAAGTCTCAATAATGGGTATTGGTAAATATTTCATGGGTAAATTTTCATAATAATAGATAAGTGTAATGATAGATACAATTGAATCTTCATGATAAATGTAGTATATGTTGCAATATATATGATTTCTTTAGTAATATGAGTGTATGATATTTCAGTTCTTCCAAGTGAATTCACATGTAATAAGGGAGTACCAAAATACAAAACCATATTTGCCTGATATACTCTATATATATTACACTTCTTAGTTTCCTAAGTAGAATACTTAAACCAATCCTACATTCCAAAAAGGAGATTGGGATTCCTTGGGCTACGGGTAAGTCTTGGGTTTCAATTTATGTGCCCTGATCAACCTCAAAGGTTATTTTGTTTTATAATGTGAACAGCACCTTAAGAATGGATATGCGAATTCCTTAAGTCAGGGACACATGCTGGGTCGATGGAGTACCTAAGATTGATACACAAGTCTAACATGATTGGTGTAATTAGCTAATATACATTCCTGACATTATAAAGAATGGAAGTCTATATTATCAAGTATATATATGAAGTTCCTATAGATTAAATGAATGCGGAATAATGTATCTCCTCATTAAGACCGGAAGGGGTCATGGTATCCAACAAGAAAATATATCTGGATTCCTTCTTCAACAGTTCCTTAGTGATGTTACCACCTCTGATTCCCAATTCAATATGTTCCAGACCATAGATTTTCATTTTTTTGTGATCACTGTCATGGAATCTCAGAAAATGCTTGGCCACACTGGTAATTTTTTTCATGTTATCCAAATCTGTACTTGTCCTATATTGTCGTCAACTGTAAGTTGCTGTTTTCCTGCTTGATTATTTGTTTATGTACTCTGTAATTGGGCACTGCGGAACCCTTGTGGCGCCATATAAATAAAGGATAATAAATAAATAAATAGGACCGCAACATTAAAGGTCAAGACTGCAGCATAGCCAACCAACTGGACTTACACTAGGGGATTCAGAATTACAAACCACTGATCGTGTGCAGAATCTTGGCGTTGTCCTGGATGGTGGCTTGACTGTTAAACATAAGATATCAACCACAATCAAATCCTCATTCTTTCACCTGAGGAACATAGCCAGAATCAAGCACTTAATTCCCTCAGATGATCTGCCAAAAGTCATCCATGCATTTGTATCATCTCGATAAGACTACAGTAATGCCCTCTACCTTGGTCTCCCAGTAAAAGAATTGCACCGCTTACAGCTGGTGCAAAACACAGCTGCCAGGCTGTTAACCGACCAGCTCCATTCTAGCCACATAACACCCATACTCTACTCCCTTCACTGGCTGCTTGTAAGATGGCGAATCATCTTCAAGATTGGCTTACTGAGTTTCAAAGCCCTACATGACCAAAGCCCAGCTTCTGACTCCATACTGCCCCACTCGATTACTGCGATCTGTAGATGAAGGACTTTTAGCAGTACCTAGAATCTCCCGTATTTCATCTGGGGGTCAAGCTTTTAGTCATGCGGCTCCGACTCTGTGGAACTCACTTCCCCGCAGAGTGCTAGAGGCCCCAACTATAGAATCCTTCAAAAGTAGACTCAAGACTTTCCTGTTTACTCAAGCATTTCCATAATGTCCCCTTAGTATCTACATGCTTCTGTATTTTATGAAAAGCTTTTCTGTACTTTATTATTTTCTGTGCTATATTATACTATGTGTCTGTTAAGCGCCTTGAGTCCTATTGGAGAAAGAGCGCTAGATAAATAAAATTATTAGTATTATTATTATTATTAGTAGTAGTAGTAATGCCACCATAATAATAGAAATATATAGTAATGCCCCATAATAATAGAAATATATAGTAGTGTCTCACATTACAATAGAACTATATAGTAATGCCCCATAATAATAGAAATATATAGTAATATCTACATTACAATAGAAATATATAGTAATGCCCCCATAATAATAGAAATATATAGTAATGCCCCATAATAATAGAAATATATAGTAGTGTCCACATTACAATATAAATATATAGTAATGCCCCCATAATAATAGAATATAGAGAAGTGTCCCACATTGCAATAGAAATATATAGTAATACCCCATAAAAATAGAAATATATAGTAGTGTCCACATTACAATAGAAATATATAGTAATGCCCCATAATAATAGAAATACATAGTAGTGTCCACCAGGGCCATAACTAGGTGTGGGCGGATGGCGCTTAGCACACAGCGCACTTGTGCTGTGGGCGCACCATCCGCATACATCCTGATTGGTCGCCGCCAGCACCAGCACCATAGCACTGCACTCGGCTCCCTCTCTGCCAGAAGCTAGCTGGCAGCGCTGGGCAGCAGTTTCAGTCACCCCATGTGCTCCGCCCAGAGACCCCCTCCCTACCTTCTGTAGTTTGGCATGTGGTCAGTCAGGACTCTCATGACACTCACCATTCAGACAGGAGGCGCTGTGGCTGAGCGGCGCTGGACAGGTGGTGGAGCCGGAGTGCGGTGATCTGAGGCAGCAGGTGAGCAGCTGCAGGCTGGCGGGAGGTATTGGGACACGGCTGCGGAGCATGGCTGATGCGCAGGCTCAGGGAGGAGGAGCGGTATCAAAGTGGCCGGCATGCTCACTCAGGTGAGGTAGGGTGATGGCATCATGTGTCTCGTAGGCTGGGACCGGGCTGCATGGTGATCTGTCCGCATGGTGACCTGTCCTAGCCGGAACGTGGCTGGTCACAGCGCCATCTGCATGTGTATGCAGAGTCCAGGCTGCATGGTGACTCATCCCAGCTGGAACATGCCAGAACGTGGCCAGTCACAGTGCCCCCTGCCCGTGTAGGCACCTGATCCTCTCTTGTTCCCTCTCTCTGCTCCAGCATTCACTCAACCCCATTTGCAGCACCCCCGGGCCCCTCCCCCACACAGGTTCCTCTCTTGTTTCCTCATTGCTCCAGCCTCCAAACCGTGACCCCCCCCAGCCCCCCCTCCCCCACACATGCTCCTCTCTCATTTCCTCACTACTCCAACATCCCCCTCACCCCCATTTGCAGCACACCCCAGTCCCCTTCCCCCACACAGGCTCCTCTCTTTTTCCTCACTGCTCCAACATCCCCCTCACCCCAATTTGCGGCACCCCCCAACCCTCCCTCCCCTGTACAGGCTCCTCTCTCGTTTCCTCACTGCTCCAGCATCCCTCTCACCCCCATTCGCGCCAGCTCCCCCTCCCCCACACAGGCTCCTCACTTGTTTCCTCGCTGCTCCAACATTCCCCTCACACCCATTTGCGGCGCCCCCCCTCCCCCGCACAGGCTCCTCTCTTGTTCCCTTACTGCTCCAGCATCCCTCTCACCCCCATCTGCAGCACTCCCCGGCCCACCCTACCCGACAAAGGCTCCTCTCTTGTTCCCTTACTGTTCCAGCAGGGGTGTATCTAGGGGTCCGAGCACCCCTGGCAAAGTAAGGGATTGGCGCCCCCCCCAGAGAGAGCACTGCAGGCCAGTGGCGGCTGCAGTAGAGACGGAATTTGAAATAAGGAGCCACAGAAACTGTCCCCCCAATTGCTGGAAAACATTGCTGGCAAGGACTCACTGTTAGGGTGAAGCCAATGAGAACTGGCCAGTAGCCGCATAAGGAGACAGGAAACCGAGCACACAGGAGTATAACAGGAGAGGCCCTGCCTCCCCTGACTACTTTTACTGCACTTCACTGAATCAGCCCACCCCCCAACCTCCGCTGACAACAGATTTCTATAGGCTAGCTAACCTGCCTGCCCTAGACTAGGTGTCATGGTTGGTGTCCCGCCCGCCCCAGACTATCTGATCGGGGCTTGTTCTCCAGGGCAAAATTTTCCTTTGGTGTACCACGCTTCCCCTCCATATTAAAAATGAACATAATGATATGTGTATAAGGCATGGCACTGGTCTCTCGTATCTACCTCTAGCCTTTGCCTTTTTTCTTTTACCCAAATTGCATACTTTTTCCTGCATTTTGTGTTTTAATTCAATAAGTGTAGCAAGTACTTGGGTTTAGTATCTTCACTGACCCCTCTATACCCCACACTACATCACTGACCCCTCTATACCCCACACTACATCACTGACCCCTCTATACCCCACACTACATCACTGACCCCTCTATACCCCACACTAAATCACAGACCCCTCTATACCCTACGCTGCATCACTGACCCCTCTATACCCTACACTACATCACTGACCCCTCTACACCCTACGCTACATCACTGACCCCTCTACACCCTACGCTACATCACTGACCCCTCTACACCCTACGCTACATCACTGACCTCTCTACACCCTACACTACCTCACTGACCGCTCTATACCCTACACTACATCACTGACCCCTCTACACCCTACGCTACATCACTGACATCTCTACACCCTATGCTACATCACTGACCTTTCTACACCCTACACTACCTCACTGACCGCTCTATACCCTACACTACATCACTGACCCCTCTACACCCTACGCTACATCACTGACCTCTCTACACCCTACGCTACATCACTGACCTCTCTACACCCTACGCTACATCACTGACCTCTCTACACCCTATGCTACATCACTGACCTCTCTACACCCTACACTACATCACTGACCCCTCTATACCCTACATTAAATCTCCTGTATGCCCGCCGGCTGTCCCCCCGCGGCTCGCCCCCCTCGCCTCCTCTGCGTCCCATCTTAAATTCGACTTGAAAAAGTCAAATTAAGATGGGGATTGAATAGGGGTTTTCGGATCCATTCCGACAAATACATGTCGGAATGGATCCGACTTTAAGTGAATATACCCCTCTATTATAAACACTGCCCTGCCCCCCTCCTGGAAACTCTCACAAATACACATTACCTTTATACTCACAAATCTAGCACACACACATATCCCCCTCCACTGTCAACTCTGTCACACCAATCACCCCTTCCTCCCCTCCAAACCGACAGCTCCCTCATACACATGCCCCTCTTCACATACTGATAATTCTCTCACCCCATCCCCCCCTTCCCACCCACACTAACAGCACACATACACAAATCCCCCCTTCCTCCCTTGCCGACCAACAATTCCCTCACACACATCCGTCGGCCACCCCCCCCCCATACACATCTCTCTCACCCCCTTACAACCCACACTAACAGCACAAATACACAAATCCCCTCTCCCACAGTCCATACAGATAGCTGCCACAAACTTCTTGGAATATGGGCTCACCATTGTGTCTCACAGGAGGATGTCCATCAGCATCCAGCCAAAGTCTCTCCGCCCGCGGCGCGGTGTTATTCTTTGCAGGCACCTCCAGTAATCCTCCCAGCGCTGCCGTGGTGAGCATGAGCCTGTGGATCTACGTAGGCAGGGGGCGGGGCTATTTCCTTTCAGTGACAGAGGAGGGAGGTGCAGGAGCTGAAGCTGAGAGGAGTTTTATGCTGTAGCAGAAACGACTGCAGCCAGCACTTCATTCGGGAGTCCCGCTTGTAATTTGTGCAAACCTGATGGCGCCACTCTGTGCACAACCGGACTAGAGCGTTCTAGCCCTTGGCCGCAGGTGGCACCTCCAGGCAGCGCCCCCCTCCTGCTGGCACCGCTGGCGAGTGCCATCCTGGCCAAGGGGTAGATACGCCCCTGTGTTGCAGCCACCCCCATGCATGCCCCCCTCCCCCACACAGGCTACTCTCTCCACTGTTATTACCTCACTGCTCCAGTGCCCCCCCTGAAGTCCTCTCAGTTCCCTCACTGATCCAGCATCCCCCACCCCATCCGCACCTATACCTCAACCCCCCCACCCCTGGCCCGCCCCTTCCCCACACAGGCTCCTCTCTGTTTCCTCACTGCTCCAGCCCCCACCATCTGCGGCACCCCCCAATCTCACCCTCTTCCACATAGGCACTTCTCTCCAGTCCTCTGTTTCCTCACTGCACTCTCTCCCAGACACCCTCTATCTCTCTGACACCCTCTATCTCCCTGTCACCCAGTGTCTTCTTGTCACCCACTATCTCAGTCACCCACTATATTCCGGTCACCCTCACCATGTCACCCACTACCTCTGTCACCTTCACTATGTCACCCACTATCCCTGTCACCCACTATCTCCCTGTCACCCCTGCCTCACCAGTTACCCACTATCTCCCTGTCATCCCTGCCTCCTCAGTTACCCACTATCTCCCTGACACCCGCTATCTCCTTGTCACACTTCCCATTCACCCACTATCTCCAGGGGGGCACCAGACAGAATATTGCCTAGGCCCTTAGGGCATCAAAATAGTCTGGGTCGGCTCTGGCTCCGCCCCGCTCCACCTCCCTCCTCCTTCATTCGTGCAGCAGCCCAATGTCCTTCCAGCATATGGGCTGGTCTGGGGATGTGCCTCCTCTCGGAAAAGAGCCGCCCAGGAGATGCCGGAAGGATGAGTTTGAACAGGGACATCCCCCACCGCAGACACTGCCATGGCTGCCCGCAGGAAAAGGTACCTCTGCCACTGCCGGGTGAGTGCACTCCCTGCCACCATTACATAGGTACCTGTGGCTCTCCCCCATGTGCTCAGGCTAGGCTCGGGTACTGGAGCCTAGCTGCTGCTGACTCCTGCTGCTCATCTCTATCCCTCTCCCACCTCTTTCTTCCCCTCCTCTCTCCCCCTTCCACTGCTCTCTGTCTCTCTACCTGCCACCTTTCTTTCTCTCTTTCTCCCTCCCTCTCTTTCTCGTGACTCCTCCTGCCATACTGTGTAAAAGGAGGCTCTACCTGCTGTACTGTGTGAAAGGGGACTACGTGCCGTAATGTGTAAAAGGGGACTCTACATTGTGTACTGTGTAATAATGGGCTCTACCTTGAGTAATGTGTGATAGTGGCTCTACCTGGTGTAATGTGTGAGAGGGGCTCTACCTGGTGTAATATGTCACAGGTGCTCTACCTCGCGTAATATGTGACAGGGGCTCTACCTGGTGTAATGTGTGTAAGTGGCGCCACTGTGCAGCGTAATTTGAATAATGGAGACTACTGTACAGCGTAATATGAATTGGTATTATTTTGTGGCTCCACCCCTTCCCCATGAAGCCACGCACCTATATTTTTGGCACACGCCTGCGGTGCGCACTGGCCCTGTTCTCAATATGGGGGGTGCCGATGCGGTCTCTTGCACACAGCACTAAAATGTCTAGTTATGGCACTGGTGTCCACATTACAATAGAAATATATAGTAATACCCCCATAATAATAGAAATATATAGTAGTGTCCACATTACAATAGAAATATATAGTAATTCCCCATAAAAATTGAAATATATAGTAGTGTTCACATTACAATAGAAATATATAGTAATGCCCCATAATAATTGAAATATATAGCAGTGTTCACATTACAATAGAAATATATAGTAATGCCCCATAAAAAATGAAATATATAGTAGTGTTCACATTACAATAGAAATATATAGTAATGCCCCATAATAATAGACATATATAGTACTGTTCACATTACAATAGAAATATATAGTGATGCCCCCATAAGTAGTGTTCACATTATATAAAATAATTAATTACCCCACACATTGAAGCCAGAGACTTGCCCGGCAGCCCAGCCTGTGAAGAACAAAAGCCGCTCAGTGCTGATGCGCCACTCGAGCAGAGTGAAGGGAAACAGCTAGAAACTGCGGGAAGCATAATACGACGCCACCATTGCGCTCCCTGTAACCCTGACAAAGTGGGAGTAGCCGTCATGCTGCCTAACACCATGGTCTTGTTGCTTGACAGCGCATTATAATTGTGGTAATGGCAGTCACAGGTGCAAAGTGTGAAGTGGGTGGTACTGCATACCTGCTGCCAAATCCTTAAGGGTACTCCATGCCCGAGCATACCTGCATACTTGCACCACTGAGTAAGGTTCTGAATTGAATATGGGTTTCATGGGAAGCCAGGTGAAGAACTAGAGTACACTGTGCAGGTATGGCTGGTTCACATGCCTGAATTTCCCACAAAGCAATCTAGGCACCCACCTAGGCCCAAGGGACCCAGCCAGATCCCCACAAAAGCTGGCTGTCCATGATCCATTACAAAGGCTGGCTTCTAGTTAAATATTTTACAGAGGCTCAGTAACGGACACAGACCAGTTTTAATACTGGCACTGAGCTCTGTTACTGTGCCTCTGCAGAACATTCCCAGATGGGCACTGTGTGACCACTGTGTGATGTCATGATGTCACGCGACCCACCCCATACTGAAGAGTTTAGAGTTAAGTCTTGGGAAGGCAACTAAGAACATCATTGCATTAATCAAGATTGGGAAAGTTTAAGAACCAGGATGAGCATTTTGGCAGCGGTCAGCTCTTAGTAATATTATGAAAGAAAAGGAAGCAAAATTAGGCTCTTTTGAATGTGCTGAAAAGAGAGAGAGATTATTATAATTCCTAACAAAGCACAAGTAACAGTATGAAAAGCTGTATTATTGGCTAGTATAGGGGAGTCTATTCATGGATGATGCTTTACATGTAAGATAAGTAGTTCTGTTTTTTACATATTTATAACCACAGTTAAGATTCTTTCCACAGTTAAAAACACAGGACTGAGCTGTATTCAAATGACATCATTCATCAGGGAGGATTGGGATGAAAACCACCCCGGGAAATTTATGGACGCAACCGTGATGGGGGACCGGGGGTCTGTCGTGGGGCAGGGTCCTTCCTCATAGGCCAGGGGGCAGATTTAGGGGTGAGGGCACAGCCTAGGCACTACAGCTCCCCCTTGCCTAATTTTATTATTTTCATTGATTGGTTATAAGCCCTCATTTGATAGTAGCTAATTGAATAAAATTATAAAAAGCACATTAACTATGACTTTGATTTTTACTTATGTACGGTATACATATTTACTGAGTAGGATAGCTTACAGGGGCAGTATGTGCATATCCTACCCATTTACACTACATTCAAGATGGCATATGGCAGCGTTGGCCAACCTGTGGCTCTTGAGCCGCATGTGGCTCTTTCTTTTTTCAAATGTGGCTCTCAACACTCTAAATCATGTGACCACAACAGATACAGAAACCGCTGCACTCCAGCCCGACACGCAGCAGCACTACAGGGACTGAAAACTGAAGGAATTGGATACTAGAGGTGAGACACCCACAAGCAAACAGAGGACACATTAGGGACTGCTGCAATGGCATGAGTTGATGGGGGAGGGGGGGCTGTAGTGATACATGAGGGTGGGCTAGAGTGACACATGGCAGAGCTGGCTGGAGAGACACAGGAGGGTGCTGGCAGGAGTGATGCGGGAGGGTGCTGGAAGTAGTGACACATGGGAGAGCTGGCTGGAGTGACATAGGTGGGTGGTAGCAGGAGTGACACATGGCAGAGCTGGCTGGAGAGACACAGGAGGGTGCTGGCAGGAGTGATGCGAGAGGGTGCTGGAAGTAGTGATACATGGAAGAGCTATATGGTATGGGTTCACTACGGCTGGCCGGCGGTCGGGCTCCCGGCGACCAGCATCCCGGCGCCGGGAGCCCGACCGCCGGCTTACCGACAGCTTGGCGAGCGCAAATGAGCCCCTTGCGGGCTCGCTGCGCTCGCCACGCTACGGGCACGGTGGCGCGCTACGCGCGCCACACTATTTTATTCTCCCTCTATGGGGGTCGTGGACCCCCACGAGGGAAAATAATTGTCGGTATGCCGGCTGTCGGGCTCCCGGCGCCGGTATACTGAGCGCCGGTAGCCCGACCGCCGGCAAACAGAAGACCACCCATATGGTATAGTACAGTGGAAATATTTTGCAGTTACTGGTACATTTTGTAAGAGAGAACACAGCCGCACTGCTGTAGCAGAAACTTAACACAGTTTATACAATTTGCTACAATTTAATTATTTATAATAAAAGAAAAATGCATTGATCGACATATTTACATTAGGATAAAATAATGTAACTGCATCAGCAGTTAAAAAGACAGTAAATAACAGTAAATAATAAATGTAAAAGTTAAAGGCTGTATATTCATGGATCCCAGAATCACTGTTTTAGCAAATAAAATGACAATATAAATTGTCCCATAGCAGCTTATTGTCTCCACATTAATAGATAATAATAGTAGTAGCAACAGTGGATGGCATAGAGTTTAATGCTGTGAAGACTCTCAGTGCAGTCCCGTCAGTCTCTACACTGCAAAGTGTCGCACACTGGAGTTCTCTGTTAAGAAGATTGTCTAAAGGGGGTACACACGGAGAGATCCGTGCTTAAATTCTAAGCAATCTGACTAGATTGCTTAGACATTAAGCATGGATCTCTTCGTGTGTAGGGTGCCGGCGAGATTGCACATTGCGCTGTGTGCTGAGCGGGAGAGAGGTGTGTGCTGAGCAGTCTGTGCTAGATCGCTCAGCACACATCTCACCCATGAGTACAGGGCTTAAGAGAATCCGGGTGTTAGGCACAAATGTAGCGTTGTTATATTACAAAGCAAGTTACATCCGCCAGCGATATTTAGCCTGCTGGAACAGAACTCAATTTAGCCGGGTGTAATGAACTCCTTAGGAGAGCACCAACTGATGTATGCTCTGCGGGGAAGCTGGCAACAGTGCTCTGTAGAGATGTGACAATGCAGGGGATAGTCTTTGTTATTGCTGGATAGTAGTAGATACAAACAGCATGAGGCCTCAATGCATTTCTCTGCTCCTGGCAGCTTTCTCAAGAAGAAGGTCCTGTTCTTTCTGTTAGCCTTTTTGTTAGAGGGCTTGCACTCCTCTAGACAGACAGGCAACTGCGATTGCACACTTGCTACACTGGTTATAATCACTAACTAGTGCCAGGATTGAAATATACCTTTTTCAAGTTAATCAACTGGTACATTTTGGGTTGACAGTACAACACAAGAATCCAAGTGCCGTTTCCAAACAAGTGCCGTACCTAGGCACGTGTCTCATGTGCCTGATGGGAAATTCACCACTGCATAGGGCCTGATTCTGAGTTGAACTTTTGCTTGCGTCTTTTGCTGCAGTTGTGCCTGTGACTTCATGATAATGAAGCTACAATGAAGCTAATGAAGCTTCCCAGTGTACATATGTGCATCCGAATATGCAACGACTGAGACACCCACTTTGCAATCATGATTTGTGCATCCTTAGATGCCACCATTGGTTGCACCATTGAAACGTTCACCAGCTAGGTGCAGGTCAGTGTGGCCTTGAATGTGAGTAATTCAGTATCTCTATACACAATGACTTTCAACAACATGTTACTTCTGTGTCTGATAAGCCAACCCCCTTTAATCACCTAGGAAAGCCCAACACATTTCTAATACACTTCTTGGTGTGTGCATTTTACTCTGTACTGCAACTCTGTATGAACAACATCAGGATGCATGAAAATAAAAAACACTTTGACCTCCTCAATAAGAAAAAATGGGGTGGATAGTGTATGTCCCCATGTTAGGTGGGTCTGTATCTAGGGGGCCAGGGGAAGGGTGGGGAGTGTATGTACCTGGGGCAGAGGGTATTGTGTCTAGGGGGACTTGGGGTAGGGTGGACAGTGTATGTCTCTGGGGCCCGAGGGGGGTATGGTGGGTAGTAAACTTCTCTGGGGCCAATGGGTGGTGGTGGTGGTAGGGCAGGTAGTGTACGTCCCTGGCCTGGGGAGGTACTATAGTCTGGGAGGAGTAGGGTATGTTCCAGAGGCTAGGAATAGGGCATATTACAGCTATGTTCTGGAGGCAAGGCTGGTGGTTACAGTGGGTACTGTACAGTGAGACCTGGAGTAGGGCCGGTGCTAGGGTGTTTGGAGCCCCCCTGCAAACTATATATTTTCGCCCTCCCATACTTTAAAAAGGGACAGCGCACACAATGCCCCCTGTAGCAGTGAAGCTTATGAACATAATGCTCCCTTTAGTAGTGCCGCTTACACACAATGCCCTCTGTGGTAGTGCCAGCAATACACACAATAACCCCCTGTAGTTACATAGTCACAAAGTCAGTGAGGTTGAAAAGAGGCAAACTGCCCATCAGGTTCAACCTGTATTCTGCTTTTATCTATTTATATTATAATACACTAGCCGAAGTAATGACTTAGTACCAAATTAAAACAAGGATTCTTTCCACTCTCAGATAATGTAATGTCAATATGTTAAATGCTATAGCCCTGGATACATTTACCAGTTAGGAATTTGTCCAATCCGCTTTTAAATACATTTACAGAGTCTGCCATTATTACCCTCTCCGGCAGGGAGTTCCAAATTATTATTTCCCTTACCATGAAGAACCCTTTTCTATGTTGTTTACGGAATTTTCTCTCCTCTAACCTAAGCGAGTGCCCACACGTCCAATATAGAGTTCTTTTAATAAACAAATCTGCTGCTAGCTCCTTGTAATTACCCTTTACATATTTGAAGATATTAATAATGTCTCCTCTTAGACTCCTCTTTTCTAGTGTATACATATTTAACCTAGCAAGCCTTTCCTCGTACTCCAGAGACTCTAACCCTTTTATCAGTTTAGTAGCTTTTCTTTGAACTCTTTCTAGTTCCCCGAAATCTTTTTTATAATACGGTGCCCAGAACTGAACACAATATTCCAGGTGCGGACGTAACAATGATTTGTACAGTGGCAGGATTACATCCTCGTCTCTTGTCTCTATGCCCCGTTTAATTAGTGATGTGCACCGGACATTTTTCGGGTTTTGTGTTTTGGTTTTGGATTCGGTTCCGCGGCCGTGTTTTGGATTCGGACGCGTTTTGGCAAAACCTCCCTGAAAATTTTTTGTCGGATTCAGGTGTGTTTTGGATTCGGGTGTTTTTGTTACAAAAAACCCTCAAAAACAGCTTAAATCATAGAATTTGGGGGTCATTTTGATCCCATAGTATTATTAACCTCAATAACCATAATTTACACTCATTTTCAGTCTATTCTGAACACCTCACACCTCACAATATTATTTTTAGTCCTAAAATTTGCACCGAGGTCGCTGGATGGCTAAGCTAAGCGACCCAAGTGGCCGACACAAACACCTGGCCCATCTAGGAGTGGCACTGCAGTGTCAGACAGGATGGCACTTCAAAAAAATAGTCCCCAAACAGCACATGATGCAAAGAAAAAAAGAGGCGCACCAAGGTCGCTGTGTGACTAAGCTAAGCGACACAAGTGGCCGACACAAACACCTGGCCCATCTAGGAGTGGCACTGCAGTGTCAGGCAGGATGGCACTTCAAAAAAATTGTCCCCAAACAGCACATGATGCAAAGAAAAATGAAAGAAAAAAGAGGTGCAAGATGGAATTGTCCTTGGGCCCTCCCACCCACCCTTATGTTGTATAAACAGGACATGCACATTTTAACGAACCCATCATTTCAGCGACAGGGTCTGCCACATGACTGTGACTGAAATGACTGGTTGGTTTGGGCCCCCACCAAAAAAGAAGCAATCAATCTCTCCTTGCACAAACTGGCTCTACAGAGGCAAGATGTCCACCTCATCATCATCCTCCGATTCCTCACCCCTTTCACTGTGTACATCCCCCTCCTCACAGATTATTAATTCGTCCCCACTGGAATCCACCATCTCAGATCCCTGTGTACTTTCTGGAGGCAATTGCTGCTGGTGAATGTCTCCACGAAGGAATTGATTATAATTCATTTTGATGAGCATCATCTTCTCCACATTTTCTGGAAGTAACCTCGTACGCCTATTGCTGACAAGGTGAGCGGCTGCACTAAACACTCTTTCGGAGTACACACTGGAGGGAGGGCAACTTAGGTAGAATAAAGCCAGTTTGTGCAAGGGCCTCCAAATTGCCTCTTTTTCCTGCCAGTATACGTACGGACTGTTTGACGTGCCTACTTGGATGCGGTCACTCATATAATCCTCCACCATTCTTTCAATGGTGAGAGAATCATATGCAGTGACAGTAGACGACATGTCAGTAATCGTTGGCAGGTCCTTCAGTCCGGACCAGATGTCAGCACTCGCTCCAGACTGCCCTGCATCACCGCCAGCGGGTGGGCTCGGAATTCTTAGCCTTTTCCTCGCACCCCCAGTTGCGGGAGAATGTGAAGGAGGAGATGTTGACGGGTCACGTTCCGCTTGACTTGATAATTTTCTCACCAGCAGGTCTTTGAACTTCTGCAGACTTGTGTCTGCCGGAAAGAGAGATACAACGTAGGTTTTAAATCTAGGATCGAGCACGGTGGCCAAAATGTAGTGCTCTGATTTCAACAGATTGACCACCAGTGAATCCTGGTTAAGCGAATTAAGGGGTCAATCCACAAGTCCCACATGCCTAGCGGAATCGCTCTGTTTTAGCTCCTCCTTCAATGTCTCCAGCTTCTTCTGCAAAAGCCTAATGAGGGGAATGACCTGACTCAGGCTGGCAGTGTCTGTACTGACTTCACGTGTGGCAAGTTCAAAGGGTTGCAGAACCTTGCACAACGTTGAAATCATTCTCCACTGCGCTTGAGTCAGGTGCATTCCCCCTCCTTTGCCTATATCGTGGGCAGATGTATAGGCTTGAATGGCCATTTACTGCTCCTCCATCCTCTGAAGCATATAGAGGGTTGAATTCCACCTCGTTACCACCTCTTGCTTCAGATGATGGCAGGGCAGGTTCAGGAATGTTTGGTGGTGCTCCAGTCTTCGGCACGCGGTGGCTGAATGCCGAAAGTGGCCCGCAATTCTTCGGGCCACCGACAGCATCTCTTGCACGCCCCTGTCGTTTTTTTAAATAATTCTGCACCACCAAATTCAATGTATGTGCAAAACATGGGACGTGCTGGAATTTGCCCACATGTAATGCACGCACAATATTGGTGGCGTTGTCCGATGTCACAAATCCCCAGGAGAGTCCAATTGGGGTAAGCCATTCTGCGATGATGTTCCTCAGTTTCCGTAAGAGGTTGTCAGCTGTGTGCCTCTTATGGAAAGCGGTGATACAAAGCGTAGCCTGCCTAGGAACGAGTTGGCGTTTGCAAGATGCTGCTACTGGTGCCGCCGCTGCTGTTCTTGCTGCGGTAGGCAATACATCTACCCAGTGGGCTGTCACATTCATATAGTCCGGAGTCTGCCCTGCTCCACTTGTCCACATGTCCGTGGTTAAGTGGACATTGGGTACAACTGCATTTTTTAGGACACTGGTGACTCTTTTTCTGACGTCTGTGTACATTTTCGGTATCGCCTACCTAGAGAAATGGAACCTAGATGGTATTTGGTAACGGGGACACAGTACCTCAATCAAGTCTCTAGTTGCCTCTGAATTAACGGTGGATACCGGAACCACGTTTCTCACCGCCCAGGCTGCCAAGGCCTGAGTTATCCGCTTTGCAGCAGGATGACTGCTGTGATATTTCATCTTCCTCGCAAAGGACTGTTGGACAGTCAATTGCTTACTGGAAGTAGTACAAGTGGTCTTCCGACTTCCCCTCTGGGATGACGATCGACTCCCAGCAGCAACAACAGCAGTGCCAGCAGCAGTAGGCGTTACACTCAAGGATGCATCGGAGGAATCCCAGGCAGGAGAGGACTCGTCAGACTTGCCAGTGACATGGCCTGCAGGACTATTGGCTTTCCTGTATAAGGTGGAAATTGACACTGAGGGAGTTGGTGGTGTGGTTTGCAGGCAGGGGTGTATCTAGGGGTCCGAGCGCCCCTGGCAAAGTAAGGGACTGGCGCCCCCCCCCAGAGAGAGCACTGCAGGCCAGTGGCGGCTGCAGTAGAGACAGAATTTGAAATAAGGAGCCACAGAAACTGTCTCCCCAATTGCTGGAAAACATTGCTGGCAAGGACTCACTGTTAGGGTGAAGCCAATGAGAACTGGCCAGTAGCCGCATAAGGAGACAGGAAACCGAGCACACAGGAGTATAACAGGAGAGGCCCTGCCTCCCCTGACTACTCTTACTGCACTTCACTGAATCAGCCCACCCCCCAACCTCCGCTGACAACAGATTTCTATAGGCTAGCTAACCTGCCTGCCCTAGACTAGGTGTCATGGTTGGTGTCCCGCCCGCCCCAGACTATCTGATCGGGGCTTGTTCTCCAGGGCAAAATTTTCCTTTGGTGTACCACGCTTCCCCTCCATATTAAAAATGAACATAATGATATGTGCATAAGGCATGGCGCTGGTCTCTCGTATCTACCTCTAGCCTTTGCCTTTTTTCTTTTACCCAAATTGCATACTTTTTCCTGCATTTTGTGTTTTAATTCAATAAGTGTAGCAAGTACTTGGGTTTAGTATCTTCACTGACCCCTCTATACCCCACACTACATCACTGACCCCTCTATACCCCACACTACATCACTGACCCCTCTATACCCCACACTACATCACTGACCCCTCTATACCCCACACTAAATCACAGACCCCTCTATACCCTACGCTGCATCACTGACCCCTCTATACCCTACACTACATCACTGAACCCTCTACACCCTACGCTACATCACTGACCCCTCTACACCCTACGCTACATCACTGACCCCTCTACACCCTACGCTACATCACTGACCTCTCTACACCCTACACTACCTCACTGACCGCTCTATACCCTACACTACTTTACTGACCCCTCTACACCCTACGCTACATCACTGTCCCCTCTACACCCTACGCTACATCACTGACCTCTCTACACCCTATGCTATATCACTGACCTCTCTACACCCTACACTACATCACTGACCCCTCTACAGATGTAGCCACCTTTATCTTGAGTGGCTGAGGCGTTTGTCCCGTTCGAGCATACGCAGCGTACTGGGGCATAGCGAGGCGCGCCTAGTCACAGAGAGGCTTTCTAATCGCACGGAGACAGACATTTGACGTTTGGCGTTACCTGTACGTGTAATACCTGCGATCATCCACCAGATGTCGCTTTTTACAATCACCACTGCGCATGCGTGTGGGCTCCCGTAAAATATAATACTGAAATACTGTACAGTACTGTATAGTAAGGACTACTTTACTAGTGCAACCTAAAACCAGTAGTGTACATTGATGCAAATGGACGTGTTAGAAGTTCATTATTGCCTAATGATATTAGGAATATTGTACAGTATGTTAGCATCCTAATCCCGTAGCCATTTGTCTTAATCAAAACTAATGGATTTATTCATCTGTCTGCGGCGAAGTGGTGAAGTGTTCCGCTTCCTACAGTATACTCAGAGTCCCGTGTTCGATTCCTAAAGTACAGTACGAACGCATGTTAGTTTTTTCCAGACACTTTATAATTTTTTTTAATCACATAAACCAGGGCAAAGCTGCAGCAGATGTACTGTTAAGGTTCTATGCACCATACGGTACACATACAATTCTGTAGCAGGGCAGACTCAATTGAAATGGCTACTGCCTGTGACTCCATGGAGGCTCTCAGCTATGGAGCGAGTGATGACATAGATTTTGCGGACAACGGGGCAGTGCTGAAGGTGCGTCACAATCCCCTCGCTAAAATACATAGGGGCGATAGGAATAAGTGAGGTCTATGCACATTACGGTACACCGGACTTGATCGCATAGCACACTGTCAAAATGACCGTCGCCCCTGAACCCCCACTACGTGGCAGCCAGCGCTCGGAGATGGAGTGAGAGATAGTAGTGGAGTGAGAGATACAGTAGCAGTAGTCTTGAAGGCTATGGGGCAATGCTGAAGAAGCGTCACAATCCCCTCGACAAAGCGATAGGGATAAGCGAGGTCTATCATTATGGTACACCGGACTTGATCGCATACAGTAGCACACTGTCAAAATGGCCGTCGCCCCTGAACCCCCACTACGTGGCAGCCAGCGCTCGGAGATGGAGTGAGAGATAGTAGTGGAGTGAGAGATACAGTAGCAGTAGTCTTGAAGGCTACGGGGCAATGCTGAAGAAGCATCACAATCCCCTCGCCAAAGCGATAGGGATAAGCGAGGTCTATCATTGTGGTACACTGGACTTGATCGCATAGCACACTGTCAAAATGGCCGTCGCCCCTGAACCCCCACTACGTGGCAGCCAGCGCTCGGAGATGGAGTGAGAGATAGTAGTGGAGTGAGAGATACAGTAGCAGTAGTCTTGAAGGCTACGGGGCAATGCTGAAGAAGCATCACAATCCCCTCGCCAAAGCGATAGGGATAAGCGAGGTCTATCATTGTGGTACACCGGACTTGATCGCATAGCACACTGTCAAAATGACCGTCGCCCCTGAACCCCCACTACGTGGCAGCCAGCGCGCGAAGATGGAGTGAGAGATAGTAGTGGAGTGAGAGATACAGTAGCAGTAGTCTTGAAGGCTACGGGGCAATGCTGAAGAAGCGTCACAATCCCCTCGCCAAAGCGATAGGGATAAGCGAGGTCTATCATTATGGTACACCGGACTTGATTGCATACAGTAGCACACTGTCAAAATGGCCGTCGCCCCTGAACCCCCACTATGTGGCAGCCAGCGCTCGGAGATGGAGTGAGAGATAGTAGTGGAGTGAGAGATACAGTAGCAGTAGTCTTGAAGGCTACGGGGCAATGCTGAAGAAGCGTCACAATCCCCTCGCCAAAGCGATAGGGATAAGCGAGGTCTATCATTGTGGTACACCGGACTTGATCGCATAGCACACTGTCAAAATGGCCGTCGCCCCTGAACCCCCACTACGTGACAGCCAGCGCTCGGAGATGGAGTGAGAGATAGTAGTGGAGTGAGAGATACAGTAGCAGTAGTCTTGAAGGCTACGGGGCAATGCTGAAGAAGCGTCACAATCCCCTCGCCAAAGCGATAGGGATAAGCGAGGTCTATCATTGTGGTACACCGGACTTGATCGCATAGCACACTGTCAAAATGGCCGTCGCCCCTGAACCCCCACTACGTGGCAGCCAGCGCTCGGAGATGGAGTGAGAGATAGTAGTGGAGTGAGAGATACAGTAGCAGTAGTCTTGAAGGCTACGGGGCAATGCTGAAGAAGCATCACAATCCCCTCGCCAAAGCGATAGGGATAAGCGAGGTCTATCATTGTGGTACACCGGACTTGATCGCATAGCACACTGTCAAAATGGCCGTCGCCCCTGAACCCCCACTACGTGGCAGCCAGCGCTCGGAGATGGAGTGAGAGATAGTAGTGGAGTGAGAGATACAGTAGCAGTAGTCTTGAAGGCTACGGGGCAATGCTGAAGAAGCGTCACAATCCCCTTGCCAAAGCGATAGGGATAAGCGAGGTCTATCATTGTGGTACACCGGACTTGATCGCATAGCACACTGTCAAAATGGCCATCGCCCCTTAACCCCCACTACGTGGCAGCCAGCGCTCGGAGATGGAGTGAGAGATAGTAGTGGAGTGAGAGATACAGTAGCAGTAGTCTTGAAGGCTACGGAGCAATGCTGAAGAAGCGTCACAATCCCCTCGCCAAAGCGATAGGGATAAGCGAGGTCTATCATTATGGTACACCGGACTTGATCACATACAGTAGCACACTGTCAAAATGGCCGTCGCCCCTGAACCCCCACAGTCGGAATTTGACCGCAATTGCATATACCATGTGACATAAGCTTGTGTACAGTATCTGTCATGAGGTGTTTTTTTCACTGACACTATTATTTTTTTCTATTGTAATATACAGAGGCGGCAAACTAGCCAAACAGGAATAATCAGCTTCTGCTGAATAAAATGAGATGCCACAGTACATGCCTATATTCTGTGTGTGACTGCGGCTCTATGAAATGAAATCTGAAAATGTAAATATGAAATGCATTACTAATGTGCAGCATTATGTGTATAAGGTGTGCTACAATATTTTCTGGCGTAACATAAGGAAAGGGCACTACTGCATGGTCTAATGCAGTGGTTCTCAAACTCGGTCCTCAGGACCCCACACAGTGCATGTTTTGCAGGTAAGTTCACAGGTGTACTGTATTAATTACTCACTGACACATTTTAAAAGGTCCATACATTAGGTGGAGCTAATTATTTCACTTGTGATTCTGTGAGACCTGCAAAACATGCACTGTGTGGGGTCCTGAGGACTGAGTTTGAGAACCTGTGGTCTAATGTCAATAAAGATCAATGTGGTGGGGTGTAATGTGAATAAGGGGCAATACTGTTAGGAGTAATGTGGTACTATCATATGATGTACTGTAACAAGAATAAGAGACACTACTGCATGATATAATGTGAATAAAGTTGCAGTACTGTGTTGTGTCTTTTCATCTGGGGGTATTATTGTGTTACCATGCCCCTTCCCAGCAAGAACTTGCACTGTTTTGGGCTGGCACTAAATGTGCACATTGTTCCTACAGTATTTAAATTATAGGGGGTAGGAGCGCCAAAATGGGTGATGGTGCTGGGAAAGGGGTGCAGGGTTATAGGCGGAACTAGCATCTGTGCAAGAGGGCATCAGCCGAAATGTAGCCTAGGGCATCATGTTGGTTAGGGACGGCTCTGGTAATACTGTACAGTACAGTACTTTGCATTCAATAGAGATACTGTTTGCACACAGGTTTTACATGAATCATTGGCAATGCTGCAGGAGTGTCTCATTAGGCAATCTAAAATATACCGCGACTATGGGTGGGGATGCAGTAGGTAAGTTCTGTCACCATAAGCTGTCTGCTGTGTATAGCAGATTTTCATCTGGGATGCATTTGTGTTTTTGTAATAAAAAAAAAAAAAAAACATTTTACTGTACATTTAGTGGATACAGTATTTCTCCCCCATAACGGCACATCATACTGTACAGTTACCCCCATGTACTGTACTGTACCGTACAATACTGTATAAGGTAATATTTATTGGAAAAAAATCAATATTAATGTAAAAAAAAAGTATTTATTACAACATCCGATTGCATGTACTGTACTGATCAAAATGTACAGTACTCTTATTCAGGACTTATAAAACAGAAAATAACTGTTCATACACATCAATAACATTACTACTGTATAATATTCAACATTAGTTTATGCAATAATCAGACAAAGGGAATTTTATAAACATTTTTAATAATGCACCAATTAAAAATTTTAAACATAAAATATAGTACAGAACTACATATTTGTGGCTTGACCATTTCTTTCGACTATAACAGGTAATACTTTATACAGGTGATTTATATAATTATTACAATGCTCAGGTGTGAGTACTTCTAGCCAAAATTTCTTTATTCCATCCAACAGCTGCTGTTTTGTTGTTGGCTTCGCAACACTCCTAATGTACCTCTTCAATTGAGCCCACACTAATTCAATTGGATTCATGTCTGGTGATCTATAAAAAAATAAAATAAAAAGAGTATAGAAAAAAGTTAGTCAATTAATGACATTAAATAGAGAAAATTAAACATACGGTATTGTACTGTTTATTAAACCAAAAAATATATTTACAGTACTAGAGTGCTACCCAAAATTTTACTTGTACACTGTTGAAAGAATACTCACTCTGGTGGTGTGCGTTCCCAATTCATACCTTTCTCTTCCATAAATTTGGCAGAGGCGGAGTGTTTAGGATCATTGTCTTGGAATATCCTATGGTGAGTTGGGTAATATTTATTCACAAATGGCATCATACATCCCTCTACTATTGTTTCTTGGAAAAATTTCTTATCCATGATCCCTACAGAAATAAAAAAATGTTGTTCATTAATAAGCAACTCATTTTATTGTGCAGTTACATGTACTCTACAGTACAGCATGTATTTTTACAGAACACAGGCACAGAATAAAGTATAGTACTGTACCTTCGAAAAATAATAGGGGACCAGCTCCTAATCGTGTTATGCCTCCCCATACATGGACTTTCAATGGATGCTTTGGGCGTGGTTTTAATGAGATATGGTTACGTTTCCGGAATGACATTCTGGAGAACCGCTCAAGGGCAACAGACGATTCATCTGTGAAAATGACATCATGAAATGTTTCGCCACTCTCAATCCATCGCCGTGCCTGTTCCACTCTCTTTTCTTTATTCACATCTATTATCATTAGAGATGTGCACCGGAAATTTTTCGGGTTTTGTGTTTTGGTTTTGGGTTCGGTTCCGTGGCCGTGTTTTGGGTTCGAACGCGTTTTGGCAAAACCTCACCGAATTTTTTTTGTCGGATTCGGGTGTGTTTTGGATTCGGGTGTTTTTTTCAAAAAACCCTAAAAAACAGCTTAAATCATAGAATTTGGGGGTCATTTTGATCCCAAAGTATTATTAACCTCAATAACCATAATTTCCACTCATTTTCAGTCTATTCTGAACACCTCACACCTCACAATATTATTTTTAGTCCTAAAATTTGCACCGAGGTCGCTGGATGACTAAGCTCAGCGACCCAAGTGGCCCATCTAGGAGTGGCACTGCAGTGTCACGCAGGATGGCCCTTCCAAAAAAAACTCCCCAAACAGCACATGACGCAAAGAAAAATGAAAGAAAAAAGAGGTGCAAGATGGAACTGTCCTTGGGCCCTCCCACCCACCCTTATGTTGTATAAACAGGACATGCACACTTTAACCAACCCATCATTTCAGTGACAGGGTCTGCCACATGACTGTGACTGAAATGACGGGTTGGTTTGGACCCCCACCAAAAAAGAAGCAATTAATCTCTCCTTGCACAAACTGGCTCTACAGAGGCAAGATGTCCACCTCATCATCATCCTCCGATTCATCACCGTGTACATCCCCCTCCTCACAGATTATCAATTCGTCCCCACTGGAATCCACCATCACAGCTCCCTGTGTACTTTATGGAGGCAATTTCTGCTGGTGAATGTCTCCATGGAGGAATTGATTATAATTTATTTTAATGAACATCATCTTCTCCACATTTTCTGGAAGTAACCTCGTACGCCGATTGCTGACAAGGTGAGCGGCGGCACTAAACACTCTTTCGGAGTACACACTTGTGGGAGGGCAACTTAGGTAGAATAAAGCCAGTTTGTGCAAGGGCCTCCAAATTGCCTCTTTTTCCTGCCAGTATACGTACGGACTGTCTGACGTGCCTACTTGGATGCGGTCACTCATATAATCCTCCACCATTCTTTCAATGGTGAGAGAATCATATGCAGTGACAGTAGACGACATGTCCGTAATCGTTGTCAGGTCCTTCAGTCCGGACCAGATGTCAGCATCAGCAGTCGCTCCAGACTGCCCTGCATCACCGCCAGCGGGTGGGCTCGGAATTCTGAGCCTTTTCCTCGCACCCCCAGTTGCGGGAGAATGTGAAGGAGGAGATGTTGACAGGTCGCGTTCCGCTTGACTTGACAATTTTCTCACCAGCAGTTCTTTGAACCCCTGCAGACTTGTGTCTGCTGGAAAGAGAGATACAACGTAGGTTTTAAATCTAGGATCGAGCACGGTGGCCAAAATGTAGTGCTCTGATTTCAACAGATTGACCACCCGTGAATCCTTGTTAAGCGAATTAAGGGCTCCATCCACAAGTCCCACATGCCTAGCGGAATCGCTCAGTGTTAGCTCCTCCTTCAATGTCTCCAGCTTCTTCTGCAAAAGCCTTATGAGGGGAATGACCTGACTCAGGCTGGCAGTGTCTGAACTGACTTCACGTGTGGCAAGTTCAAAAGGTTGCAGAACCTTGCACAACGTTGAAATCATTCTCCACTGCGCTTGAGACAGGTGCATTCCACCTCCTATATCGTGGTCAGTTGTATAGGCTTGAATGGCCTTTTGCTGCTCCTCCAACCTCTGAAGCATATAGAGGGTTGAATTCCACCTCGTTACCACTTCTTGCTTCAGATGATGGCAGGGCAGGTTCAGGCGTTTTTGGTGTTGCTCCAGTCTTCTGTACGTGGTGCCTGTACGCCGAAAGTGTCCCGCAATTCTTCTGGCCACCGACAGCATCTCTTGCACGCCCCTCTCGTTTTTTAAATAATTCTGCACCACCAAATTCAAGGTATGTGCAAAACATGGGACGTGCTGGAATTTGCCCATATTTAATGCACACACAATATTGCTGGCGTTGTCGGATGCCACAAATCCACAGGAGAGTCCAATTGGGGTAAGCCATTCTGCGATGATCTTCCTCAGTTGCCGTAAGAGGTTTTCAGCTGTGTGCGTATTCTGGAAAGCGGTGATACAAAGCGTAGCCTGCCTAGGAAAGAGTTGGCGTTTGCGAGATGCTGCTACTGGTGCCGCCGCTGCTGTCCTTGCGGCGGGAGTCAATACATCTACCCAGTGGGCTGTCACAGTCATATAGTCCTGAGTCTGCCCTGCTCCACTTGTCCACATGTCCGTGGTTAAGTGGACATTGGGTACAACTGCATTTTTTAGGACACTGGTGAGTCTTTTTCTGAGGTCTGTGTACATTTTCGGTATCGCCTGCCTAGAGAAATGGAACCTAGATGGTATTTGGTACCGGGGACACAGTACCTCAAACAAGTCTATAGTTGGCTCTGCAGTAATGATGGATACCGGAACCACGTTTCTCACCGCTCAGGATGCCAAGGCCTCAGTTATCCGCTTTGCAGCAGGATGACTGCTGTGATATTTCATCTTCCTCGCAAAGGACTGTTGGACAGTCAATTGCTTGGTGGAAGTAGTAAAAGTGGTCTTCCGACTTCCCCTCTGGGATGACCATCGACTCCCAGCAGCAACAACAGCAGCGCCAGCAGCAGTAGGCGTTACACTCAAGGATGCATCGGAGGAATCCCAGGCAGGAGAGGACTCGTCAGAATTGCCAGTGACATGGCCTGCAGGACTATTGGCATTCCTGGGGAAGGAGGAAATTGACACTGAGGGAGTTGGTGGGGTGGTTTGCGTGAGCTTGGTTACAAGAGGAAGGGATTTACTGGTCAGTGGACTGCTTCCGCTGTCGCCCAAAGTTTTTGAACTTGTCACTGACTTATGATGAATGCGCTGCAGGTGACGTATAAGGGAGGATGTTCCGAGGTGGTTAACGTCCTTACCCCTACTTATTACAGCTTGACAAAGGCAACACACGGCTTGACACCTGTTGTCCGCATTTCTGTTGAAATACTTCCACACCGAAGAGCTGATTTTTTTGGTATTTTCACCAGGCATGTCAATAGCCATATTCCTCCCACGGACAACAGGTGTCTCCCCGGGTGCCTGACTTAAACAAACCACCTCACCATCAGAATCCTCCTTGTCAATTTCCTCCCCAGCGCCAGCAACACCCATATCCTCCTCATCCTGGTGTACTTCAACACTGACATCTTCAATCTGACTATCAGGAACTGGACTGCGGGTGCTCCTTCCAGCACTTGCAGGGGGCGTGCAAATGGTGGAAGGCGCATGCTCTTCACGTCCAGTGTTGGGAAGGTCAGGCATCGCAACCGACACAATTGGACTCTCCTTGTGGATTTGTGATTTCGAAGAACGCACAGTTCTTTGCTGTGCTTTTGCCAGCTTAAGTCTTTTCATTTTTCTAGCGAGAGGCTGAGTGCTTCCATCCTCATGTGAAGCTGAACCACTAGCCATGAACATAGGCCAGGGCCTCAGCCGTTCCTTGCCACTCCGTGTGGTAAATGGCATAATGGCAAGTTTACGCTTCTCCTCCGATGATTTTATTTTAGATTTTTGAGTCCTTTTTTTACTGATATTTTGTGTTTTGGATTTTACATGCTCTGTACTATGACATTGGGCATCGGCCTTGGCAGACGACGTTGATGGAATTTCATCGTCTCGGCCATGACTAGTGGCAGCAGCTTCAGCACGAGGTGGAAGTGGATCTTGATCTTTCCCTATTTTTGGAACCTCAACATTTTTGTTCTCCATATTTTAATAGGCACAACTAAAAGGCACCTCAGGTAAACAATGGACATGGATGGATACTAGTATACTTATGGATGACGAGTGACTGACGACACAGAGGTAGCTACAGCCGTGGACTACCGTACTGCGTCTGCTAGTATAGAGATGATAATGATATAAAATATATATATATATCACTACTGCAGGTATATATAATATAATGACGGACCTGCTGGACACTGTCAGCAGACTCCTAAACTACTAGTATGAAGAAGATAGAAAAAAAACCCCCACCACAGGTAGGTATACAATTATGGACGAGCACTGACGACACAGAGGTAGCTACAGCCGTGGACTACCGTACTGCGTCTGCTAGTATAGAGATGATAATGATATAAAAAATATATATATATCACTACTGCAGGTATATATAATATAATGACGGACCTGCTGGACACTGTCAGCAGACTCCTAAACTACTAGTATGAAGAAGAAAGAAAAAAAAAACCCCACCACAGGTAGGTATACAATTATGGACGAGCACTGACGACACAGAGGTAGCTACAGCCGTGGACTACCGTACTGCGTCTGCTAGTATAGATATGATAATGATATAAAAAATATATATATATCACTACTGCAGGTATATATAATATAATGACGGACCTGCTGGACACTGTCAGCAGACTCCTAAACTACTAGTATGAAGAAGATAGAAAAAAAAAACGCCACCACAGGTAGGTATACAATTATGGACGAGCACTGATGACACAGAGGTAGCTACAGCCGTGGACTACCGTACTGCGTCTGCTAGTATAGAGATGATAATGATATAAAAAATATATATATATCACTACTGCAGGTATATATAATATAATGATGGACCTGCTGGACACTGTCAGCAGACTCCTAACCTACTAGTATGAAGAAGATAGAAAAAAAAACCCCACCACAGGTAGGTATACAATTATGGACGAGCACTGACGACACAGAGGTAGCTACAGCCGTGGACTACCGTACTGCGTCTGCTAGTATAGAGATGATAATGATATAAAAAATATATATATATATATCACTACTGCAGGTATATATAATATAATGACGGACCTGCTGGACACTGTCAGCAGACTCCTAAACTACTAGTATGAAGAAGATAGAAAAAAAACCCCCACCACAGGTAGGTATACAATTATGGACGAGCACTGACGACACAGAGGTAGCTACAGCCGTGGACTACCGTACTGCGTCTGCTAGTATAGAGATGATAATGATATAAAAAATATATATATATCACTACTGCAGGTATATATAATATAATGACGGACCTGCTGGACACTGTCAGCAGACTCCTAAACTACTAGTATGAAGAAGATAGAAAAAAAAAACCACCACAGGTAGGTATACAATTATGGACGAGCACTGACGACACAGAGGTAGCCACAGCCGTGGACTACCGTACTGCGTCTGCTAGTATAGAGATGATAAAGATGATAGAGATGAACAAAAAAAATATAACACTACTGCAGGTAAATATTTATATAATATAATGAATGACGGACCTGCTGGACACTGTCAGCAGAATGCGTTTATAGAGTAAAAAAAAAAAAACACCACAGGAGTGTTTAACTTTTTCAGGCAGACAATATACTGGTGGTCACTGGTCAGTCACACTGGCAGCAAAAGTGTGCACTGTACTCCTGCTATAACTGCACCCCAGTCTCCCCCACAATTCAGCTGTGTGAGCAGTGAGCACTCAGCACAGTCAGATATACATATAGATGATATTATCATGCAGCACACTGAGGCTGAGCACAGATATGGTATGTGACTGTGTATCGTTTTTTTTCAGGCAGAGAACGGATTATATTAAATAATAAATAAAACTGGTGGTGGTCAGTCACTAGTAACTATCAGCAAAACTCTGCACTCTGAGTACTCCTAATGCTCCCCAAAATTACTAAGTAATCAACTCAAGTGTCTCTATCTATTCTAACGGAGAGGACGCCAGCCACGTCCTCTCCCTATCAATGTCAATGCACGTGTGAAAATGGCGGCGATGCGCGGCTCCTTATATAGAATCCGAGTCTCGCGATAGAATACGAGCCTCGCGAGAATCCGACAGCGGGATGATGACGTTCGGGCGCGCTCGGGTTAGCCGAGCAAGGCAGGAAGATCCGAGTCTGCCTCGGACCCGTGTAAAAAGGCTGAAGTTCGGGGGGGTTCGGATTCCGAGGAACCGAACCCGCTCATCTCTAATTATCATGGGAGATATCCTGTGAAGAGCCAAAAATAATGAAATCAGATACAGTAATGAAATTACTGATTTACAGATTACTGTATATACAGTAGACTGTATGTGCAGTATACTGTATTATATACCTACTGTATACATTAAACTGTACATACATTACAGTATATACAGAGTAATATATATATATATATATACATACATACATACACACACACACAAACACAGTATACAGTATGTAATCATCACAATAAGCCGGCAATGCTTCATCGCTGTCTCTGAGTGCCTATACAGTAGGTATCTCTTTTGGGATATATATATATATATATATATATATATATATATATACATACATACATACACACACATACTGTATATAGTATAAAGTACACACTCTGTATAATGATTTATGGCATTGTTATATCACTTATCAAGGGATTATTAACAGTGAATACGTGTGCATCTACTGTATGGTTTATACTGCTTTCAGTTTACCTTGTTGCGCCAAAGGTCCATCCCATTTTCCGTCACATCCAAAAATAATGATTACCACTTCCGGAGCTCTGCTGGTCAGATGGGGTGGGTGGGGCATGTGCTGCTGTGGAAAAATCACACTAACATAAGCTGCTGTACAGTACAATGAAATACAGTACAGTACTCAGTATTACAGACGATAGCATCCCGAATGCAAAAATACCGAATTGGAAAATCCCCACAGGGGGTTGTTAAGTATATCCCCCCCCCCCCTTAACCAAAAACCTACCCTCAAGCAGCCTAAACCTCCCACTTGGTGCTTAACCCTAAGTCCCCCCTGGTGTTGCCTAAACCTAACCACCCAGGGGAAATTTTGTGTGTGGTACTGTACATAAAATGGTGTCAGTGGCATACTGTAACTGGTGGTACTGTGAGAAAAAAAATAACAGTGCTGTAAGTGAAGCTGTCAATTTGTAACATGTACTATTCAGTATCCAGGACACATGTACAGTAGTGTAACGATGACAGTCGCACCAGAATTCTCGTTACACAATACCATTGGGAAGCAAAGCACTAATCAGAGAGTACTGTAGTGTGCTTACCGGCTGCAGTGGTGCCTGACAGCCCAGGTGGTGGTGGTGGTGGTGGTACTGTGAGAAAAAAAATAACAGTGCTGTAAGTGAAGCTGTCAATTTGTAACATGTACTATTCAGTATCCAGGACACATGTACAGTAGTGTAACGATGACAGTCGCACCAGAATTCTCGTTACACAATACCATTGGGAAGCAAAGCACTAATCAGAGAGTACTGTAATGTGCTTACCGGCTGCAGTGGTGCCTGGCAGCACAGGTGGTGGTGGTGGTGGTACTGTGAGAAAAAAAATAACAGTGCTGTAAGTGAAGCTGTCAATTTGTAACATGTACTATACAGTATCCAGGACACATGTACAGTAGTGTAACGATGACAGTCGCACCAGAATTCTCGTTACACAATACCATTGGGAAGCAAAGCACTAATCAGAGAGTACTGTAGTGTGCTTACCGGCTGCAGTGGTGCCTGGCAGCGCAGGTGGTGGTGGTGGTGGTGGTACTGTGAGAAAAAAAATAACAGTGCTGTTAGTGAAGCTGTCAAACGTAAATTAACAAACAACTATCACTGTAATTTACCATCCTCATCCCGTAGCGAAGCACGGGTATTCAGATATCTACAATGTTATTTATACTGTGTGTTTAATATTTATATTTAGTTTTGTAAACAGACATTCTTAACATCACAGGCAACCAGATCTCACAGGAAGTGTCCCACCCTCCCTCCCATCTGGGTTGCAGTGAGTTATCTGAGCTGGTCAGGACAGGGGGTGGGACTGTATAAATCACTACAGTATGTACACTACTGTATTTGACAAGACTTACCAGCTTGGCGGCGCCTGGCCCGCCTCCTGTGCCGTCGTGCTCACAGCCCTGTAAAAGTATATGTACAGTATAATGGCAGCATACTGTACAGCCAATGAAGTTCAAAATTGACAGCATCTTTATGACATCACTATCAATGGAATTGTTCATTCTAGTACCCTGCACCTAATCACTCAGGCGGGCATAGTGTACTGTACTGTATTCAAAACTTAAGGGGCACATTTCTAAATGTGACATACAGTACACTTACAGTATCGCTACAGTACAGTAGGTCCTGGGTATTAGACAGAACACTACCTTTATAGACATTGTAACACACATTAGCATTGCCCTTATAAACATTATGACACACATCAGCATGCAGCCCTCCCACCCTTAACCATCTCAGTACTGTTCATTACAGTATAAATTTATTTCATGACAGATGATGCAGCACTCACCTGAATTCATCTTATTCACGTCATGTCACAGTAGTGCAGTTTATTCATGTCACAGTACTGTCCTTGATTCACGTTGTGTCACACAGTAGAGCACCTTATTCACGTTACTGTACTGTACGTCACAGTAGTGCAGTAGTATATCCACATTACGTCACAAAGTAGAGATCTGCCACAGTCATGAACCTTATAACACATTATGCAAGAGTAATGCACGTCAGAACACATTAGGCCACTGTAACATCCCTTAGAATAATTTCTGCCACAGTAACGTCCCTTAGAACACTGTACTATCTGAAACACAAATCTCCCTTATAACCGAAAAATATTGACTGGAACTTTGGGAATAAAACACGGGACTGTCAGCGTGGGAGGCACTGCACAATACGACAAACTGCACATTACACTGCACAATACGCTGCATGTACACTGCACGACACTGCATACTGTATGCACTGCACTGCGTAATACAACAAACTGCACATTACACTGCATGATACACTGCACTTTTCCCTGAAAAATATGATACTGTACAATGTACACTGCACAAAACACTGCACTTACCACATGTGTATACAGTACACTGCACGATGTGATTCACTATACATTACATTCACTGCACAATACCATATACTGAATGTACACTGCATGACACGCTGCAATTACACAGCACGATACACTGTGATATACTGCATATACTGTACACTGCATGACACACTGCACAATCGTAGACCACATGGATTGTAAAGAACTATATAACCACACAAGTTAAAAAAATAATAATGTTTTTTGTAAAACTCATGTCGATCTTTTTCCATGTCAATTTAACGGCCATGTCAACCTAAAATATAACTGTTGTCAACCAATTTCAAAAGCCACACCATCTAGGTCGACACCAGATCTAGGTCGACATGGTGTCGACCTAGATGGTGTCACCTTTGACATGGATAGTAAATGTAAGAAAAATTAAAAAAGTGTAAAAAAAAATACAAATTGACCTTTTGACCCTGGTTAATGTTTGGGCCTTGTTTAACCATTTGTTTACCACAGATACAGTGCTGTATAGACCGGATACCTGCTGCTACAGCAGCCACCTGCTATAATGTACTGTACCTGTAACTACAATAACTTAAAGTACAGTAATCTACAGTGATGTACTGTACTTACAATCCCTTATGGCCTGAAGGCGCCTTGGAGTCCGGCGGACGAGGTCGCTCCACCTCCTCTGCAGTGACCTCACGGATCTCCTCCGGTTATATTTCCGGAGGATATCCCTGCTGGCCCTCCTGTAGGCCCGCACTTTCTCCTCATTGCTGGCGAGACTTCTGTCCCGCCAGTGCACGAGGAGACGCAGCTCACCGAGCGCATAAGGACGGTCTCTTGCATCAGCCATGACTCCGTCCTTATGCGCACTGTACGTCTCAGACGTCGTGCATCTCAGACGTCGTGCGTTCCACGCATTCAGCGACGCCCGCTGAGGATTCCCAATTTCATGTGTGAAAGTACAGCAAGCAGCGCCCTGCCCCCTCCCCATTGGTGTTGGTTTATGCCTTAGGGGACACGGACGCTCGCATTTGTAAAGCACAGTCTTTCCCATCGTCTCCCCCTACCCCCATCGCCCTTCCCCCCTGGGAGCCTACAATACTGTTTTGCTCACTCAGAATACACTCAATTCTACTCATTGCCGCTGGGTAGTGGCATTTAGCGTAAAGAATCGCTCCTGCAGATCTACTCTGATTTATGTGAAACTTGTGTGCATCCTTCCATTGGATGCACAGTATTAGAGACAAAAAAAAAAATATTAAAGTGAATGTCACGGGAACACATAAACAAAAAAAAAGGCTGGCACTTCCTTCCCATTGGTGATGGTTTATGCTGTAGGGGACTCGGACGCTCATATAATTTCATTTCAAAGCCACGGTATTTCCCATCGTCTCCCCCTACCCCCATCGCCCTTCCCCCCTGGGAGCCTGCACAGATCATGCAGTGGACAGGGAGGGAATTCAGGTCCTGTGCAATACACGAACGCTGAAAATCTACAGTACTGTTTTGCTCAACTCATTGCCGCTGTGTAGTTGCATTTAGCGTAAAGAATCGCTCCTGCAGATGTACTCTGATTTATATGTAACTTGTGTGCACCCTTCCATTGACTGTCTTACAATGAAAATAACATAATACAGTATATTATTACAATATAAAAAAAAAAAAACCATCCGGTCTCGAACCCTGGACTCCCAGCGTGGGAGGTGGGAGCCTTCATCGCTAGCCCACGATGCCCGCTGAGGATTCCCAATTTCATGTGTGAAAGTACAGCAAGCAGCACCCTGTCCCCTCCCCATTGGTGTTGGTTTATGCCTTAGGGTACTCGGACGCTCGCATTTGTAAAGCACGGTATTTCCCATCGTCTCCCGCTAGCCCATACCCATTATGCCTTAGGGAACTCAGACGCTCATTTACTGTACATGTATTTTAAAAGCACGGTGTTTATACATTGTATTGTGTGTTTATACTTTGTATTGTACATTCTTCCTTTTACACAATTACTGTAGTTGCATCTCCATACAGTACAGTAGGTCACCATCTTTTTCCACCGCCTCCCGTTACGCCTACAGTATTGACATTACAGTCGTCACTGACCAATTGCCAGAGCTGTAGATCAATCCGCCGCTATACTGTACGATCGAAAGTACTGGATTAGTGGAGCATTAGCCATCCAGTGGTGGAGATGTGTAATGCATGCTGAGTATCTAGATCGCCTCAACGCGTCTGCCTGCGATTAAACTCAGCTATCGCCCTAGCGTGACTAAACGGCCGTCTAGCTGGAGAATCGGTCAAGATGAAGGTGGCTACATCTGTATACCCTACATTAAATCTCCTGTATGCCCGCCGGCTGTCCCCCCGCGGCTCGCCCCCCTCGCCTCCTCTGCATCCCATCTTAAATTCGACTTGAAAAAGTCAAATTAAGATGGGTATTGAATAGGGGTTTTTGGATCCATTCCGACAAATACATGTCGGAATGGATCCGACTTTAAGTGAATATACCCCTCTATTATAAACACTGCCCTGCCCCCCTCCTGGAAACTCTCACAAATACACATTACCTTTATACTCACAAATCTAGCACACACACATATCCCCCTCCACTGTCAACTCTGTCACACCAATCACCCCTTCCTCCCCTCCAAACCGACAGCTCCCTCATACACATGCCCCTCTTCACATACTGACAATTCTCTCATCCCATCCCCCCCTTCCCACCCACACTAACAGCACACATACACAAATCCCCCCTTCCTCCCCTGCCGACCAACAATTCCCTCACACGACCATCGGCCACCCCCCCCCCCATACACATCTCTCTCACCCCCTTACAACCCACACTAACAGCACAAATACACAAATCCCCTCTCCCACAGTCCATACAGATAGCTGCCACAAACTTCTTGGAATATGGGCTCACCATTGTGTCTCACAGGAGGATGTCCATCAGCATCCAGCCAAAGTCTCTCCGCCCGCGGCGCGGTGTTATTCTTTGCAGGCACCTCCAGTAATCCTCCCAGCGCTGCCGTGGTGAGCATGAGCCTGTGGATCTATGTGTACAGGGGGCGGGGCTATTTCCTTTCAGTGACAGAGGAGGGAGGTGCAGGAGCTGAAGCTGAGAGGAGTTTTATGCTGTAGCAGAAACGGCTGCAGCCAGCACTTCATTCGGGAGTCCCGCTTGTAATTTGTGCAAACCTGATGGCGCCACTCTGTGCACAACCGGACTAGAGTGTTCTAGCCCTTGGCCGCAGGTGGCACCTCCGGGCAGCGCCCCCCTCCTGCTGGCACCCCTGGCGAGTGCCATCCTGGCCAAGGGGTAGATACGCCCCTGTTTGCAGGAGCTTGGTTACAAGCGGAAGGGATTTAGTGGTCAGTGGACTGCTTCCGCTGTCATCCAAAGTTTTTGAACTTGTCACTGACTTATGATGAATGCGCTGCAGGTGACGTATAAGGGAGGATGTTCCGAGGTGGTTAACGTCCTTACACCTACTTATTACAGCTTGACAAAGGCAACACACGGCTTGACACCTGTTGTCCGCATTTGTGTTGAAATAATTCCACACCGAAGAGCTGATTTTTTTTGTATTTTGACCAGGAATGTCAATGGCCATATTCGTCCCACAGACAACAGGTGTCTCCCCGGGTGCCTGATTTAAACAAACCACCTCACCATCAGAATCCTCCTTGTCAATTTCCTCCCCAGCACCAGCAACCCTATCTCTAACACTAACCCTAACATGAACCCTAACCCTAACACTAAAACCCTAAAACACTGACCCTAACCCTAAGACAAACCCTAACCCGAACTCTAATACGAACCCTAACCCTAATACGAACCCTAACCGTAAAACAAACCCTAATACGAACCCTAACCCTAACCCTAATAACTTAATATCCTAACCCTAACCGTAACTAACCCTAACATAATGTGAACCCTAATCCTAAAGCTAATCTAACCCTAACCCTAATACGAACCCTAACCCTAACCCTTACACAAACCTTAACCCTAACACGAACCCTAACATGAACCCTAACCCTAAAGATACTGTAAACCTAACCCTAATACAAACCATAACCCTTATCCTAACGCTAATATGAACCCTAACCCTAATACGAACCCTAACACTAACTAACCCTAACCTTAACCCTAACCCTAATTCCCTAACCCTAATACCCTTTCCCTAATACCCTTAACCTAACCATAACCTAACCATAACCCTAATACCCTAACCTAACCGTAACCCTAACCCTAATACCCTAACCCTAACCCAACCCTAACCCTAATCCTAACCCTAACCCTTACCTAACCCAAAACCTAACCCTAACCCTAACTCTAACGCTACCCTAACTCTAACTATAACCCTAATACCTCTAATATGAACCCTAACCCTAACGCGAACCCTAACCCTAACGCTACCCTAACCCTAACCTTCATACGAACTCTAACCCCTAACTCTAACCCTAACCCCCTAATACCTTAGCCCTAACCCTAAGTAACCCTAACCCTAATCCTAATAACCATAACCCTAACACTAAAACCCTAAAACACTAACCCTAACCTTAATACGAATCCTTACCCTAACCCTAATATGAACCCTAACCCTAATACGAACCCTAATACGAACCCTACACCTAATACCCTAATATCCTAACCCTAAACCTAACCCTAACGCAAACCCTAACCCTAAAGCTACCCTAACCCTAATACAATCACTAACCCTAATACGAACCCTAATTCTAACCCTTAAATGAACCCTAACCCTAATACCCTAACCCTAACACTAAACCAACCCTAACTCTAATGCTACCCTAACCCTAATATGAAACCTAACCCTAATACCCTTACCTAACCCTAAACATAACGCTAACTCTACCCTAACCCTAACTATAACCCTAATACCTCTAATATGAACCCTAACCCTAACGCGTACCCTAACCCTAACTCTACCCTAGCCCTAACCCTAAGTAACCCTAACCCTAATCCTAATAACCATAACCCTAACACTAAAACCCTAAAACACTAACCCTAACCATAATACAAACCCTAACCCTAATACGAACCATAACCCTAATACGAACACTAACCCTAATACGAACCCTAATACGAACCCTACGCCTAATACCCTAATATCTTAACCCTAAACCTAACTAACTCTAACCCTAACGTGAACCCTAACCCTAACGCTAACCTAACCCTAATACAAACCCTAACCCTAATACGAACCCTAACTCTAACCCTTAAATGAACCCTAACCCTAACTAACCCTAACCCTAATACCCTAAACCTAACTCTAATACACTAACCCTAATACCCTAACCCTAACTTAACCCTAACCCTAACTATAATACCCTTTCCCTAATACCCTTAACCTAACGCTAACCTAACCATAACCCTAATACCCTAACCCTAATACCCTAACCCTAACCTAACCATAACCCTAACACTAATATGAAACCTAACCCTTACCCTGATACCCTAACCCTAACCCTAACCCAACCCTAACTCTAACGCTACCTTAACCCTAATATGAAACCTAACCCTAACCCTAATACCCTTACCTAACCCTAACCCTAACTCTAATGCTACCCTAACCCTAACTATAACCCTAATACCTCTAATATGAACTCTAACCCTAACGCGAACCATAACCCTAACGCTATCCTAACCCTAATACAAACCCTAACCCTAATATGAACCCTAACTAACCCTAACCCCAATACCCTAACCCTAAATCTAATACACTAACCCTAATACCCTAACCCTAACCTAACCCTAACTATAATACCCAAACCCTAACCTAAACCTAACCCTAATACCCCAATCCTAACCCTAACCCTAAACCTAATACGAACCCAAACCCTATCCCTTACCTAACCCTAACTCTATCCCTAAACCTAATATCCAAAACCAACCCTAACCCTAATCCTAACCCTAACCCAAACCCTTAAACAAACACTAACCCTAACATGAACCCTAAACCTATCCCTAACCCTAATACATACCCTAACCCTAACACGAAACCTAACCCTATCCCTAACCCTAATACAAACCCTAACCCTAATATGAACCCTAACCCTAACTAACCCTAACCCTAATTCCCTAACACTAACCCTAATACCCTTTCCATAATACCCTTAACCTAACCCTAACCTAACCATTACCCTAATACGAATCCTAACGCTAATACGAACCCTAACCCTAATACGAACCCTAACCCTAATACCAAAATACCCAAACCCTAACTAACCCTAACATAACGTGAACCCTAATCCTAAAGCTAATCTAACCATAACCCTAATACGAATCCTAACCCTAATACGAACCCTAACCCTAATATGAACCCTAACCCTAACATTAACACTAACCCTAATACCATAACCCTAACCCTAATACCCTTTCCCTAATACCCTTTACCTAACCCTAACCTAACCATAACCCTAATACCCTAACCCTAATACCCTAACCCTAACCTAAACGTAACCCTAACCCTAACCCTAATATGAAATCTATCCCTAACCCTAAAACCCTAACCCTAACCCAACCCTATCCCTAATCCTAACCCTAACCCATACCTAACCCTAACTCTAACGCCACCCTAACACTAACTATAACCTTAATACCTCTAATATGAACCCTAACCCTAACGCTACCCTAACCCTAACCTTAATACGTACCCTAACCCCTAACCCTAACCCCCTAATACCCTAGCACTAACCCTAAGTAACCCTAATCCTAATAACCATAACCCTGACACTAAAACCCTAAAACATTAACCCTAACCTTAATACGAACCCTATCCCTAACCTGTATATGAACCATAACCCTAATACGAACCCTAATACTAACCCTACCCCTAATACCCTAATTTCCTAACCCTAAACCTAACTAACCCTAACCTTAACGCGAACCCTAACCCTAACCCTAATACAAACCCTAACCCTAATACGGACCCTAACTCTAACCCTTATATGAACCCGAACCCTAACTAACCCTAACCCTAATACCCTAACCCTAACTCTAATACACTAACTCTAATACCCTAACCCTAACCCTAACCTAACCCTAACTATAATACCCAAACCCTAACCCTAACCTAAACCTAACCCTAATACCCTAATCCTAACCCTAACCCTAATACGAACCCTAACCCTATCCCTAACCTAACCCTAACACTAACCCTAACTCTATCCCTAAACCTAATACCCTAACCCTAATCCTAACCCTAATCCAAACCCTTACACAAACCCTAACATGAACCGTAACCCTATCCCTAACCCTAACATGAACCCTAACCCTTATACCATAACCCTTATTCTAAACCTAATACCCTAACCCTAACCCTAAAACCCTAACCCTATCCCTAATAATCTAACCCTAATACCCTAACCCTAAACCCTATTCCTAACCCTAAGTAACCATAACCCTAATCTAATAACCCTAACCATAACCCTAAAACCCTAACCCAAATAAGAACCCTAACCCTAACTAACCCTAACCCTAATACCCTAAACCTAACTCTAATACACTAACCCTAATACCCTATCCCTAACTTAACCCTAACCCTAACTATAATACCCTTTCCCTAATACCCTTAACCTAACGCTAACCTAACCATAACCCTAATACCCTAACCCTAATACCCTAACCCTAACCTAACCATAACCCTAACCCTAATATGAAACCTAACCCTAACCCTAATACCCTTACCTAACCCTAACCCTAACTCTAATGCTACCCTAACCCTAACTATAACCCCAATACCTCTAATATAAACCCTAACCCTAACGCGAACCCTAACCCTAACGCTATCCTAACCCTAATACAAACCCTAACCCTAATACGAACCCTAACTCTAACCCTTATATGAACCCTAACCCTAACTAACCCTAATACCCTAACCCTAAATCTAATACGCTAACCCTAATACCCTAACCCTAACCCTAACCTAACCCTAACCTTAACTATAATACCCAAACCCTAACCTAAACCTAACCCTAATTCTCTAATCCTAACCCTAACCCTAAACCTAATACGAACCCAAACCATATCCCTTACCTAACCCTAACTCTATCCCTAAACCTAATATCCTAAACCAACCCTAACCCTAACCCTAATCCTAACCCTAACCCAAACCCTTAAACAAACCCTAACCCTAACATGAACCCTAAACCTATCCCTAACCCTAATACATACCCTAACCCTAACACGAACCCTAACCCTATCCCTAACCCTAATACAAACCCTAACCCTAATATGAACCCTAACCCTAACTAACCCTAACCCTAATTCCCTAACACTAACCCTAATACCCCTTCCATAATACCCTTAACCTAACCCTAACCTAACCATAACCCTAATACGAATCCTAACTCTAATACGAACCCTAACCCTAATACGAACCCTAACCCTAATACCAAAATACCCTAACCCTAACTAACCCTAACATAACGTGAACCCTAATCCTAAAGCTAATCTAACCATAACCCTAATACGAATCCTAACCCTAATACGAACCCTAACCCTAATATGAACCCTAACCCTAACCTTAACACTAACCCTAATACCATAACTCTAACCCTAATACCCTATCCCTAATACCCTTTACCTAGCGCTAACCTAACCATAACCCTAATACCCTAACCCTAATACCCTAACCCTAACCTAAACGTAATCCTAACCCTAACCCTAATATGAAATCTATCCATAACCCTAATACCCTAACCCTAACCCAACCCTATCCCTAATCCTAACCCTAACCCTTACCTAACCCTAACTCTAACGCCACCCTAACACTAACTATAACCCTAATACCTCTAATATGAACCCTAACCCTAACGCTACCCTAACCCTAACCTTAATACGTACCCTAACCCCTAACCCTAACCCCCTAATACCCTAGCACTAACCCTAAGTAACCCTAACCCTAATCCTAATAACCATAACCCTGACACTAAAACCCTAAAACACTAACCCTAACCTTAATACGAACCCTATCCCTAACCTGTTTATGAACCATAACCCTAATACGAACCCTAATACTAACCCTACCCCTAATACCCTAATTTCCTAACCCTAAACCTAACTAACCCTAACCTTAACGCGAACCCTAACCCTAACCCTAATATAAACCCTAACCCTAATACGGACCCTAACTCTAACCCTTATATGAACCCTAACCCTAACTAACCCTAACCCTAATACTCTTACCCTAACTCTAATACACTAACCCTAATACGCTAACCCTAACCCTAACCTAACCCTAACCCTAACTATAATACCCAAACCCTAACCCTAACCTAAACCTAACCCTAATACCCTAATCCTAACCCTAATACGAACCCTAACCCTATCCCTAACCTAACCATAACACTAACCCTAACTCTATCCCTAAACCTAATACCCTAACCCAACCCTAACCCTAAACCTAACCCTAATCCAAACCCCTACACAAACCCTAACATGAACCCTAACCCTATCCCTAACCCTAACATGAACCCTAACCCTTATACCATAACCCTTATCCCTAATAATCTAACCCTAATACCCTAACACTAAACCCTATTCCTAAACCTAAGTAACCATAACCCTAATCTAATAACCCTAACCCTAAAACCCTAACCCAAATAAGAACCCTAACCCTAATACCAAAATACCCTAACCCTAACTAACCCTAACATAACGCGAACCCTAATCCTAAAGCTAATTTAACCATAACCCTAATACGAATCCTAACCCTAATACGAACCCTAACCCTAATATGAACCCTAACCCTAACCTAACCCTAACACTAACCCTAACCCTAATACAAACCCTAACCCTAACCTAACCCTAACCCTAACCTTAATACCATAACCCTAAAGATAACCCTAATCCTAACCCTAACCTTAACCCTAACCTAACCCTAACCCTTAAACAAGCCCTAACCCTAACCCTAACACGAACCCTAACCCTAACCTAATTCTAACCCTAACCCTAATATGAACCCTACCCCTAACGCAAACCCTAACCCTAACTCTAATATGAACCCTAACCCTAATATGAACCCAAACCCTAATATGAACCCTGACCCGACCCTAACCCTGACCCAACCCTAACCCGAACCCGAATACCCTAATCATAACTCTAACACAAAACCTAACTCTAACCCTAACCCTAATACGAACCCTAACCCTAATACCATAATACCATAACCCTAACTAACCCTAACTCTAATGCGAACCCTAATCTTAATGTAACCCTAACCTTAATACGAACCCTAATCCTAATACGAATTTTAACAATAACTAACCCTAACCTTAACCCTAACCCTAATACCCTAACCCTAATACCCTTTCCATAATACCCTAACCCTAAACTAACCCTAACCCTAATGCCCTAATCCTAGCCCTAACCTATCCGTCACCCTAACCATAAACCTAACCCTAATATAAACCCTAACCCTAATTCCCTAACCCTAAACTAACTCTAACCCTAATACCCTAACCCTAGCCCTAACCTATCCGTAACCCTAATATGAACCCTAACCCTTATACCCTAACTCTAGGATAACCCTAACCCTAATCCTAACCCAAACCCTAGTCTAACCCTAACCCTATCTCTAATGCTATCCTAAACCTAACTATAACCCTAATACCTCTAATACAAACCCTAACCCTAACACAAACCCTAACACTAACGCGAACCCTAACCCTAATACTAAAACCCTAAAACACTAACCCTAACCCTAATACGAAACCTAACCCTAATACGAACCCTATCCCAAACAAAAAAAACAAATCCTAATATGAACCCTATCCCTAAACCTAATACCCTAATATCCTAACCCTAACTAACCCTAACCCTAACCGTAATACCCTAACCCTAATAACCTAACCCTAACCCTAATGATACCCGAACCCTAATATGAACCCTAACCCTAATACGAACCCTAACACTAATACCCTAATCCTAACCCTAACCCTAATACAAACCAAAACCCTATCCATAACCTAACCCTAACACTAACCCTAACCCTAACCCGAATACCCTAATACTAACCCTAACCCTAACCGTAATACGAACCAAAACCCTATTCATAACCTAACCCTAACACTAACCCTAACCCTAACCCTAATACCCTAATACTAACCCTAACCCTAACCCTAATACGAACCCTAACACTTTCCATAACCTAACCCTAACACTAACCCTAACCCTAATACGAACCCTAACACTTTCCATAACCTAACCCTAACACTATCCTTATGTAACCCTAACCCTAATCTAATAACCAAAACCCTAAAACCCTAAAACCCTAACCCTAACCCTAATACAAACCCTAACCCTAATAGGAACACTAACCCTAACCCTAGTACGAACCATAACCCTAATAGCCTAATACCCTAACCCTAACTAACCCTAACATAACGCGAACCCTAATCCTAAAGCTAATCTAACCCTAACCCTAATACGAACCCTAACCCTAATACGAACCCTAACCCTAACTAACCCTAACCCTAATTCCCTAACCCTAACCTAACCCTAACCCTAACACTAACCCTAACCCTAATACAAACCCTAAACCTAACCTAACCCTAACCTTAATACCATTAGCCTAAACCTAACCAAACCCTAACTGTAACCCTAATCCTAAACCTAACCTTAACCCTAACCTAACCCTAACCCTTACACAAGCCCTAACCCTAACCCTAACACGAACCCTAACCCTAATTCGAACCCTGACCCCGACCCTTACCCTGACCCAACCCTAACCCTTACCCAAACCCGAATACCCTAACCATAACTCTAACACAAAACCTAACTCTAACCCTAACCCTAACGCGAACCCTAACCCTAATGCTAGCCTAACCCTAATACGAACCCTAACCCTAATACAAACCCTAACAATAACTAACCCTAACCTTATCCCTAACCCTAATACCCTAACCCTAATACCCTAACCTTAATACCCTAACCCTAAACTAACCCTAACCCAAATACTCTAACCCTAGCCCTAACCTATCCGTAACCCTAACCATAAACCTAAACCTAATATGAACCCTAACCGTAATACCCTAACCCTAGGATAACCCTAACCCTAATCCTAACCCTAGCCTAACCCTAACTCTATCTCTAATGCTATCCTAACCCTAACTATAACCCTAATAACGCTAATATGAACCCTAACCCTAACACAAACCCTAACCCTAACGCGAACCCTAATCCTAATGCTACCCTAACCCTAACCATAATACAAATCCTAACCCCTTACCCTAACCCTAATCCTAATAACCCTAACCCTAATCCTAATAACCCTAACCCTAACACTAAAACCCTAAAACACTCACCCTAAACCTAACCCTAATACGAACCCTAACCCTAATACGAACCCTATCCCAAACCCTAAAGCGAACACTAATACGAACCCTAACCCTAACGCTAATACCCTAATATACTAACCCTAACCCTAATTAACCCTAACCCTAACTATAATACCCTAACCCTAATAACCTAACCCTAACCCTAACTCTACCCTAACCCTAATACGAACCCTAACCCTAATACGAACTCTTACTCTTACCCTTTTACGAACCCTAACCCTAATACGAACCCTAACCCTAATGCCCTAACCATAATATCCTAACCCTAACCCTAACCTAACCCTAATCCTAACCAAAACCCTAATACCCAAACCCTTACCCTAACCTAACCCTAACCCTAATACCCTAATCCTAACCATAACCCTAATATGAACCAAATCCCTATCCATAACCTAACCCTAACACTAACCCTAACCCTAATACCCTATTGCTAACCCTAACCCTAACTAACCCTAAAATAACGCGAACCCTTATCCTAAAGATAATCTAACCCTAACCCTAATACGAACCCTAATCCTAATACGTACCCTAACCATAATATGATTCCTAACCCTAACTAACCATAATACCCTAACCTTAACCTAACCCTAGCCCTAACACTAACCCTAACACTAAAAACCTAATCCTAACCCTAACCCTAATACGAACCCTAACCCTAACCTTAAAACAATAACCCTAACCCAACCCTAACCGTAACCCTAATCTTAACCCTAACCTAACACTAACCCTTACACAAACCCTAACCCTAACACTAACATGAACCCTAACCCTAACCTAACCCTAACACTAACCCTAACCCTAATACAAACCCTAACCCTAACCTAACCCTAACCCTAACCTTAATACCATAACCCTAAAGATAACCCTAATCCTAACCCTAACCTTAACCCTAACCTAACCCTAACCCTTAAACAAGCCCTAACCCTAACCCTAACACGAACCCTAACCCTAACCTAATTCTAACCCTAACCCTAATATGAACCCTACCCCTAACGCAAACCCTAACCCTAACTCTAATATGAACCCTAACCCTAATATGAACCCAAACCCTAATATGAACCCTGACCCGACCCTAACCCTGACCCAACCCTAACCCGAACCCGAATACCCTAATCATAACTCTAACACAAAACCTAACTCTAACCCTAACCCTAATACGAACCCTAACCCTAATACCATAATACCATAACCCTAACTAACCCTAACTCTAATGCGAACCCTAATCTTAATGTAACCCTAACCTTAATACGAACCCTAATCCTAATACGAATTTTAACAATAACTAACCCTAACCTTAACCCTAACCCTAATACCCTAACCCTAATACCCTTTCCATAATACCCTAACCCTAAACTAACCCTAACCCTAATGCCCTAATCCTAGCCCTAACCTATCCGTCACCCTAACCATAAACCTAACCCTAATATAAACCCTAACCCTAATTCCCTAACCCTAAACTAACTCTAACCCTAATACCCTAACCCTAGCCCTAACCTATCCGTAACCCTAATATGAACCCTAACCCTTATACCCTAACTCTAGGATAACCCTAACCCTAATCCTAACCCAAACCCTAGTCTAACCCTAACCCTATCTCTAATGCTATCCTAAACCTAACTATAACCCTAATACCTCTAATACAAACCCTAACCCTAACACAAACCCTAACACTAACGCGAACCCTAACCCTAATACTAAAACCCTAAAACACTAACCCTAACCCTAATACGAAACCTAACCCTAATACGAACCCTATCCCAAACAAAAAAAACAAATCCTAATATGAACCCTATCCCTAAACCTAATACCCTAATATCCTAACCCTAACTAACCCTAACCCTAACCGTAATACCCTAACCCTAATAACCTAACCCTAACCCTAATGATACCCGAACCCTAATATGAACCCTAACCCTAATACGAACCCTAACACTAATACCCTAATCCTAACCCTAACCCTAATACAAACCAAAACCCTATCCATAACCTAACCCTAACACTAACCCTAACCCTAACCCGAATACCCTAATACTAACCCTAACCCTAACCGTAATACGAACCAAAACCCTATTCATAACCTAACCCTAACACTAACCCTAACCCTAACCCTAATACCCTAATACTAACCCTAACCCTAACCCTAATACGAACCCTAACACTTTCCATAACCTAACCCTAACACTAACCCTAACCCTAATACGAACCCTAACACTTTCCATAACCTAACCCTAACACTATCCTTATGTAACCCTAACCCTAATCTAATAACCAAAACCCTAAAACCCTAAAACCCTAACCCTAACCCTAATACAAACCCTAACCCTAATAGGAACACTAACCCTAACCCTAGTACGAACCATAACCCTAATAGCCTAATACCCTAACCCTAACTAACCCTAACATAACGCGAACCCTAATCCTAAAGCTAATCTAACCCTAACCCTAATACGAACCCTAACCCTAATACGAACCCTAACCCTAACTAACCCTAACCCTAATTCCCTAACCCTAACCTAACCCTAACCCTAACACTAACCCTAACCCTGATACAAACCCTAAACCTAACCTAACCCTAACCTTAATACCATTAGCCTAAACCTAACCAAACCCTAACTGTAACCCTAATCCTAAACCTAACCTTAACCCTAACCTAACCCTAACCCTTACACAAGCCCTAACCCTAACCCTAACACGAACCCTAACCCTAATTCGAACCCTGACCCCGACCCTTACCCTGACCCAACCCTAACCCTTACCCAAACCCGAATACCCTAACCATAACTCTAACACAAAACCTAACTCTAACCCTAACCCTAACGCGAACCCTAACCCTAATGCTAGCCTAACCCTAATACGAACCCTAACCCTAATACAAACCCTAACAATAACTAACCCTAACCTTATCCCTAACCCTAATACCCTAACCCTAATACCCTAACCTTAATACCCTAACCCTAAACTAACCCTAACCCAAATACTCTAACCCTAGCCCTAACCTATCCGTAACCCTAACCATAAACCTAAACCTAATATGAACCCTAACCGTAATACCCTAACCCTAGGATAACCCTAACCCTAATCCTAACCCTAGCCTAACCCTAACTCTATCTCTAATGCTATCCTAACCCTAACTATAACCCTAATAACGCTAATATGAACCCTAACCCTAACACAAACCCTAACCCTAACGCGAACCCTAATCCTAATGCTACCCTAACCCTAACCATAATACAAATCCTAACCCCTTACCCTAACCCTAATCCTAATAACCCTAACCCTAATCCTAATAACCCTAACCCTAACACTAAAACCCTAAAACACTCACCCTAAACCTAACCCTAATACGAACCCTAACCCTAATACGAACCCTATCCCAAACCCTAAAGCGAACACTAATACGAACCCTAACCCTAACGCTAATACCCTAATATACTAACCCTAACCCTAATTAACCCTAACCCTAACTATAATACCCTAACCCTAATAACCTAACCCTAACCCTAACTCTACCCTAACCTTAATACGAACCCTAACCCTAATACGAACTCTTACTCTTACCCTTTTACGAACCCTAACCCTAATACGAACCCTAACCCTAATGCCCTAACCATAATATCCTAACCCTAACCCTAACCTAACCCTAATCCTAACCAAAACCCTAATACCCAAACCCTTACCCTAACCTAACCCTAACCCTAATACCCTAATCCTAACCATAACCCTAATATGAACCAAATCCCTATCCATAACCTAACCCTAACACTAACCCTAACCCTAATACCCTATTGCTAACCCTAACCCTAACTAACCCTAAAATAACGTGAACCCTTATCCTAAAGATAATCTAACCCTAACCCTAATACGAACCCTAATCCTAATACGTACCCTAACCATAATATGATTCCTAACCCTAACTAACCATAATACCCTAACCTTAACCTAACCCTAGCCCTAACACTAACCCTAACACTAAAAACCTAATCCTAACCCTAACCCTAATACGAACCCTAACCCTAACCTTAAAACAATAACCCTAACCCAACCCTAACCGTAACCCTAATCTTAACCCTAACCTAACCCTAACCCTTACACAAACCCTAACCCTAACACTAACATGAACCCTAACCCTAACACAAACCCTAACCCTAATTACATAAATTCTAATTCTAACCCTAATACCCTAACCCTAACCATAAAATGCTAACACTAACCTTAATACGAACCCTAAATAACCCTAACCCTTATATCCTAACCCTAATGCTAACCTATAACCCTAAACCTAACCTATCTCTAACCCTAACCCTAATATGAACCCTACCCCTTACACAAACTCTAACCCTAACTCTAATACATACGCTAACCCTAATATGAACCCTAACCATAATATGAACCCTAACCTTAACTAACCCTGATACCCTAACCCTAACCCTAACACTAACCCTATCCCTTACCCTAATACCATAATCCTAACCCTAACCCTAAAACGAACCCTAACCTAAACCTAACCCTAACCAAACTCTAAAAGTAACCCTAATCCTAACCCTAACCCTAACACTACTCTAACTCTAACCCTAATCCTAAAAACCCTAACCATAACACTAAAACCCTAAAATACTGACCCTAACCCTAATACAAATCCTAACCCTAACCCTAATACGAACCCTAATACGAACCCTAACCCTAATAAACTAATATCTTAACCCTAACCCTAACTAACCCTAACCCTAACCGTAACTAACTCTAACTAATGTGATCCCTGATTCTAAAGCTAATCTAACCCTAACCCTAACCTAACCCTAACCCTTACACAAACCCTAAACCTAACACGAACCCTAACTCGAACCCTAACCCTAAAGATACTCTAAACCTAACCCTAATACAAACCCTAACCCTAATACGAACCCTAATATGAACTGTAACCCTAATACGAACCCTAACACTAACTAACCCTATCTCCAATACCCTAACCCTAACCCTAATACCCTTTCCCTAATACCCTTAACCTAACCTAACCATAACCCTAATACCCTAACCCTAATACCCTAACCCTAACCTAACCATAACCATAACCCTAATATGAAACCTAACCCTAATACCCTAACCCTTACCTAACCAAAACCCTAACTCTAATGCTACCCTAACCCTAACCTTAATAACATAGCCCTAACCCTAAACAAAATCTAACCGTAACCCTAATCCTAACCCTAACCCTAACCTAACCAAAACTCTAATACAAACCATAACTCTAACACTAACCCTAACACGAACCCTATCCCTAGCACTCCTCTAACCCTAACCCTAATCCTAATAACCCTAACCCTAATACTAAAACCCTAAAACACTGACCCTAACCCTAATATGAACCCTAACCCTAATATGAACCCTAACCCTAATACGAACCCTAACCCTAACTAACCCTAACCATAACCGTAATAACCTAACCCTAATGACCTAACCCTAACCCTAATGCTACCCTAACCCTTATACGAACACTAACCCTAATACGAACCCTTACTCTGACCCTTATACGAACCCTAACCCTAACTAACCCTAATACCCTAACCCTAATATCCTAACCCTAACCCTAACCTAACCCTAATCCTAACCCAAACCCTAATACCCAAACCCTAACCTAACCCTAACCCTAATACCCTAATCCTAACCCTAACCCTAATACGAACTAAAACCCTATCCATAACCTAACCCTAACACTAACCCTAACCCTAATACCCTAATCCTAACCCTAACACTAACCCTAATACGAACCCTAACACTATTCATAACCGAACCCTAACCCTAATACGAACCCTAACCCTAATAACCTAATATCTTAACCCTAACCCTAACTAACCCTAACCCTAACCGTAACTAACTCTAACATAATGTGATCCCTGATTCTAAAGCTAATCTAACCCTAACCCTATCCTAACCCTAACCCTTACACAAACCTTAACCCTAACATGAACCCTAACTCGAACCCTAACCCTAAAGATACACTAACCCTAACCCTAACCATAACCCTAACCCTAACCTAACACTAACCCTAACCCTAACCCTAATACCCTAATCCTAACACGAACCCTAATACTATTCATAACCTAACCCTAACACTAACTCTAACCCTAACCCTATGTAACCCTAACCCTAATCTAATAACCCTAACCCTAAAACCCTAAAACCCTAACCCTAACTATAATACAACCCTATCCTTAATAGGAACACTAACACTAACCCTAATACAAACCCTAACCCTAACACTAAAACCCTAAAACACTCACCCTAAACCTAACCCTAATACGAACCCTAACCCTAATACGAACCCTATCCCAAACCCTAAAGCGAACACTAATACGAACCCTAACCCTAACGCTAATACCCTAATATACTAACCCTAACCCTAATTAACCCTAACCCTAACTATAATACCCTAACCCTAATAACCTAACCCTAACCCTAACTCTACCCTAACCCTAATACGAACCCTAACCCTAATACGAACTCTTACTCTTACCCTTTTACGAACCCTAACCCTAATACGAACCCTAACCCTAATGCCCTAACCATAATATCCTAACCCTAACCCTAACCTAACCCTAATCCTAACCAAAACCCTAATACCCAAACCCTTACCCTAACCTAACCCTAACCCTAATACCCTAATCCTAACCATAACCCTAATATGAACCAAATCCCTATCCATAACCTAACCCTAACACTAACCCTAACCCTAACCCTAATACCCTATTGCTAACCCTAACCCTAACTAACCCTAAAATAACGCGAACCCTTATCCTAAAGATAATCTAACCCTAACCCTAATACGAACCCTAATCCTAATACGTACCCTAACCATAATATGATTCCTAACCCTAACTAACCCTAATACCCTAACCTTAACCTAACCCTAGCCCTAACACTAACCCTAACACTAAAAACCTAATCCTAACCCTAACCCTAATACGAACCCTAACCCTAACCTTAAAACAATAACCCTAACCCAACCCTAACCGTAACCCTAATCTTAACCCTAACCTAACCCTAACCCTTACACAAACCCTAACCCTAACACTAACATGAACCCTAACCCTAACACAAACCCTAACCCTAATAACATAAATTCTAATTCTAACCCTAATACCCTAACCCTAACCATAAAATGCTAACACTAACCTTAATACGAACCCTAACTAACCCTAACCCTTATATCCTAACCCTAATGCTAACCTATAACCCTAAACCTAACCTATCTCTAACCCTAACCCTAATATGAACCCTACCCCTTACACGAACTCTAACCCTAACTCTAATACATACGCTAACCCTAATATGAACCCTAACCATAATATGAACCCTAACCTTAACTAACCCTGATACCCTAACCCTAACCCTAACACTAACCCTATCCCTTACCCTAATACCATAATCCTAACCCTAAAACGAACCCTAACCTAAACCTAACCCTAACCAAACTCTAAAAGTAACCCTAATCCTAACCCTAACCCTAACACTACTCTAACTCTAACCCTAATCCTAAAAACCCTAACCATAACACTAAAACCCTAAAATACTGACCCTAACCCTAATACAAATCCTAACCCTAACCCTAATACGAACCCTAATACGAACCCTAACCCTAATAAACTAATATCTTAACCCTAACCCTAACTAACCCTAACCCTAACCGTAACTAACTCTAACTAATGTGATCCCTGATTCTAAAGCTAATCTAACCCTAACCCTAACCTAACCCTAACCCTTACACAAACCCTAAACCTAACACGAACCCTAACTCGAACCCTAACCCTAAAGATACTCTAAACCTAACCCTAATACAAACCCTAACCCTAATACGAACCCTAATATGAACTGTAACCCTAATACGAACCCTAACACTAATTAACCCTATCTCCAATACCCTAACCCTAACCCTAATACCCTTTCCCTAATACCCTTAACCTAACCTAACCATAACCCTAATACCCTAACCCTAATACCCTAACCCTAACCTAACCATAACCCTAACCCTAATATGAAACCTAACCCTAATACCCTAACCCTTACCTAACCAAAACCCTAACTCTAATGCTACCCTAACCCTAACCTTAATAACATAGCCCTAACCCTAAACAAAATCTAACCGTAACCCTAATCCTAACCCTAACCCTAACCTAACCAAAACTCTAATACAAACCATAACTCTAACACTAACCCTAACACGAACCCTATCCCTAGCACTCCTCTAACCCTAACCCTAATCCTAATAACCCTAACCCTAATACTAAAACCCTAAAACACTGACCCTAACCCTAATATGAACCCTAACCCTAATATGAACCCTAACCCTAATACGAACCCTAACCCTAACTAACCCTAACCATAACCGTAATAACCTAACCCTAATGACCTAACCCTAACCCTAATGCTACCCTAACCCTTATACGAACACTAACCCTAATACGAACCCTTACTCTGACCCTTATATGAACCCTAACCCTAACTAACCCTAATACCCTAACCCTAATATCCTAACCCTAACCCTAACCTAACCCTAATCCTAACCCTAATCCTAACCCAAACCCTAATACCCAAACCCTAACCTAACCCTAACCCTAATACCCTAATCCTAACCCTAACCCTAATACGAACTAAAACCCTATCCATAACCTAACCCTAACCCTAACCCTAATACCCTAATCCTAACCCTAACACTAACCCTAATACGAACCCTAACACTATTCATAACCGAACCCTAACCCTAATACGAACCCTAACCCTAATAACCTAATATCTTAACCCTAACCCTAACTAACCCTAACCCTAACCGTAACTAACTCTAACATAATGTGATCCCTGATTCTAAAGCTAATCTAACCCTAACCCTAACCTAACCCTAACCCTTACACAAACCTTAACCCTAACATGAACCCTAACTCGAACCCTAACCGTAAATATACACTAACCCTAACCCTAACCCTAACCATAACCCTAACCCTAACCTAACACTAACCCTAATACCCTAATCCTAACACGAACCCTAATACTATTCATAACCTAACCCTAACACTAACTCTAACCCTAACCCTATGTAACCCTAACCCTAATCTAATAACCCTAACCCTAAAACCCTAAAACCCTAACCCTAACTATAATACAACCCTATCCTTAATAGGAACACTAACACTAACCCTAATACAAACCATAACCCTAATAGCCTAATACCCTAACCCTAACTAACCTTAACATAACGCGAACCCTAATCCTAAAGCTAATCTAACCCTAACCCTAATACAAACCCTAACCCTAATACGAACCCTAACCCTAATATGACCCCTAACCTTAACTAACCCTAACCCTAATACCCTAACCCTAACCTAACCCAAACCCTAACACTAACCCTAACACTAGTACCCTAACACTAGTACCCTAATCCTAACCCTAACCCTAATACGAACCCTTACCCTAACCTTAATAGCATAACCCTAACCCTAACCCAACCCTAACCGTAACCCTATCCTAACCCTTACCTAACCCTAACCCTTACACAAACCCTAACCCTAACACTAACATGAACCCTAACCCTAAGCCTAACCCTAATGCGAACTCTAGCCCTAACCCTAACCCTAACACTAACATGAACCCTAACCCTAACCCTAATACCATAAATTCTAATTCTAACCCTAATACCCTAACCCTAACCCTTAAACGCTAACCCTAACCTTAATACGAACCCTAACCCTTATATACGCTAACCCTATTACCCTTACCCAAACGTAACTCTAACCCTAACCCTAATATGAACCCTACCCCTTACACGAACCCTAACCCTAACTCTAATATGAACCCTAACCCTAATACGAACCCTAACACTAATATGAACCCTAACCCTAACCCTAACACTAACACTAACCCTAAGCCTAATACCATAATCATAACAATAACCCTAATACGAACCCTAACCTTAACCTAAGCCTAACCCCTAACCTTAATACCATAACCCTAACCCTAACCAAACTCTAACCATAACCCTAATCCTAACCCTAACCATAACCCTAACCAAACCCTAACTCTATCACAAACCCTAACACTAACCCTAACACGAACACTAACCCTAACACTACTTTAACCCTAACCCTATTCCTAATAACCCTAACCCTAACACTAACATGAACCCTAACCCTAACACAAACCCTAACCCTAATACCATAAATTCTAATTCTAACCCTAATACCCTAACCCTAAAACGCTAACCCTAACCTAATTACGAACCCAATTACGAACCCTAACCCTAACCCAAACCCTCATATCCTAATCCTAACGCTAACCCTATTACCCTAACCCAAACCTAACTCTAACCCTAACCCTAATATGAACCCTACCCCTTACACGAACCCTAACCCTAACCTAATCCTAACTCTAACACAAACCCTAACTCTGACACTAACCCTAACACGAACCCTAACACTAATTCTAACCCTAACCCTAATCCTAATAACCCTAACCTTAACCCTAAAACACTGACCCTAACCCTAATACGAACCCTAACCCTAATACGAACCCTAACCCTAATATGAACCCTAACCCTAATACGAACCCTAATACGAACCCTAACCCTAAAAACCTAATATCCTAACCCTAAATAACCCTAACCGTAACTAACCCTAAAATAATGCGAACCCTAATCCTAAAACTAATCTAACCCTAACCCTAATACGAACCCTAACCCTAACCTAACAATAACCCTTACACAAACCCTAACCCTAACACGAACCCTAACCCTAAAGATACTCTAACCCTAATTCAAATACAAACCATAACCCTAATACGAACCCTAATATGAACCCTAACCCTAATACGAACCCTAACACTAACTAACCCTAACCTTAACCCTAACCCTATTACACTTTCCCTAATACCCTTAACCTAACCCTAACCTAAACAAAACCCTAATACCCTAACCCTAATACCCTAACCCTAACCTAACCGTAACCCTAAACCTGAAATGAAACCTAACCCTAATACCCTAACCCTAACCCTAACCCAACCCTCAGCCTAATCCTAACCCTACCCTTACCTAACCCTAACCCTAACCCTAACTCTAACGCTACCCTAACCCTAACTATAACCCTAATACCTCTAATATGAACCCTAACCCTAACGCGAACACTAACCCTAACGTTACCCTAACCCTAACCTTAATACGAACCCTAACCCCTAACCCTAACCCCTAATACCCTAGCCTTAACCCTAAGTAAACCTAACCCTAATCCTAATAAACACAACCCTAACATTAAAACCCTAAAACACTAACCCTAACCTTAATACGAACTCTAACCCTAATACGAACCCTAACCCTAATATGAACCCTAACCCTAATATGAACCCTAATATGAACCCTACCCCTAATACCCTAATATCCTAACCCTAAACCTAACTAACCCTAATGCGAACCCTAACCCTAACCCTAACGCTACCCTAACCCTAATACAAACCCTAACCCTAATACGAACCCTAACTCTGACCCTTATATGAACCCTATCCCTTACTAACTCTAACGCTAATACCCTAACCCTAACTCTAATACACTAACCCAAATACCCTAACCCTAACTCTAACACAAACCCTAACTCTAACACTAACCCTTAACATGAACCCTAACACTAACACTACTCTAACCCTAACCCTAATACTAATAACCCTAACAATAACACTAAAACCCAAACACACTGACCCTAACCCTAAAACGAACCCTAGACCTAACCCTAATATGAACCCTAACCCTAATACGAACCCTAACCCTAATAACCTAATATCCTAACCCTAACGCTAACTAACCCTAACCCTAACCGTAACTAACCCTAACATATTGCGAACCCTAATACTAAAGCTAATCTAAAACAAAAAGACAAAGTGGATCTGTTCGGGCGCACCCTGCAGCTGAAAATATGTTGCTCTAGAGGTATCACCAACCTCTATTATGAACAGAAATGGATACAAAAATGGGCAAACATATAACATCAAGCGCTGAGAGATGAAATACAAAACTTCCCTTTATGAGTATGATGAGAAGGTGTTTTTTCCTCTACTTCTTAAGGGGGAGACTCCAATCCTCCATTCACATCAGGAATCATGACATGTAAGAGAATATAATACAATGGTGTAGTATGTCTTCACTGGGTCACACTTCACCCCAGTGATTCTGATTAAATGAACAGTGGGTGTTGAGCCTCCACCAAATCTTCAGAAAATTAAACAAAAGGCGTACCCAAACTCACAATATAAGGGTATGTTGTAAACATATAAAGGTATCTTTGTATGAAAATACAGTTAGAAAAGACCATCTGAAGGGCGTACCCCAACTCACAGTGACTAGGGGTGAATGAAGCCTATAAAGGTTTCTTTGGGTGAATACTTCAAATCATAGCGTACCCCAACTCACAGTTCAACAGGTGTTTGTAATCATATCACGGTTTCTTTCACTCTCCAAATAGCCAGACAGAAAGATCGATATGAAGAAATTTATTCCATAAAACTTATAAAAATATTCCCATAGGAATGTCCAAAAAGATAAAACTTGTATTTTTAAAAAAGGAGCATAAATGAACAATCACACCACCTGGCTTGGACACCTGGTGTATATCACCTGAGCATGCAATTTCCGGAGTTCTTATCGGTGCATCCAGGGTCCAAGGTCCAGGTGGAAAGAACAAAAAAACAAAGCTCCTGTCTGCTGCCAACGCGTTTCAATCTCTGCAAGAGATCTTTATCAAGGCCTGCAGATCAGGGGCCCATGTGCCGGTATTTATACCCACACTAGACAATTAGACAGGAAGTGAGGTCACACAATGGAAATAATCCTATAATGATAAACTTCACATATATTCATTATCACAGACAAATGATGATTTTATTCAGTTGGAAATGTGAAGAGCACCATCTGATTATATTTCCCAAGTCAGCTATGTACTGATATAGATACGTGGTACAATAAACCGCAATGACGGAACCGGAAGTAGGTTCCCGTGGAACGCATGTGTTCCACCGGTCACATGGCACGCAGATCACATGACATATCGGTCATGTGATAAATGCCGCGATCCTGGGGCAAAATGACGGAACCAGGAGTAGGTTCCTGTGGAACGCATGCGTTCCGCCGGTCACATGGCACACAAATCACATGACATATCTGTCATGTGATGAATGCCGCGATCCTGGGACAGAATAGAAACAAGCGGAAACACTGATCCGTGTGCCGCATGCGTTCCACTACCATGGATGTCAATTGTATAATGACATCCGGAACTGGGTATACGTGGAACGCAAAAACAGAATGTCTCCATTAGTGTTTTAAACATTTCCAACTGCATGTACATATCTATTTATCTCAACATGAGAAGTACAACATTCGCAATGAAGTAGTCATAATTACATCAACATTTTTATAATTCCTCTCTTCTTGATTTCCGATGCTTTCTTGCAAGTCCTTTTATTTAAAAGAAAGTCCATATATAGTCCATACAGAGATCATAAATGATTTTAAAACTAAAAGAGAGAAAAAAACAATTAAGATCATTTACAGAAACCACTTGGTTTCAAAGTCACTATTAAGACCATTGGGTATAAGTGTTTTATAATTATAAATAAAGGACATTTCTTTTCTAGCTAATTTACTGGCAATATCCTTATTTCGCACATCATTTTCAACAGTGGCTAAACCATAAAAGCCTAAAATGTGTGAATTTGAACATTGGTGGTTTTGTTTGAAATGAAGTGATAAGGCGTGAGTCTCCAGACCATTCTTAACGTTTCTTACGTGTTCACCTATTCTCACTTTTAATGGTCTGGATGTCCTCCCTATGTAGAATTTTTGACATGAACATTTCACCGCATAAATGACATTCTTGCTATTGCAAGTAATAAATTGATTGATAGTAAATTCCTTTCCATTTAAGTTCACCTTATCAATTTTATTATGGCCCTCGCCTTTGATGTTCTTACATCCCTGACAAAGGCCGCATCTAAAAAATCCTTTGGAAATGATTTTACCTTTTCTCTCTGGTCCTCGTAACCTACTTGTAACCAAATGATTCTTCAAGTTAGATGCCTTCCTATAAATGCAAACTGGTTTTTTAGGGATTTGAGTGCCAATAATCGGGTCTTTAGTTAATAGTCCCCAATGTTTGTTGAGGATTTTCTCTATACCCCGATATTGGCAGTTGTAGTTTGTCACAAATGCCCATTCAAACCGATTTCCTTTTTGATCATTCTCATCGACAGACCTGGGTTTAAGAAGTGTGGTTCTATCAATTTCCTTTATTTCTCCAAAGGTTTTGTCTATCTTCCTCATATCATAGCCACTGGCTCGAAATTTTTCACACATTTCAATGGCCTGAGTCGAGAAAACTTCCATTTCAGTACAGTTTCTCTTTAATCTTTTTAGCTGTCCACATGGGATTGACTCAAGCCAATTCCGATGGTGACAGCTACTGGCATTAATATAGGAACCTGAGTCTGTCGGTTTGCAATAATTTTTGGTGCAAATATGATTTTCTTTTATATAGACGGTAATATCTAGAAAATTGATGGTATTAACACCAATCTCAAAAGATAAATTAATGTTATATTCATTAATATTCAGTGAGGCACAAAAATCATCTAAGTTCTGTCTGTCTCCCCTCCAAATGAAAAAAATGTCATCTATGTATCTAACGAAGGACACCAGGTTCGCCCCATATGGGTTGTTGGCCCAAATGATGTTATTTTCCCAACTCCCCATAAATAAGTTGGCATAACTCGGGGCGAACCTGGTGCCCATCACTGTCCCAGTCTTTTGTACATAGAAGTCATCCTTAAAAAGGAAAAAAATATTTTCTAAAATAAGTCTAATACCCTCTATCAAGAATGTCTGTAGCAACTCCGGTAAATTTGAATTTCTTAAAGCCGCCTGAGTGGCAGCTATACCCAGATCATGTTTAATGATTGTATAGAGGGAGGAAACATCCGCCGTGATTAGCAGGTCCCCTTCCCTCCATTCAATCTGGGATAGGTGATCTAAAAAATCCTTTGTATCACGGAGATGAGAACGGTTCTTAAGTACCAGGGGTTGGAGGTGGTAATCAATGAACTGAGAAAGGTTCGCCAATAAAGAACCTACACCGGAAATGATAGGTCTTCCGGGAGGTTGCGTAAGGCTTTTGTGTATTTTGGGAAGTAGGTAGATCACTGGTGTTGATGGCTGTTCATTAATAAGAAACTTAGCCTCAACATCAGTCAGAACATTGTTCTTACTGAACTTACCTACTAGTGTTTTCAATTTCTCCAAAACACTATCTGTAGGGTCATTACGTAAATGTTTATATACTTGGCCCTCGCCCAATTGTCTATAAACCTCCTTCTCATAGTCTTCTATGTTCATCAATACCACCCCCCCTCCCTTATCGGCAGGTTTTATGATCAAATCTTTATGTTTCCTAAGGTTAACGAGGGCTTCCCTCTATTTAAATGTCAGGTTATACTTCCTATTGGTTTTTTGTTTCTCTTTTTCTTTCAAAGCTTCTATATCTTCTAATACCAGATGACTGAAGTATCAATAAAAGATCCCTTGAGATGTGCAGGATAAAAAAACGACTTCGGTCGGAAAGGTGTATTGGAGATCATTTCGTCTCCATTGGTCTCATCCTTATTTAAAAATATTTTTTTTATAGTAAGTTTTCGTATGAATCGCTGAACATCTATAAAGATGTCAAATGGTTCAAGTTCCTTGCTGGGGGCAAATTTAAGGCCCTTTTCCAGCAAGCAAATTTCATGTTTTGTGAGTATATGTGAACTCAAATTAAATATTTTCGCAGTGGATTGTTTCTCCACGTTCGCTTCACTATTCGAAATACCTGGTACTACGTTGGGAACTCTTATTCCCCTTTTTCTGGGATTCTTTCTTTTACTTATTCTCTTTTTACCTCCTCGTTTTCCTCTTTTTGATTTAATCTTCACTAACCGTAATGGCTTTTCTGGTGGGTCCTCCCTAAAAAAGGAGAATAAACTTCTTGTTCTAAAGTGTCATAACGATTTTTATTTCTGTAGTCCTTCCAGGGTGTTCTAATTTCCCCTCTTTTCATATTCGGTCTTCTATAGTTGGATTCATTGTTTCCAATGTTTCTCCAATTATTCCAATCTCTGTTGTATGTAATGGGTTTTCTGGTGAATGAGGAATTGTAATCCTTTCTTTGATCAAACCTTTCTGATTTACCCCACTGTGTATTGTTACTGTACCTTTGTGTATTATTCTTAAATCTTTGTGTAAATTGATGTTGTTTTTTTCCTCCCCCATTTTCCAGATTTTTATACCCCCTCTCAATGGGATTTTTTACCCTGGATCTCCAGGTTTTTTTCCTAGGGGTATTTGGATATTCATTCCTTTTATATACAATATCCTTATTAGGTTCTATATCTATATTTTCTATAACCCCCGAGGAAAGACCTAAATCCCGACTAAACTTTTTGACCTTTTTATTAACCAAAACTTTCTCAAGCTTCCTCAGATTATTGGAAATATGGGTTTCAAATTCCCTATAATCCGGAAGATTCATAAATGGAGAGGTTAACTCCTTCATGTTGTTAATTTCACCCTCTATCTGTTTTAGATCATGCTGTCTCTCCTTAATAATGAGATGTATCAAAGATAGAGAGCATTCATCTAGAACTTTCTTCCAGTTCAATTTAAAATGTTCACTTGATGTGGTAAAGGAGGCCAGTTTCTCAATTTTTAATCCCTTAGGTATTAATTGATGTGATAAATACTTTTCCAGGGTTGCTATCTCCCACCACACTTTGCTCTCTTTAATGAGGGCTTGTTCAAGCTTCCTCATTAGACTCCCCAAATCATCATCATATAATTCGACATCATCCTGATTTTCTTTAAATGCTGTCTCTAGTACATTGGATCTATTTTCCCTTAGGGTATACATATCAAATTGCAGCCTGAATAGAAAACCACTTTAAGAAAAGTTAAGAATGGTCTGGAGACTCACGCCTTATCACTTCATTTCAAACAAAACCACCAATGTTCAAATTCACACATTTTAGGCTTTTATGGTTTAGCCACTGTTAAAAATGATGTGAGAAATAAGGATATTGCCAGTAAATTAGCTAGAAAAGAAATGTCCTTTATTTATAATTATAAAACACTTATACCCAATGGTCTTAATAGTGACTTTGAAACCAAGTGGTTTCTGTAAATGATCTTAATTGTTTTTTTCTCTCTTTTAGTTTTAAAATAATTTATGATCTCTGTATGTGCTATATATGGACTTTCTTTTAAATAAAAGGACTTGCAAGAAAGCATCGGAAATCAAGAAGAGAGGAATTATAAAAATGTTGATGTAATTATGACTACTTCATTGCGAATGTTGTACTTCTCATGTTGAGATAAAAAGATATGTACATGCAGTTGGAAATGTTTAAAACACTAATGGAGACATTCTGTTTTTGCGTTCCACGTATACCCAGTTCCGGATGTCATTATACAATTGACATCCATGGTAGTGGAACGCATGCGGCACACGGATCAGTGTTTCCGCTTGTTTCTATTCTGTCCCAGGATCGCGGCATTCATCACATGACAGATATGTCATGTGATTTGTGTGCCATGTGACCGGCGGAACGCATGCGTTCCACAGGAACCTACTCCTGGTTCCGTCATTTTGCCCCAGGATCGCGGCATTTATCACATGACCGATATGTCATGTGATCTGCGTGCCATGTGACAGGTGGAACGCATGCGTTCCACGGGAACCTACTTCCGGTTCCGTCATTGCGGTTTATTGTACCACGTATCTATATCAGTACATAGCTGACTTGGGAAATATAATCAGATGGTGCTCTTCACATTTCCAACTGAATAAAATCATCATTTGTCTGTGATAATGAATGTATGTGAAGGTTATCATTATAGGATTATTTCCATTGTGTGACCTCACTTCCTGTCTAATTGTCTAGTGTGGGTATAAATACCGGCACATGGGCCCCTGATCTGCAGGCCTTGATAAAGATCTCTTGCAGAGATTGAAACGCGTTGGCAGCAGACAGGAGCTTTGTTTTTTTGTTCTTTCCACCTGGACCTTGGACCCTGGATGCACCGATAAGAACTCCGGAAATTGCATGCTCAGGTGATATACACCAGGTGTCCAAGCCAGGTGGTGTGATTGTTCATTTATGCTCCTTTTTTAAAAATACAAGTTTTAACTTTTTGGACATTCCTATGGGAATATTTTTATGAGTTTTATGGAATAAATTTCTTCATATCGATCTTTCTGTCTGGCTATTTGGAGAGTGAAAGAAACCGTGATATGATTACAAACACCTGTTGAACTGTGAGTTGGGGTACGCTATGATTTGAAGTATTCACCCAAAGAAACCTTTATAGGCTTCATTCACCCCTAGTCACTGTGAGTTGGGGTACGCCCTTCAGATGGTCTTTTCTAACTGTATTTTCATACAAAGATACCTTTATATGTTTACAACATACCCTTATATTGTGAGTTTGGGTACGCCTTTTGTTTAATTTTCTGAAGATTTGTTGGAGGCTCAACACCCACTGTTCATTTAATCAGAATCACTGGGGTGAAGTGTGACCCAGTGAAGACATACTACACCATTGTATTATATTCTTTTACATGTCATGATTCCTGATGTGAATGGAGGATTGGAGTCTCCCCCTTAAGAAGTAGAGGAAAAAACACCTTCTCATCATACTCATAAAGGGAAGTTTTGTATTTCATCTCCCAGCGCTTGATGTTATAAAGCTAATCTAACCCTAGCCCTAATACGAACCCTAGCCCTAACCTAATCCTAACCCTAACACGAACCCTAACACGAACCCTAACCCTAAAGATACTCTAGCACTAACCCTAATACAAACCCCAACCCTAATACGAACCCTAACCCTAATACGAACCCTAACACTAACTTAACCTAACCTTAACCCTAACCCTCATACCCGAACCCTAACCCTAATACCCTTTCCCTAATACCCTTTTCCTAACCATAACCTAACCACAACCCTAATACCCTAACCCTAATACCCTAACACTAACCTAACCGTAACCCTAACCATAATATGAAAACTAACCCTAACCCTAATACCCTAACCCAACCCTAACCCTAATAATAACCCTAACCCTTACCTAACCCTAACCTTAATGCTAACTCTAACGCTACCCTAACCCTAACTATAACCCTAATACCTCTAATATGAACCCTAACCCTAACGCGTACCCAAACGCTAACGCTACCCTAACCCTAACCCTAATACGAACCCTAACCTCTAACCATAACCCACAAATACCCTAGGTTTAACCCTAAGTAACCCTAACCCTAATCCTAATATCCTAATAACCATAACCCTAACACTAAAACCCTAAAACACTAACCCTAACCTTAATACGAACCATAACCCTAATACGAACCCTAACACTAATATGAACCCTAACCCTAATACAAAACCTAACCCTTATACCCTAATATCCTAACCCTAAACCTAACTAAGCGTAACGCGAACCCTAACCCTAATACAAACCCTAACCCTAATATGAACCCTAACTCTAATCCTTATATGAACCCTAACCCTAACTAATCCTAAACTTAATAACCTAACCCTAACCCTCATACCCGAACCCTAACCCTAATACCCTTTCCCTAATACCCTTATCCTAACCATAACCTAACCCTAACCCTAATACCCTAACCCTAATACCCTAACCCTAACCTAACCCTAACCCTAACTATAATACCCAAACCCTAACCCTAACCTAAATCTAACCCTAATACCCTAATCCTAACCCTAACCCTAACCCTATCTCTAACCCTAACACTAACTCTAACCTTATCCCTAAACCTAATACCCTAACCCTAACTCACCCCTAACCCTAATCCTAATCCTAACCCTAACCCTTACACAAACCCTAACCCTAACACGAACCATAACCCTATCCCTATCCCTAACATGAACCCTAACCCTTATACCATAACCCTTATTCTAAACCTAATACCCTAACCCTAACCCTTAAACCCTAACCCTATCCCTAATAATCTAACCCTAATACCCTAATCCTAAACTCTATTCCTAACCCTAAGTAACCCTAACTCTTTTCTAATAACCCTAACCCTATAACCCTAACACCCTAACCCTAACCCTAATACAAACCCTAACCCTAATACGAACCCTAACCCTATCCCTAATACCAAAATACACTAACCCTAACTAACCCTAACATAACGCGAACCCTAATCCTAAAGCTGATCTAACCGTAACCCTAATACGAATCCTTACACTAATACGAACCCTAACCCTAATATGAACCCTAACCGTAATATGAAACCTTACCCTAACCAACCCTAACCCTAATTCCCTAACCCTAACCTAACCCTAACACTAACCCTAACCCTAATACAAACCCGAACCCTAACCTAACCCTAATCTTAATACCATAACCCTAACCAAACCCTAACCGTAACCCTAATCCTAACCCTAACCTTAACACTAACCTAACCCTTACACAAGCCCTAACCTTAACCCTAACACGAACCCTAACCCTAACCTAACTCTAACCCTAATCCTAATATGAACCCTACCCCTAACACAAACCCTAACCCTAACTCTAATATGAACCCTAACACTAATATGAACCCTAACCCTAATATGAACCCTGACCCCGACACTAGCCCTGACCCAACCCTAACCCTAATCCGAACCCGAATACTCTAACCATAACTCTAACACAAAACCTAACTCTAACCCTAACCCTAATACAAACCCTAACCCTAACCCTAATATCCTAATACCCTAACCCTAACGCGAACCCTAACCCTAATGCTACACTAACCCTAATACGAACCCTAACAATAACTAACCCTAAACTTATCACTAACCCTAATACCCTAACCCTAATACCCTTTCCCTAATACCCTAATCCTAATCTTACCCTAACCCTAATACCCTAACCCTAACCCTAACCTATCCGTAACCCTAACCATAAACCTAACCCTAATATGAACCCTAACCATAGTACCCTAACCCTAGGATAACCCTAACCCTAATCCTAACCCTAGCATAACCCTAACCCTAACTCTAATACTATCCTATCCCTAACTGTAACCCTAATACATCTAATATGAACCCTAACCCTAACACAAACCCTAACCCTAACCCGAACCCTAACGCTACCCTAACCCTAACGCGAACCCTAAACCTACTGCTACCCTAACCCTAATACGAACCCTAACAATAACTAACCCTAACCTTAACCCAAACCTTAACCCTAACCCGAATACCCTAACCCTAATACCGTTTCCCTAATACCCTAAACCTAATCTAACCCTAACCCTAATACCCTAACCCTAGCCCTAACCTATCCGTAACCCTAACCATAAACCTAACCATAATAATAACCCTAATCATAGTTCCCTAACCCTAGGATAACCCTGACACTAATCCTAACCCTAACCCTAACTCTAATGCTATACTAACCCTAACTATAACCCTAATACCTCTAATATGAACCCTAACACAAACCCTAACCCTAACGCGAACCCTAACCCTAACGCTACCCTAACCCTAATACGAACCCTAACCCTAAGTAACCCTAACCCTAATCCTAATAACCCTAGCCCTAACACTAAAACCCTAAAACACTAACCCTGACCCTAATACGAACCCTAACCCTAATCCTAATACGAACCCTAACCCTAATACAAACCCTATCCCAAACACGAAAACAAACTCTAATCTGAACCCTAACCCTAATACCTTAACATCCTAACCCTAACCCTAACTAACCCTAAACCTAACCCTAAACGTAATACTCTAACCGTAATAACCTAACCCTAACCCTACTGCTACCCAAACTCTAATACGAACCCTAACCCTAATACGAACCCTAACTCTAACCCTTATATGAACCCTATCCCTAACTAACCCTAACGTTAATAGCCTAACCCTAATATCCTAACCCTAACCCTAACCTAACCCTAACCCTAATACCCTAATCCTAACCCTAATATGAACCAAAACCTTATCCATAACCTAACCCTAACTCTAACCCTAACCCTAATACCCTAATCCTAACCATAACCCTAACCCTAATACGAACCCTAACCCTATCCATAACCTACCCTAACACTAACACTAACCCTAACCCTATGTAACCCTAACCCTAATCTAATAACCCTAACCCTAAAACCCTAACCCTAATACAAACCCTAACCCTAATATGAACACTAACCCTAACCCTTATATGAACCATAACCCTAATAGCCTAATACCCTAACCCTAACTAACCCTAACATAACGCGAACCTTAATCCTAAAGCTAATCTATCCCTAACCCTAATACGAACCCTAACCCTAATACGAACCTTAACCCTAATATGACCCCTAACCCTAACTAACCCTAACCCTAATACCCTAACCCTAACCTAACCCTAACCCTAACACTAACCCTAACCCTAATACAAACCCTAACCCTAATCCTAACCTTAATACCATAACCCTAACCCTAACCCTAACACTAATACCCTAATCCTAACCCTAACCCTAATACGAACTCTAACCCTAACCTTAATAGCATAACCCTCACCCTAACCCAACCCTAACCGTAACCCTAATCCTAACACTAACCCTAACCCTAATACAAACCCTAACCCTAATCCTAACCTTAATACCATAACCCTAACCCTTACCAAACTTTAACCGTAACCCTAACCTAACCCTAAACTTTACACAAACCCTAACCCTAACACTAACATGAACCCTAACCCTAACACAAATCCTAACCCTAATACCATAAATTCTAATTCTAACCCTAATACCTTAACCCTAACCCTAAAACGCTAACCCTAACCTTAATACGAACCCTAACCCTAACCCTCATATTCTAACCCTTACGCTAACCCTATTACCCTAACCCTAACCTAACTCTAACCCTAACCCTAATATGAACCCTACCCCTTACACGAACCCTAACTCTAATACAAACACTAACCCTAATATGAACCCTAACACTAATATGACCCCTAACCCTAATTAACCCTAATTCCCTAACCCTACCACTAACACTAACCCTAACCCTAATACCATAATCATAACCTAACCCTAAGCCTAATACGAACCCGAACCCTAACCTAACCCTAACGCTAACCTTAATACCATAACCCTAACCCTTACCAAACTTTAACCGTAACCCTAATCCTAACCCTAACCATAACCCTAACCTAACCCTAACTCTATCACAAACCCTAACTCTAACACTAACCCTAACACGAACCCTAACCCTAACACTACTCTAACCCTAACCCTAATCCTAATAACCCTAACACTAAAACCCTAAAACACTGACCCTAACCCTAATACGAACCCTAACCATAATACGATCCCTAACCCTAATGCGAACCCTAACCCTAATACGAGCCCTAATACGAACCCTTACCCTAATAACCTAATATCCTAACCATAACCCTAACTAACCCTAACCCTAACCAAATCTAACCCTAACATAATGCGATCCCTAATCCTAAAGCTAATCTAACCCTAACCCTAACCCTAACCTAACCTTAACCATTACACAAACCCTAACCCTAACACGAACCCTAACACTAAAGATACTCTAACCCTAACCCTTATACAAACCCTAACCCTAATCCTAACCCTAATACGAACCCTAACCCTTATACGAAACCTAACACTAACTAACCCTAACCTTAACCCTAATCCTAACCCTAATACGAACCATAACCCTTATACGAAACCTAACACTAACTAACCCTAACCTTAACCCTAACCCTAATTGTCACGATCCGGGTATCTGGACGCCATTACTTGCCTTTTGGATGTCTTCTGAGGCTGGCTCAGCGTTCCAGGGCTGGATCTCATCGGTGTCTACACTCTGCATATTCCTCCTGTCACCCTGAGACGCTGTCACATGTTTGAATCCTGCGTGGCATCTCCCGTCCTCCACGACCTCCGCCGCCGCTCCTGTGTTAATGTTGCAGGTTGTCAGAGTGATGCCCCATGCCTGCCGCGGCCTCTGCTGTCATCCATGTGTCTCAGTGTACAGTTGTCAGTTTGGCGTCTCCTGTCCTCTGCGGCCGGCGCCGCCATTGCTGTTGTGTTTCCACATGGTTTTCCAAACCAGCTTTCCCTCTAAGTACTAACATGGGCGCAGCCATGTTGGTTTCAGTCATATGTTCTATCTCCACCAATCTGCTGCACTATGGAATCTGCATGATTGGTCAGCCAATGCCTGCTCTGCAGCAGGTATAAGTATCCTGTGCCTGAACCAGGAAATCGTCAGTGCTTTGTTTGTCAAACCTAGTTCCAGTCTCTCTCTCCTGTGGTTGTTTCTCCAGGTTCCAACTCCTGTCTCCAGCATCCACTAAGAGACCCGCACCTGCCTTCCATCCTGCGGTGCAGCCTGACTCTGCAGTCCTCTGTGGCTGTTCCAGCTTTCAGCTTCCAGCTATTAACCCATCTGCTTCCAGCAGCCAGCTTTCAGCAGAATCCAGCTTCTTTAAAGTGCCGGTGTTGTTCCAGCGGATCTCTACTTACCAGCAATATCCACTAACCACCGGTAACCACTTTTCAACTCTTCTGTTTCCACGCTCCCTAGCATCTTACAGTATTCACTCCGTGTCTTCATCATCTGGCTGGTTCCATCCAGCATCCACCCCGTGTCTTCATCACCTGGCTGATTCCATTCAGCATCCACTCCGTGTCTCTACCACCTGGCTGGTCCCAACCAGTACCTCCAACAGTTCATTCAAGTTACCAGCTTCATCTAATACACCTACTGGCATGTTCCTCGGCTATCTTCACTACTACAGCCAGGCCTGGTAAGGTTATTCCATCAAAGGACTTTAACATCTATTCCTCAACCTACCAGTGCTCTGTGATACCTTTCATGGTTAAAGTGTTCCAGGAACTGTATTATCTGCCACTGCTTATTACCAACTGTGAATGCTGTTGTTATTACACGGAGTCTGTGAATAAAACTTTTATTGACTTTTAACCTGGTAGTCATGGTCACACCTTCGGGTAATCCTTTCACACTTACATGTCCAGGGGTCTGATTAAACCTCCCAAGTTTAATTTCATTTCAGCCCCTACAACTGAGGCTTTCCTTTGTCAGCCTAAACCCTCAGTTGTGACACTAATACCCTAACCCTAACCCTAAAACCCTTTCCCTAATACCCTTAACCTAACCATAACCTAACCAAAACCCTAATACCCTAACCCTAACCTAACCGTAATCCTAACCCTAACACTAATATGAAACCTTACCCTAATAACCTAACCCTAACCCAACCCTAACCCAAATCTTAACCCTAACCCTTACCTAACCCTAACCCTAACTCTAATGCTACCCTAACCCTAACCATAACCTTAATACCATAACCCTAACCCTAACTCTAACACAAACCCTAACTCTAACACTAACCCTAACACGATCCCTAACCCTAACACTACTCTAACCCTAACCCTAATCCTAATAACCCTAACCCTAACACTAAAACCCTAAAACACTGACCCTAACCCTAATACGAACCCTAAATCTAATACGAACCCTAATACGAACCCTAACCCTAATAACCTAATATCCTAACCCTAACTAACCCTAACCCTAACCGTAACTAACCCTAAAATAATGCGAACCCTAATCCTAAAGCTAATCTAACCCTAACCCTAATATGAACCCTAACCCTAACCTAACCCTAACCCTTACACAAACCCTAACCTTAACACGAACCCTTACCCTAAAGATACTCTAACCCTAACCCTAATACAAACCCTAACCCTAATCCTATTCCTAATAGGAACCCTAACCCTAATACGAACCCTAACTCTAACTAACCCTAACCTTAACCCTAACCCTAATACCCTTTCACTAACTCTGATACCCTTTCCCTAATACCCTTAACCTAACCCTAACCTAAACTTAACCCTAATACCATAACCCTAATACCCAAACCCTAACCTAACCGTAACCCTAACCCTAATATGAAACCTAACCCTAACCCTAATACCCTAACCCTAACCATTCTCAACCCTCAGCCTAATCCTAACCCTAACCCTTACCAAACCCAAACCCTAACCCTAACTCTAATGCTACCCTAACTCTAACTATAACAGTAATACCTCTAATATGAACCCTAACCCTGAAGTGAACCCTAACCCTAACGCTACCCTAACCCTAACCTTAATACGAACCCTAACCCCTAACCCTAACCCCCTAATACCCTAGCCCTAACCCTAAGTAACCCTAATCCTAATAACCATAACCCTAACATTAAAACCCTAAAACACTAACCGTAACCTTAATACGAACCCTAACCCTAACCATAATACGAACCCTAACCCTAATATGAACCCTAACCCTAATACGAACCCAATCCCTAATACCCTAATATCCTAACCCTAAACCTAACTAACCCTAACGCGAACCCTAACCCTAACGCTACCTAACCCTAATACACACCCTAACCCTAATACGAACCCTAACTCTAACCCTTATATGAACCCTAACCCTAACTAACTCTAACCCTAATACCCTAACCCTAACTCTAATACACTAACCCTAATATTCTAACCCTAACTCTAACACAAACCCTATTTCTAACACTAACCCTAACATGAACCCTAACACTACTCTAACCCTAACCCTAATAATAATAATAACTCTAACCATAACAATAAAACCCTAAAACACTGACCCTAACCTTAATACGAACCCTAGTCCTAACCCTAATACGAACATTAACCCTAATACGAACCCTAACCCTAATACGAACCCTAACCCTAATAACCTAATATCCTAACCCTAACTAACCCTAACCCTAACCGTAACTAACCCTAACATAATGCGAACCCTAATCCTAAAGCTAATCTAACCCTAACCCTAATACGAACCCTAACCTAACCCTAACCTAACCCTAACCCTTACACAAACCCTAACATGAACCCTAACATGAACCCTTTCCCTAAAGATACTCTAACACTAACCCTAATACAAACCCCAACCCTAATACGAACCCAAACCCTAATACGAAACCTAACAATAAGTAACCCTAACCTTAACCCTAACCCTACTACCCTAACCCTAACCCTAATACCCTTTCCCTAATACCCTTAACCTAACCATAACCCTAATACCCTAACCCTAATACCCTAACCCTAACCTAATCGTAACCCTAACCCTAATATGAAACCTAACCCTAACCCCAATACCCTAACCCTAACCCAACCCTAACCCTAATCCTAACCCTAACCCTTACCTAACCCTAACCTTAAAGCTAACACTAACGCTACCCTAACTATAAACCTAATACCTCTAATATAAACACTAACCCTAACACGAACCATAACCCTAACGCTACCCTAACCCTAATACGAACCCTAACCCTAACACCCTAATACCCTAGCCCTAACCCTAAGTAACCCTAACCCTAATCCTAATAACCATAACCCTAACACTAAAACCCGAAAACACTAACCCTAACCTTAATATGAACCCTAACCCTAATATGAACCCTAGCCCTAATACGAACCCTAACCCTAATACCCTAATAACCTAACCCTAAACCTAACTAACCCTAATACGAATCCTAACCCTAATACAAACCCTAACCCCAAAATGAACCCTAACTCTAACCCTTATATGAACCCTAACCCTAATACCCTAACCCTAACCTAACCCTAACTATAATACCCAAACCCTAACCCTAACCTAAACCTAACCCTAATACCCTAATCCTAACCCTAACCCTAACCCTAATACGAACCCTAACCCTATCCCTAACCTAACCCTAACACTAACTCTAACCTTATCCCTAAACCTAATACCCTAACCCTAACCCATCCCTAACCCTAACCCTAATCCTAACCCTAGCCTTTATACAAAACCCTAACCCTAACACGAACCTGATAAAGCTAAATATTTATCGTATATAATACCCTTTATGAGGTCTAAGAACACTGTACGCTAACTACGTTTGAAGTACCGTAAGGGTACGCACGTTGCGTAACAATCGCTTAGCCGTGGTCGAGACGCTCAAGCGTTACGTTCGCTCACGGCCAAGAGATCACTGGCAGGCACGCTATTGGCTGCCGACTACCGTAATGATTCGCTATAGCGATGCGACCGCTCGAGACCACGAAGAGTTCACCAGCGGCGCACACGCTCACAATGTAAAACCTTTATATCTAAACCATAAACAGTGTATTATGCAGTAAACCCTTTGTGTAATGATATGGTGTAAATGCAACACAGTATAACTTTACTAGCTTAAAAGCAGTTTGAGCGTCACCGACGCTCTGAGAATACTTAACTCTATAAGAAATACACAGATACCTGGGCTTAGGGTCCAACGCCTAATATATATATATTTTGAATGATGTACTTGCAAAAGAATTAATACAAATACAAATCATACACTACAATATAACATAGACTAACTAACCAGGTAACTACACAGTAAATACAATACAATTAAGTTTAAGAGAAAAATGAGAGAAAGAGAAGAGAGAGAGAGATATGGCCCATAATAACAAGAGAGAAACAGTATGATTACGGAGAAAAACTTACGCACAAAGGAAATGATCGCATGCGCCTCTGGACATCCAGCTCCCGATTTTCAGCAATGATAACCGTTGAAGAGTGAGTGCTGGATGTGATCGGCCTTTCTATTTATGCCCCACACACAATGCAATTCAATGGTCCCTACAATCTCATTGTTCATTGGACACAGGAATTCCTCCTCGCATTATAACAAAAGGTCATAGGTTGATTCATACAGGTGGGCTGTGACTATTTCCAACAGCTCAGGTGGGAGGGAAACTGGGTTTCCCGCCGCATGGGTAATAAAGTGCAAATAAAGTAAATGTTCATAAACTTCTTATGTCCATAACTATTCGCACGAGCGATTGATCTGCTTCAAACCAACACCGGAATATTTCTAATTAAATATTCTTCCGATGGATACTAAACACCACTGTATTACTCCTGTCTGACCCTTCGTATCAAACAAAGAGGGATTTCTCTGTTCATGAACATTCTATATTAACCAAACTTTCAGAATCTATCAAAGGGACCATGATCTACAAAATACATTATATAGTGAAAATATGTAACGATTGAGTCGCACGCTACGATCACATAAACTCTACCGTAAATACGCATACCGTGCGCCTGCGGGTGCCCGCGACTGTGAGTATGCGCACGTACGGGAGAGCGTACGCATGCGCAGCACGGACCTGTGTGAGGTGCAAATATGGTAGTGTGCATAGAGATATTTTTCTGACTTTGACAGTCCACCCTTTGGCAGTCAATAATAACTGCCACCTTCTAAAACATTTCAAAAGAGAAAAATATATGTCAGGGGTTAATACATTTACATGGTTGGGTAAGGGAGGAGAGGAGATGGTAGGAAAAGGGTATGACCTAGTGAGATAGCAGAAGCATGTGTGTATGAATCCGTGCTTGGGGGTCATGTATCATCGTGCCGTACGTGTTTTAAATCAAGCTTCGAGGTATTGCGAAGTATACATTTGAATTCCTTCTTATCCCGTGGTACGGGTCTGTGGATGTGCTGTCAAACTTTACCGAGCTCTTTTCGGCTTTGGTTGTAACAAAATGGGGGAGCACATTTTAGTTGATGATACATGAATGGGGGAGATATGTGATTGCTGATATCTGTGCCTGTATTCCCTATCGACTATGTGTGTCATTACCTGAGGGTTGTAGAAATGAAGAAAAGACATAATTACGGTAAATGCGGTGGTATTCTATGTCAGGTAAATGTACATTCGTCGATTGAGGTCTTGTTTGGTGTCTGTTGAATGCAGTCTTCTTTGTGCTTTTGCTCATAAGGTGCGAGCAAAGCTGTCAATGTCCATAGATTTACAAAAGTGTTGGGCTAGCGTAATTTTAAAATTTCTAGGGAAACTGGGGATCCATGGCATAGTTCATCAAAAATCTGTGTATCAGGTTGTCAAAACTTCTTCTTTAATCTCTCTGTTGTCTGTATATCGGCTCATCAAATTCCTCGTCCAAGTGGGTCTTTTTACCTTGGAGGAAACGGAAAAACAGGTGAAAGAAACGGACCGTAGAAATCGCATTTTCATCACATCATTGTTTCTACATTTGGGTCATAAATCAAGTCCATTGGAATTACAGTTTCCTCACTCCTTAAACTCATTACCCTAGTACGACGATTGCACCTCATTAAAGCCTGACCGCATCTAAATATCAAACCAATCGTTATGATAACACCTAAGATACATAGGAGAAACTTCCCAACATCCATTATAACTCCTTGGGCCCATTCTCCTAAACCGGAGAACCAATTTCGCGGGTTCAACCATGACACCCAACCAGTCAGCTCATTACTCACAGCAGCAAGGGTGAGATTGTGTCTTCTGCGAAATTCCCACTTCAATTGGAGAATATCGTCCATCTTTTGGTCTATGACCTCGACCGGATCCTCGGTGCTATTCGTAATATATGTGCAACATTTCACGCCGTATTGTGTTGCCAGTGTGACACAATATCCGCCTGTCACTGCTGTGAGGTAATTGAGAACCATTCTATGCTGTACCAGTTCTGTTTTGTAAGCTTGAAGTTTCCTTCCAGTATACCTAAATGTGTCATCATACATTTCAGTGATATTGTCTAACAAATTTGCGAGCGCCGATATGTATTTATAATTCAGCACTCCTCTAGCGGTGCGGGTGAAATCTAACGCGATTAAGAATTGAATCCCGGTGGATTCACTTATCAGATCAGAGGCCGGATGCTCTGTCTTCTCTATCAGGTGCCTTTTAACAACGTGCTCGTAATGGGTGTGAGTATAAGGAGCTTGGGCACCACGGTGTATGTCTTTCATTTTGTCATGGGATACAGTCATTACTTCAGGCAGTACTTTTCCAATATAACACAATCCTTCAGAGTTTGGGGCAAGCCACTTGTACGCCTTTCTCCCGCATATGAAATATGCATCATCGGGGAGAACATATGGGACGGAGTAGGACATAACCATATTACACACCTTCCATGTGAAATCTCCTAACCCTAATTCTTCCATCTGCTTAGTACACGTATCAGGTTGTATGATATGTGCACAGTATCCTGGTGATACCTCTCCAACTCTAGTAATCCTATTTCCTAAGGTATACCTATACCGGAAAGATTTTCCTCTACTGGCTATGTGGCGTACAAGCTCTGTATCTGTAGGCATTCTATCTGCTCTATGCGAAAAGGTCATGGTTTGGTTACTCCATGACACTTCCCAGTTTCCCGGCTTTCGGGGATTGGAGATGTTGAAACACAATAGGGACCTATCCACATGGTATTGGTGGAGCTTCAAACTAGGAGGACTGGAGATATTAAACCTTCTGTCCACCGGTCTCCCACCACTTAACTCAAGTACCTCCCCTATCGTTAAAGGAAATGGTACTAGCCCTGATTTGCTATGACCTTGAGGTACTTGAGAGCATACCCAACAATCTGTTTTATTTAACACATTACCCACTAAGGAGTGATAGTCACTCAAGGGATGCCGGTCCATATGGATATTAAAACTGGATTGGCATTTCTTTATGCACCCATCCTCAATGACATTGTTACAGAGCCGACAGATACAGTTTTCTTCAGCTAACAATCCTTCACAATTCCTTCTATGGTCAATGGTATCGGATCGTTTTCTGATACTCGCCTTTGCTTGTTGATTATGTTGTTCTCGGAAAACTACGCCTCCATTTCTGTCATCAGAACCCATTCCAGAACCTCTCTCGAACTCCATGGTACTCTCGCCGGAACAGACTGCTCTGGTCAACATCATGGTCAACAGGAAAATCCGTATCACAGTCTCTTGAGGCAAGTCCATCTTAGGAGGAGACGAAGAAGAATGAGAAGGGGGGAAAAATAATTTGAGGGAGAGGGGATGGGAAGTGGAGAAAAACAATAAAAGGGAAACAGGGGATCGACAACTGCTTTTGATCTTGTGGTTCTCGATGCTCAGGTGCCGCCTTAGTCCTCCTGGAACAGACACTCTAGTGATACAACCTCTACCGTCTGTTCCTTATCACAGGACTTCTCTGGATCAACGACCTTCTTACAGTGGGACGAATGAACCCAAGTCTCTCTCTCAGCAACCTTCAATGCTGTAGTGCTAGTCAATAAGACCTGGTATGGTCCTTCCCATCTGTCAATAAGGCAACCTGAGTGTAGAAAATTCCGTATCATTACATAATCCCCAGGTTCAATGTCATGACAATTACTATCTGGTAAATCAGGAATCACTAACTTCAGATTATCATTTTGATTCCTTAACTGTTTACTCATGTTAATCAAGTATTTTACAGTCACTTCATTGTTACACTTCAAATCATCCTGAGGGTTAATCATGACATGCGGTTGTCGACCAAACAAGATTTCAAAGGGAGACAGATTAAGAGGGGACCTGGGAGTGGTTCTGATGCTGTACAGTACAATGGGTAAAGCTTCTGGCCATGTCAATCCTGTCTCTGCCATCACTTTACTCAGTTTATTTTTAATAGTGCTGTTCACTCTTTCAACTTTCGCACTCGCCTGTGGACGGTATGGAGTATGCAGCTTGCTATCAATTCCCATCAATTTACACATTCCTTGAAAGACATCACCTGTAAAATGGGTACCCCTATCACTTTCGATAATTCTGGGGATACCATATCTACATACAAATTCCTGCACAATTTTCTTAGCAGTAAACATAGCGGTATTTGTGGCCGCCGGAAATGCTTCGACCCAATTTGAGAAAACATCTATACAAACAAGTACATATTTCAAATTTCGACAAGGGGGTAATTGAATGAAGTCAATCTGTATTACCGGGAAAGGGCCGCCGGCAGGTGGGATATGGGATGGTTCTGTAGGTATTGCCTTTCCAATATTCTTTCTCAAACAGGTAAGGCATGACATGGCTCTTTTACTCGCATGAGAGGAGAATCCTGGGGCGCACCAATATGCTCTTACCAACTTGCACATCCCTTCCTTGCCTAGATGAGTCAGCCCGTGAGCTGCTTCAGCCAAACACGGAAGATATGCTCTGGGGGCCACTGGTTTACCATGTCCATCCGTCCAGAGTCCTGAGGACTCCTGGCCATATCCCTTTGCCTTCCAGACTGCCTTTTCCTGTGTGGAACACAAATTTTGCATCTCACACAACTTCTGTTTGTTGATGGTATTAAATACCATCAGTTGTGTGGTGTCTGTCTGTCTGGGGGTAGCAGCTGCTAATTTAGCAGCTTCGTCTGCTCGGCTGTTACCAAGCGATACTGGGTCTTGGCTATATGTATGTGCTTTACATTTGATAACAGCCACTCTGTCGGGTTCCTGTATCGCTGTTAGAAGCCTTTTTATGTGAGCTGCATGCGCTACCGGTGTACCAGCTGCCTTCATGAAATTTCTGAGGCGCCATAGGGCTCCGAAATCATGGACTACCCCGAATGCGTATCTAGAATCGGTGTAGATATTGGCTGATTTTCCCTTAGCCAATTCACATGCTCTGGTTAGGGCGACCAGTTCAGCAACCTGGGCTGAGTGAGGTGGGCCTAGCGGTTCCGCTTCTATGGTGCCTTGGTCATCTACGACTGCGTATCCAGTACACAAGTCTCCCGAGTCTGACTGTCTATGACAACTACCGTCCGTGTAGAACGTAAGTTCTACATCTTCCAGTGGGTTGTCACTGATGTCAGGCCTTGCGGTAAAATTTTGGGTCAAATATTCCATACAATCATGAGTGTCTTCCTTTGTATTAAATCCTCCTTCCCCACCACTCTCATCCTCCACCCTTTGTGCCTGTCCAGGCACACCTGGGAGATATGTTGCAGGATTTAATGCACTGCATCTCCTTATGGTGATGTTTACGGGGGCCATTAGTGCCAATTCCCATCTTGTAAACCGCGCTGATGAGACGTGCCTGGTTTGGGCAGAATTTAACAAGGCTGACACTGCATGTGGTGTATGAATTGTGAGGTTGTGACCTAGCACGACGTCTTCGCTTTTCGTTACTAGCAATGCTATCGCAGCAACGCTTCGCAAGCATGTGGGGAGGGATCGCGCTACCGTGTCTAGCTGAGCGCTGTAATATGCTACTGGCCTGCTGGCATCACCGTGCTTTTGGGTTAGTACGCCTGCCGCGCAACCAGCACTTTCTGTTCCGTATAGTTCAAAGGGTTTCCCATAGTCCGGCATACCTAATGCTGGTGCCTGCGTTAGGCACTGTTTAAGTCTCTCAAATGCTGCCTCAGACTCGTCTGTATGCGAAATCCGATCAGGTTTGTTTGAGGAGACCATCTCCTGCAAAGGTAACGCTAGGATGGAAAACCCTGGGATCCAGTTACGGCAATACCCACACATTCCTAAAAATGTTCTGATCTGTTGCTGGGTTTGTGGCAGAGTCATGTCTCTAATTGCTTGAATTCTATCAGCGGTCAGGTGTCTCAGTCCTTGTGTTAAACAGTGTCCCAAATATTTTACCTTAGTTTGGCATAATTGCAACTTGTCTTTGGAAACCTTGTGTCCTGTGTCTGAAAGATGAAACAGGAGCTGTTTCGTATCCTTCAGGGATGCTTCCAATGAATCAGAACACAGTAGTAGATCATCCACGTACTGTATTAATACTGATCCACTCACTGGTTGGAAAGACTGTAAACAATCATGCAAAGCCTGAGAAAATATACTTGGACTATCTATGAATCCCTGTGGTAATCGAGTCCATGTGTATTGGACTCCTCTGTATGTAAATGCAAACAAATATTGACTGTCAGGGTGCAGAGGTACCGAAAAGAAAGCGGAGCAGAGGTCAATAACAGTGAAAAATTTCGCAGTGGGAGGGATTTGCATTAGGATGACAGCTGGATTTGGCACTACGGGGAACTGACTCTCAACTATTTTGTTAATCCCCCTTAGATCCTGCACTAGCCGGTAACCCCTCCCCCCACTCTTTTTAACAGGGAAGATGGGACTATTGGCAGTGCTGGACGTTCTTACCAGAATGCCCTGTTGTAGCAAGCGCTCTATTACGGGATAAACTCCTAACTCCACCTCTGGCTTCAGAGAGTACTGTAGGATTTTTGGAGCTATCCTACCATCTTTTACTTGTACAACTACCGGAGCTACGTTTGCCATTAATCCAGTGTCCTGTCCATCTTTAGTCCAAAGTGACTCTGGTATCTGAGATGTCATTTCTTCTACTTGGGAGGGAGTCCTATTTGTCATAATGGTATGTGACATTAATTTTGACGGGGAGTCTAACATGTCTCGTACTTCCTGAGCGTGATTCTCAGGTATGTCCAAGAATACACCTTCAGGAGTACAATAAATGATGCACCCCATTTTACACAATAAGTCTCTACCCAGGAGATTGGTCGGTGCCGATGCAGCCAGCAAAAAGGAATGCTTGGTATGTAAAGGCCCTATTGTAATCTCTGCTGGTTTGCTAACAGGGTAATGCTGGACTACTCCTGTTACTCCCACGGCTGGAATTGTCCTACCAGTGGTCCTCATGCCCACTGTCGAATTTATCACTGATTTGGCCGCCCCTGTGTCTACAAGAAAGTTTAATGATTTACCAGCTACATTGATTGCAATTTCTGGTTCACTTCCAAGACTTGCAATCAATTTTACTGGCTGCAGATTACAGGTATGGCCACACCCCTATTGGGTATGGTGACCTCCCTGAATCCCGCTGGCAGCAACTACTTGTGAGGGAGTTAGCTGGGAACTACCAGAGGTTTGCCAATCTCTGTTTGGGGGGTATCTTTTTGTTTCCCCTGCATGTGGCTCATAACTCCGTTTCTGCGGACCTTGCTCCCAATGTCGCGTGTCGTGTCATTGTCTAGGGGGTTGATAAGATTTTTGTACATTTCTTGATCTACAGTCTCGTGCAAAGTGTCCCTGTCTGTGACAAAAATAACATGTTACCACATTTGACTTACCCACAGGGTTTGGTGATGTTAACACAGGCTGTTTTGTGGTCAGGGCCTGTATACTTACTGCCATTAACTTATCACTTTGTTGTTCCCTGTGTCTGGTGATGTTCCTATCGTGATCAATAGCAGCCTCTCTCAAAGTAGCCACAGACAGACCTCGCCAACATGGTTGTGTGGTCTGTACCCTAGTCTTTAATGATTCTTTTAAACCATCCATCAGTACCGATACTGCTACTTCACGATGGTTTATGTTTGTTTTAATGTCCTCTATGCCTGTGTATTTTGCCATTTCTGATAATGCTCTGTGAAAATACTCTGCAGCTGTTTCTGACTCCTTCTGTTTAATGGAGAATATCTTGTTCCATCTGACTACCGCTGGGAAATACTCCTTTAACTGTAAGCTTATTCTTTTTACATTGTCTTTGTTGTACACATCTGTAAGAGGTACATCCTGATCTAATCCACAGTCAGCTAAAAATTGAGTTGCGTCAACATTGGAGGGTAAACATGCTCTCAGCAATATCTGCCAGTCTTTATTGTTGGGCTCTACAGTGTTACCTAAGTCTCTGATGTATTTTTGACTGGCAACTAAGTCTTTTCTAGGGTCAGGGAATTCAGACACTATGGTCCTTAATTCCATTCTGGAAAATGGGCTATACATGGCAATGTTCCTCACAGGGGTGACTCCTGATGTGTCAGTTTTCCCATTTGGAACAGCTATTACCCTAACAGGATTAACTCTAACAACATCACTCTGTGTGGGTTCTATAGCCTGTGGTGAAATGGCTTCAGCATAGTGTATGGTGCCGTACTTACCTGTAGATACGACCTCACCTATCCCTCCGCTAGGGGCCTTTGTTACTAATCTCGTGGGTGGAGCTGTGCCTACTGTGGTCTCTGCTATGGTGGCTGCTAGAGAGAGCGCTGAAATTGTTGCCGATTCGTCTTCTTGATCACACTCCTGAGGAAAGTTCAAAACAGGGTACAACTTGCACGGGTTAATACTTGCATTGGTTAATTGGTTAACATTATCTTTAACATTTACACAGTTGCTAAGTGTTTGTGTGTTACACCTTAGTGCGTCATTCTCCGCAACCAATTTCTCTCCCGATATATATGGTGGCGGTGGGGCCGTGGCTATCAGTTTTCTGATTGAGCCAGATCCCGCCGCCTGAGCCAATCCTCTCTGTATGTCACCCTCCTGTTGCCACAACTGCAAATAATCATAATGCTTGATTCGTCTCTTTGCTGATTTAATGAGACATATCCTTCTCCTTAAATTCGTTAACACTTCTGTGCTGAAGCTACCTACTCTTGGGAATTTCTCCCCGTCATGTACTGTCATTTTCTCCCATTCATCACATAAAGCTTCTGTGTGACTTCCGTATTTCTCACACATTACATACCTTGCCGACCCAATTGGTCGGTTCACTGAATCAACCCGAACCGAGGTTGATCGCCCCCTACCTGAACAAGTGGCCCCCATAGTTCGAAGGTGTTGCTTTATTCAACCAACCCTTACGCAAACCAAATGTCCAAAATAGGCTGACGGTGGCGGTTTACCGAGTACCCCACTCACTCGCCCACGCCGACCAATACGACCTGATCACACCGATATGGTGCTGGCGTACTCGACCTAGGGCCCCTGCGACCTGAACCTCTATTTACTGGAACCTGTGAGGGTGATCCGAAGAACACTTACTCTTTCCAGTAACTATTGGTTGCTGGATAGTTCCTGAGTGAGCAGCGAACTTCCCTTAAAATAAAAAAAATTACACAAATCACGTTAGAATGTACAAATAGCGTTTATGACCTTCGTACACAAATAGTACCGGTCAGGTTTACTAATGTACACAATTACGTGCGGTACAGTCGTTCAGCACATAAGCAACTAATCTTATGTACGGAGCGACCAGTGGAATCGAAAATTGCGGCTGCGAATTCCTTCAGCAAGAGCTTGTATGGCCTATATGGGTGTTGCACCAACCCTTTCTTGGTGTTGTGCCTGTGGACTGTATAACGGACTTCCTTGTCTGCTGTACCTGAACCTGTTGGTCTGCTATGACCTCCTGGTCTGTTACAGTATGACCTCCTGGTCTGCTACACTCTAATGCTCAAATTGTATGTTTTAACCAGGGATGCCTCCCTAGCCACCATGTACGTCACTTACACGCATGTACCTCACGAGAACTCGACTTTTCTTGTGGTTCAACCTGTAAAATTGTATACAACACACTCACTCACCACATGTACACTTTTGTTTCTATTTCTATTTCTGCGCAGAAATTTCTCTTTAGACCAGATGTGTTACAAATTAGGAGAAGGATCTATTAATTTAAATTTCGAATTTAAAAAAAATTTGTGCGATTTATCGCCTGGCGTTATTTACCGCGTGGCGCTACTTATCGCGTTGAGAGGAGAGAGAAAAAAAAACTTGTGATTGGAGTTACGTGGGCGTACCCGTACGCTCCGTTGCGTAATATACGCTGCGTGCGTCGGCCCTTGGATTGCGTACGCAAGTCTCAGTCTTTTGTTAGAGACACGTGTACGCAAAGCAAAGATCCACCGTAACACAATTTATACGTTTATCAATGTAGATGATCCTTGATCATCTACCGCACACCACACTGACTTCGCCTTATCTCCCAGGCAAAACTGTGTGTTTGTCTATACTTTAACTATGTTACCTTTACTCTTAAACTATGAAATAGTGACAAATCTTTCTTAGCACGTTTATCAACTATAAAACTGGCAAACAGAAGAGTGATATACGAAAATACACAAATGAAAAAGAAATGCAGATATATATGTGCGTGCGTGTGTACGCAGGACAGAAAAAAATAAACAGTTTTAAAAAGACACTATTGTTTTGTTCTTACCTCCGGTTCCCGGATTCCTTCAGCACCCTTTACTAAGAGAAGCAGACGCTTATCCAAACAGCACTACGAGGAATATGATCTCCCGCCCTTTGCTGCTGGATAATGTCTGCTGTAATTACCTAGTGCAGATATGTGAAGGACAGGACGAGCCCGCAATTGATAAAGCTAAATATTTATCGTATATAATACCCTTTATGAGGTCTAAGAACACTGTACGCTAACTACGTTTGAAGTACCGTAAGGGTACGCACGTTGCGTAACAATCGCTTAGCCGTGGTCGAGACGCTCAAGCGTTACGTTCGCTCACGGCCAAGAGATCACTGGCAGGCACGCTATTGGCTGCCGACTACCGTAATGATTCGCTATAGCGATGCGACCGCTCGAGACCACGAAGAGTTCACCAGCGGCGCACACGCTCACAATGTAAAACCTTTATATCTAAACCATAAACAGTGTATTATGCAGTAAACCCTTTGTGTAATGATATGGTGTAAATGCAACACAGTATAACTTTACTATCTTAAAAGCAGTTTGAGCGTCACCGACGCTCTGAGAATACTTAACTCTATAAGAAATACACAGATACCTGGGCTTAGGGTCCAACGCCTAATATATATATATTTTGAATGATGTACTTGCAAAAGAATTAATACAAATACAAATCATACACTACAATATAACATAGACTAACTAACCAGGTAACTACACAGTAAATACAATACAATTAAGTTTAAGAGAAAAATGAGAGAAAGAGAAGAGAGAGAGAGATATGGCCCATAATAACAAGAGAGAAACAGTATGATTACGGAGAAAAACTTACGCACAAAAGAAACGATCGCATGCGCCTCTGGACATCCAGCTCCCGATTTTCAGCAATGATAACCGTTGAAGAGTGAGTGCTGGATGTGATCGGCCTTTCTATTTATGCCCCACACACAATGCAATTCAATGGTCCCTACAATCTCATTGTTCATTGGACACAGGAATTCCTCCTCGCATTATAACAAAAGGTCATAGGTTGATTCATACAGGTGGGCTGTGACTATTTCCAACAGCTCAGGTGGGAGGGAAACTGGGTTTCCCGCCGCATGGGTAATAAAGTGCAAATAAAGTAAATGTTCATAAACTTCTTATGTCCATAACTATTCGCACGAGCGATTGATCTGCTTCAAACCAACACTGGAATATTTCTAATTAAATATTCTTCCGATGGATACTAAACACCACTGTATTACTCCTGTCTGACCCTTCGTATCAAACAAAGAGGGATTTCTCTGTTCATGAACATTCTATATTAACCAAACTTTCAGAATCTATCAAAGGGACCATGATCTACAAAATACATTATATAGTGAAAATATGTAACGATTGAGTCGCACGCTACGATCACATAAACTCTACCGTAAATACGCATACCGTGCGCCTGCGGGTGCCCGCGACTGTGAGTATGCGCACGTACGGGAGAGCGTACGCATGCGCAGCACGGACCTGTGTGAGGTGCAAATATGGTAGTGTGCATAGAGATATTTTTCTGACTTTGACAAACCCTAACCCTAACACGAACCCTAACCCTTATATCATAACCCTTATTCTAAACCTAATAACCTAACCCTAAAACCCTCACCCTAACCCTAATAATCTAACCCTAATACCTTAATCCTAAACCCTATTCCTAACCCTAAGTAACCCTAACCCTTTTCTAATAACCCTAACCCTAAAACCCTGACACCCTAACCCTAACCCTAGTACAAACCCTAATACGAACCCTAACCCTAAATCCAAAATACCCTAACCCTAACTAACCCTAATATAACGCAAACCCTAATCCCAAAACTAATCTAACCGTAACCCTAATACAAATCCTAACACTAATACAAACCCTAACCCTAACCCTAAACTTTACACAAACCCTAACCCTAACACTAACATGAACCCTAACCCTAACCCTAACATAAATCCTAACCATAATACCATAAATTCTAATTCTAACCCTAATACCCTAACCCTAACCCTAAAACGCTAACCCTAACCTTAATATGAACCCTAACCCTAACTAACCCTAACCCTCATATTCTAACCTTTACGCTAACCCTATTACCCTAACCCTAACCTAACTCTAACCCTAACCCTAATATGAATCCTACCCCTTACACGAACCCTAACCCTAACTCTAATACAAACACTAACCCTAATACGAACCATAACCCTAATTAACACTAATACCCTAACCCTAACACTAACCCTAACCCTAATACCATAATCATAACCCTAACCCTAATACGAACCCTAACCCTAACCTAACCCTAACGCTAACCTTCATACCATAACCCTAACCCTAACCAAACTCTAACCATAACCCTAATCCTAACCCTAACCATAACCCTAACCTAACCCTAACTCTATCACAAACCTTAACTCTAACACTAACCCTAACACGAACCCTAACCCTAACACTACTCTAACCCTAACACTAATCCTAATAACCCTAACCCTAACACTAAAAGCCAAAAACACTGACCCTAACCCTAATACGAACTCTATCCCTAACCCTAATACGATCCCTAACCCTAATACGAACCCTAACCCTAATACGAGCCATAATACGAACCCTAACCCTAATAACCTAATATCCTAACCATAACCCTAACTAACCCTAACCCTAACCAAAACTAACCCTAACATAATGCGATCCCTAATCCTAAAACTAATCTAACCCTAACCCTAACCTAACCCTAACCATTACACAAACCCTATCCCTAACACGAACCCTAATCCTAAAGATACTCTAACCCTAACCCTTATAAAAAACCCTAACCCTAATCCTAACCCTAATACGAACCCTAACCCTAATACGAAACCTAACACTAACTAGCTCTAACCTTAACCCTAACCCTAATACCCTGTCCCTAATACCCTTAACCTAACCATAACCTAACCAAAACCATAATACCCTAACCCTAATACCCTAACCCTAACCTAAACGTAACACTAACCCTAAAATGAAACCTTACCCTAATACCCTAACCCTAACCCAACCCTAACCCAAATCCTAACCCTAACCCTTACCTAACCCTAACCCTAAACTCTAACGCTACCCTAACCCTAACCATAACCTTAATACCATAACCCTAACCAAACACTAACCGTTACCCTAATCCTAACCCTAATCCTAACCCTAATTTAACCCTAACTCAAACACAAACCCTAACTCTAACACTAACCCTAACACGATCCCTAACCCTAACACTACTCTAACCCTAACCCTAATCCTAATAACCCTAACCCTAACACTAAAACCCTAAAACACTGACCCTAACCCTAATACGAACCCTAACCCTAACCCTAATACGAACCCTAACCCTAATACGAACTCTAACCCTAACCCTAATACGAACCCTAATACAAACCCTAACCCTAATAACCTAATATCCTAACCCTAACTAACCCTAACCCTAACCGTAACTAACCCTAAAATAATGTGAACCCTAATCCTAAAGCTAATATAACCCTAACCCTAATACGAACCCTAACCCTAACCTAACCCTAACCCTTACACAAACCCTAACCCTAACACGAACCCTAACCCTAAAGATACTCTAACCCTAACCCTAATACAAACCCTAACCCTAATCCGAACACTATTATGAACCCCAATCCTAATACGAACCCTAACACTAACTAATCCTATCCTTAACCCTAACCCTAATACCCTAACCCTAACCCTAATACCCTTTCCCTAATACCCCTAACCTAACCCTAACCTAACCAAAACCCTAACACCCTAACCCTAATACCCTAACCCTAACCTAACCGTAACCCTAACCCTAACCCTAATATGAAACCTAACCCTAATACCCTAACCCTAACCCAACCCTAACCCTAATCCTAACCCTAACCCTTACCTAACCCTAACCCTAACTCTAACGCTACCCTAACCCTAACCCTAACCTTAATACCATAGCTCTAACCCTAACCAAACTCTAACCGTAACCCTAATCCTAACCCTAACCCTAACCTAACACTAACTCTAACACAAACCCTAACTCTAACACTAACCCTAACACGATCCCTAACCCTGACACTACTCTAACCCTAATTCTAATCCTAATAACCCTAACTCTAATACTAAAACCCTAAAAAACTGACCCTAGCCCTAATACGAACCCTAACCCTAATACGAACCCTAAACCTAACACTAATACGAACCCTAATACGAACCCTAACCCTAATAACCTAATAACCTAACCCTAACTAACCCTAACCGTAACTAACCCTAAAATAATGCGAACCCTAATCCTAAAGCTAATCTAACCCTAACCTTAATACGAACCCTAACCCTAACCTAACCTTAACCCTTACACAAACCCTAATCCTAAAACGAACCCTAACCCTAAAGATACTCTAACCCTAACCCTAATACAAACCCTAACCCTAATCTTAACCCTAATACGAACCCTAACCCTAACCTTAACCATAACCCTAATACCCTTACCCTAACCCTAATACCCTTTCCCTAATACCCTTAACCTAACCCTAACCTAAACATAACCCTAATACCCTAACCCTAACCTAACCGTAACCCTAACCCTAATATGAATTCTAACCCTAACCCTATAACCCTTACCCTAATCATAACCCAACCCTCAGCCTAATCCTAACCCTAACCCTTACCTAACCCTAACCCTAACTCTAACGCTACCTTAACCCTAACTATAACCCTAATACCTCTAATATGAACCCTAAACCTAACGCGAACCCTATCCCTAACGCTACCCTAACCCAAACCTTAATACGAACCCTAACCCCTAACCCTAACCCTAACCCCCTAATACCCTTGCCCTAACCCTAAGTAAACCTAACCCTAATCCTAATAACCATAACCTTAACATTAAAACACTAAAACACTAACCCTAACCTTAATACGAACCCTAATCCTAACCCTAATACGAACCCTAACCCTAACGCGAACCCTAACTCTAATGCTACCCTAACCCTAATACGAACCCTAACTCTAAACCTAACCCTAATCCTAATAACCCTAACCCTAACACTAAAACCCTAAAACACTAACCCTAACCCTAATACGAACCCTAACCCAAACCCTAAAACGAATCCTAATACGAACCCTAACACTAACCCCAATACCCTAATATCCTAACCCTAACTAACCCTAACCCTAACCGTAATACCCTAACCTTAATAACCTAACCCTAACCCTTATGCTACCCTAACCCTAATACGAACCCTAACCCTAATACGAACCCTAACTCTAATCCTTATACGAACCCTAACCCTAACTAACCCTAACACTAATACCATAACCCTAATATCCTAACCCTAACCCTAACCTAACAGTAATCCTAACCCAAACCCTAATACCCAAACCCTAACCCTAACCTAATACTAACCCTAATACCCTTATCCTAACCGTAACCCTAACACGAACTAATACCCTATCCATAACCTAACCCTAACACTAACCCTAACCCTAACCCAAATACCCTAATCCTAACCATAACCCTAACCCTTATACGAACCCTATCACTATCCATAACCTAACCCTAACCCTATGTTACCCTAACCCTAACTAACCCTAACATAACGCGAGCCCTAATCCCAAAACTAATCTATCCTTAACCTAATACGAACCCTAACCCTAATACGAACCCTTACCCTTATATGAACCCTAACTAACCCTAACCCTAATACCCTAACCCTAACCTAACCCTAATACTAACTTTAACACTAATACCCTAATCCTAACCTTAACCCTAACCCTAATACGAACCCTAACTCTAACCTTAATTCCATAACCCTAACCCAACCCTAACCGTAACCCTAATCCTAACCCTAACCTAACCCTAACCCTTACACTAACCCTAACACTAACATGAACCCTAAACCTATCCCTAACCCTAATACATACCCTAACCCTAACACGAACCCTAACCCTATCCCTAACCCTAATACAAACCTTAACCCTAATATGAACCCTAACCCTAACTAACCCTAACCCTAATTCCCTAACACAAACCTTAATACCCTTTCCATAATACCCTTAACCTAACCCTAACCTAACCATAACCCTAATACGAATCCTAACGCTAATACGAACCCTAACCCTAATACGAACCCTAACCCTAATACCAAAATACCCAAACCCTAACTAACCCTAACATAACGTGAACCCTAATCCTAAAGCTAATCTAACCATAACCCTAATACGAATCCTAACCCTAACCTAACACAAACCTTAACCCTAACACGAACCCTAACATGAACCCTAACCCTAAAGATACTGTAAACCTAACCCTAATACAAACCATAACCCTTATCCTAACGCTAATATGAACCCTAGCCCTAATACGAACCCTAACACTAACTAACCCTAACCTTAACCCTAACCCTAATTCCCTAACCCTAATACCCTTTCCCTAATACCCTTAACCTAACCCTAACCTAACCATAACCCTAATACCCTAACCCTAACCTAACCGTAACCCTAACCCTAATACCCTAACCTTAACCCTAACCCAACCCTAACCCTAATCCTAACCCTAACCCTTACCTAACCCAAAACCTAACCCTAACCCTAACTCTAACGCTACTCTAACTCTAACTATAACCCTAATACCTCTAATATGAACCCTAACCCTAACGCGAACCCTAACCCTAACGCTACCCTAACCCTAACCTTCATACGAACTCTAACCCCTAACTCTAACCCTAACCCTAACCCCCTAATACCCTAGCCCTAACCCTAAGTAACCCTAACCCTAATCCTAATAACCATAACCCTAACACTAAAACCCTAAAACACTAACCCTAACCTTAATACGAATCCTTACCCTAACCCTAATATGAACCCTAACCCTAATACGAACCCTAATACGAACCCTACACCTAATACCCTAATATCCTAACCCTAAACCTAACCCTAACGCAAACCCTAACCCTAACGCTACCCTAACCCTAATACAATCACTAACCCTAATACGAACCCTAATTCTAACCCTTATATGAACCCTAACCCTAATACCCTAACCCTAACTCTAAACCAACCCTAACTCTAATGCTACCCTAACCCTAATATGAAACCTAACCCTAACCCTAATACCCTTACCTAACCCTAACCCTAACGCTAACTCTACCCTAACCCTAACTATAATCCTAATACCTCTAATATGAACCCTAACCCTAACGCGTACCCTAACCCTAACTCTACCCTAGCCCTAACCCTAAGTAACCCTAACCCTAATCCTAATAACCATAACCCTAACACTAAAACCCTAAAACACTAACCCTAACCATAATACAAACCCTAACCCTAATACGAACCATAACCCTAATACGAACACTAACCCTAATACGAACCCTAATACGAACCCTGCGCCTAATACCCTAATATCTTAACCCTAAACCTAACTAACTCTAACCCTAACGTGAACCCTAACCCTAACGCTAACCTAACCCTAATACAAACCCTAACCCTAATACGAACCCTAACTCTAACCCTTATATGAACCCTAACCCTAACTAACCCTAACCCTAATACCCTAAACCTAACTCTAATACACTAACCCTAATACCCTAACCCTAACCCTAACTTAACCCTAACCCTAACTATAATACCCTTTCCCTAATACCCTTAACCTAACGCTAACCTAACCATAACCCTAATACCCTAACCCTAATACCCTAACCCTAACCTAACCATAACCCTAACACTAATATGAAACCTAACCCTTACCCTAATACCCTAACCCTAACCCAACCCTAACTCTAACGCTACCTTAACCCTAATATGAAACCTAACCCTAACCCTAATACCCTTACCTAACCCTAACCCTAACTCTAATGCTACCCTAACCCTAACTATAACCCTAATACCTCTAATATGAACCCTAACCCTAACGCGAACCCTAACCCTAACGCTATCCTAACCCTAATACAAACCCTAACCCTAATACGAACCCTAACTCTAACCCTTATATGAACCCTAACTAACCCTAACCCTAATACCCTAACCCTAAATCTAATACGCTAACCCTAATACCCTAACCCTAACCCTAACCTAACCCTAACTATAATACCCAAACCCTAACCTAAACCTAACCCTAATACCCCAATCCTAACCCTAACCCTAAACCTAATACGAACCCAAACCCTATCCCTTACCTAACCCTAACTCTATCCCTAAATCTAATATCCTAAACCAACCCTAACCCTAACCCTAATCCTAACCCTAACCCAAACCCTTAAACAAACCCTAACCCTAACATGAACCCTAAACCTATCCCTAACCCTAATACATACCCTAACCCTAACACGAACCCTAACCCTATCCCTAACCCTAATACAAACCTTAACCCTAATATGAACCCTAACCCTAACTAACCCTAACCCTAATTCCCTAACACAAACCTTAATACCCTTTCCATAATACCCTTAACCTAACCCTAACCTAACCATAACCCTAATACGAATCCTAACGCTAATACGAACCCTAACCCTAATACGAACCCTAACCCTAATACCAAAATACCCTAACCCTAACTAACCCTAACATAACGTGAACCCTAATCCTAAAGCTAATCTAACCATAACCCTAATACGAATCCTAACCCTAATATGAACCCTAACTCTAATATGAACCCTAACCCTAACATTAACACTAACCCTAATACCATAACCCTAACCCTAATACCCTTTCCCTAATACCCTTTACCTAACCCTAACCTAACCATAACCCTAATACCCTAACCCTAATACCCTAACCCTAACTTAAACGTAACCCTAACCCTAACCCTAATATGAAATCTATCCCTAACCCTAATACCCTAACCCTAACCCAACCCTATCCCTAATCCTAACCCTAACCCTTACCTAACCCTAACTCTAACGCCACCCTAACATTAACTATAACCTTAATACCTCTAATATGAACCCTAACCCTAACGCTACCCTAACCCTAACCTTAATACGTACCCTAACCCCTAACCCTAACCCCCTAATACCCTAGCACTAATCCTAAGTAACCCTAACCCTAATCCTAATAACCATAACCCTGACACTAAAACCCTAAAACACTAACCCTAACCTTAATACGAACCCTATCCCTAACCTGTATATGAACCATAACCCTAATACGAACCCTAATACTAACCCTACCCCTAATACCCTAATTTCCTAACCCTAAAACTAACTAACCCTAACCCTAATGCGAACCCTAACCCTAACCCTAATACAAACCCTAACCCTAATACGGACCCTAACTCTAACCCTTATATGAACCCTAACCCTAACTAACCCTAACCCTAATACCCTAACCCTAACTCTAATACACTAACTCTAATTCCCTAACCCTAACCCTAACCTAACCCTAACCCTAACTATAATACCCAAACCCTAACCCTAACCTAAACCTAACCCTAATACGAACCCTAACCCTATCCCTAACCCTAACACTAACCCTAACTCTATCCCTAAACCTAATACCCTAACCCAACCCTAACCCTAATCCTAACCCTAATCCAAACCCTTACACAAACCCTAACAATAACCCTAACCCTATCCCTAACCCTAACATGAACCCTAACCCTTATACCATAACCCTTTTTCTAAACCTAATACCCTAACCCTAACCCTAAAACCCTAACCCTATCCCTAATAATCTAACCCTAATACCCTAACCCTAAACCCTATTCCTAACCTTAAGTAACCATAACCCTTATCTAATAACCCTAACCCTAAAACCCTAACCCAAATAAGAACCCTAACCCTAACTAACCCTAACCCTAATACCCTAAACCTAACTCTAATACACTAACCCTAATACCCTATCCCTAACTTAACCCTAACCCTAACTATAATACCCTTTCCCTAATACCCTTAACCTAACGCTAACCTAACCATAACCCTAATACCCTAACCCTAATACCCTAACCCTAACCTAACCATAACCCTAACCCTAATATGAAACCTAACAGTTACCCTAATACCCTAACCCTAACTCTATCCCAATCCTAACTCTAACGCTACCTTAACCCTAATATGAAACATAACCCTAACCCTAATACCCTTACCTAACCCTAACCCTAACTCTAATGCTACCCTAACCCTAACTATAACCCTAATACCTCTAATATGAACCCTAACCCTAACGCGAACCCTAACCCTAACGCTTTCCTAACCGTAATATAAACCCTAACCCTAATACGAACCCTAACTCTAACCCTTATATGAACCCTAACCCTAACTAACCCTAACCCTAATACCCTAACCCTAAATCTAATACGCTAACCCTAATACCCTAACCCTAACCCTAACCTAACCCTAACCCTAACTATAATACCCAAACCCTAACCTAAACCTAACCCTAATACCCTAATCCTAACCCTAACCCTAATACGAACCCAAACCCTATCCCTTACCTAACCCTAACTCTATCCCTAAACCTAATATCCTAAACCAATCCTGACCCTAACCCTAATCCTAACCCTAACCCAAACCCTTAAACAAACCCTAACCCTAACATGAACCCTAAACCTATCCCTAACCCTAATACATACCCTAACCCTAACACGAACCCTAACCCTATCCCTAACCCTAATACAAACCCTAACCCTAATATGAACCCTAACCCTAACTAACCCTAACCCTAATTCCCTAACACTAACCCTAATACCCCTTCCATAATACCCTTAACCTAACCCTAACCTAACCATAACCCTAATACGAATCCTAACCCTAATATGAACCCTAACCCTAATACGAACCCTAACCCTAATACCAAAATACCCTAACCCTAACTAACCCTAACATAACGTGAACCCTAATCCTAAAGCTAATCTAACCATAACCCTAATACGAATCCTAACCCTAATACGAACCCTAACCCTAATATGAACCCTAACCCTAACCTTAACACTAACCCTAATACCATAACCCTAACCCTAATACCCTTTCCCTAATACCCTTTACCTAACGCTAACCTAACCATAACCCTAATACCCTAACCCTAATACCCTAACCCTAACCTAAACGTAATCCTAACCCTAACCCTAATATGAAATCTATCCATAACCCTAATACCCTAACCCTAACCCAACCCTATCCCTAATCCTAACCCTAACCCTTACCTAACCCTAACTCTAACGCCACCCTAACACTAACTATAACCCTAATACCTCTAATATGAACCCTAACCCTAACGCTCCCTAACCCTAACCTTAATACGTACCCTAACCCCTAACCCTAACCCCCTAATACCCTAGCACTAACCCTAAGTAACCCTAACCCTAATCCTAATAACAATAACCCTGACACTAAAACCCTAAAACACTAACCCTAACCTTAATACGAACCCTATCCCTAACCTGTTTATGAACCATAACCCTAAAACGAACCCTAATACTAACCCTACCCCTAATACTCTAATTTCCTAACCCTAAACCTAACTAACCCTAACCCTAACGCGAACCCTAACCCTAACCCTAATACAAACCCTAACCCTAATACGGACCCTAACTCTAACCCTTATATGAACCCTAACCCTAACTAACCCTAACCCTAATACCCTAACCCTAACTCTAATACACTAACCCTAATACGCTAACCCTAACCCTAACCTAACCCTAACCCTAACTATAATACCCAAACCCTAACCCTAACCTAAACCTTACCCTAATACCCTAATCCTAACCCTAACCCTAATACGAACCCTAACCCTAACCTAACCCTAACACTAACCCTAACTCTATCCCTAAACCTAATACCCTAACCCAACCCTAACCCTAATCCTAACCCTAATCCAAACCCTTACACAAACCCTAACATGAACCCTAACCCTATCCCTAACCCTAACTTGAACCCTAACCCTTATACCATAACCCTTATTCTAAACCTAATACCCTAACCCTAACCCTAAAACCCTAACCCTAAAACCCTAACCCTATCACTAATAATCTAACCCTAATACCCTAACACTAAACCCTATTCCTAAACCTAAGTAACCATAACCCTAATCTAATAACCCTAACCCTAAAACCCTAACCCAAATAAGAACCCTAACCCTAATACCAAAATACCCTAACCCTAACTAACCCTAACATAACGCGAACCCTAATCCTAAAGCTAATTTAACCATAACCCTAATACGAATCCTAACCCTAATACGAACCCTAACCCTAATATGAACCCTAACCCTAACCTAACCCTAACACTAACCCTAACCCTAATACAAACCCTAACCCTAACCTAACCCTAACCCTAACCTTAATACCATAACCCTAAAGATAACCCTAATCCTAACCCTAACCTTAACCCTAACCTAACCCTAACCCTTAAACAAGCCCTAACCCTAACCCTAACATGAACCCTAACCCTAACCTAACTCTAACCCTAACCCTAATATAAACCCTACCCCTAACGCAAACCCTAACCCTAACTCTAATATGAACCCTAACCCTAATATGAACCCAAAATCTAATATGAACCCTGACCCCGACCCTAACCCTGACCCAACCCTAACCCGAACCCGAATACCCTAATCATAACTCTAACACAAAACCTAACTCTAAACCTAACCCTAATACGAACCCTAACCCTAATACCATAATACCATAACCCTAACTAAACCTAACTCTAATGCGAACCCTAACCTTAATGCTACCCTAACCTTAATACGAACCCTAACCCTAATACGAATTTTAACAATAACTAACCCTAACCTTAACCCTAACCCTAATACCCTAACCCTAATACCCTTTCCATAATACCCTAAACCTAAACTAACACTAACCCTAATGCCCTAATCCTAGCCTTCACCTATCCGTCACCCTAACCATAAACCTAACCCTAATATAAACCCTAACCCTAATTCCCTAACCCTAAACTAACTCTAACCCTAATACCCTAACCCTAGCCCTAACCTATCCGTAACCCTAATATGAACCCTAACCCTTATACCCTAACTCTAGGATAACCCTAACCCTAATCCTAACCCAAACCCTAGCCTAACCCTAACCCTATCTCTAATGCTATCCTAAACCAAACTATAACCCTAATACCTCTAATACGAACCCTAACCCTAACACAAACCCTAACACTAACGCGAACCCTAACCCTAATACTAAAACCCTAAAACACTAACCCTAACCCTAATACGAAACCTAACCCTAATACGAACCCTATCCCAAACAAAAAAAACAAATCCTAATACGAACCCTATCCCTAAACCTAATACCCTAATATCCAAACCCTAACTAACCCTAACCCTAACCGTAATACCCTAACCCTAATAACCTAACGCTAACGATACCCTAACCCTAATATGAACCCTAACCTTAATACGAACCCTAACTCTAACTCTTATACGAACCCTAACCCTAACTAACCCTAACCCTAATACCCTAACCATAATATTGAAACCCTAATCCTAACCCAAATCCTAATACCCAAATCCTAACCCTAACCTAACCCTAACCCTAATACCCTAATCCTAACCCTAACCCTAATACGAACCAAAACCCTATCCATAACCTAACCCTAACACTAACCGTAACCCTAACCCGAATACCCTAATACTAACCCTAACCCTAACCGTAATACGAACCAAAACCCTATTCATAACCTAACCCTAACACTAACCCTAACCCTAATACCCTAATACTAACCCTAACCCCAGGGCCGGTGCTAGGGTGTTCGGCGCCCCCCTGCAAACTATAAAATTGCGCCCTCCCATATTCCGTTGGCGTGCTCCGGGAAAAGGGGTGTGGTCTCACAAGTAAGGGGCATGGCCACACAATAGTACCCCCATTTAAAATTACGCCACAATGTAGCACAATCTTATTAATCTTATACGTAATGCCCCACCCGTAGTAGTAGCGTCCTTATATGTAATGCACCCCAGTAGTAGTAGCACCCTTATACATAATGCCCCCCAGTAGTAGTAGTGTCCTTATACATAATGCCCCCCAGTAGTAGTAGTGTCCTTATACATAATGCACTCACAGTAGTAGTAGCATCCTTATACATAATGCCCCCAGTAGTAGTAGCATCCTTATACATAATGCACCCAGAGTAGTAGTAGCATCCTTATACGTAGTGCACCCCCAGTAGTAGACGCGTCCTTAGATACGTAATGCCCCCCCCAGTAGTAGAAGCGTCCTTATACGTAGTGCACCCCCAGTAGTAGAAGCGTCCTTGTACGTAATTCCCCCCCTAGTAGTAGTAGCGTCCTTATACGTAATGCCCCCCCACAGTACTAGTAGCGTCCTTATACGTAATGCCCCCCCCAGTAGTAGCATCTTTACATGTAATGCCCCCCCCCGTAGTAGTAGTGTCCTTATGCATAATGCCCCCCCAGTAGTAGCATCCTTATACGTAATGCCCCCCCAGTAATAGTAGCGTCCTTATATATAATGCCCCCAAGTAGTAGTAGCGTTCTTATACGTAATGCCCCCCCCAGTAGTAGTAGCGTCCTTATACGTAGTGCACCCCCAGTAGTAAAAGCGTCCTTATACGTAATTCCCCCTAATAGTAGTATCGTCCATATACGTAATGCCCCACAGTAGTAGTAGCATCCTTATACATAATGCACCCCCAGTAGAAGCCTCCTTATATGTAATTCCCCCGTAGTAGTAGTAGCGTCCTTATAAGTAATGCCCCCCCCCCCCCAGCAGTAGTAGCGTTGTTACGCGTAATGCCCCCCCTGTAGTAGCGTCCTTATACGTAATGCACCCTCCCAGTAGTAGTAGCGTCGTTACGCGTAAAGCCCCCCCTGTAGTAGTAGCATCCTTATACGTAGTGCACCCACAGTAGTAGTAACATCCTTATACGTAATTCCCCCCTAGTAGTAGTATCGTCCTTATAAATAATGGCCACCCCAGTAGTAGCGTAGTTTCACGTAATGCCCCCCTGTAGTAGTAGCGTCCTTATACATAATGCCCCCCTAGTAGTAGTATCGTCCTTGCATGTAATGGCCTCCCCCGGTAGTAGCGTCATTATACGTAATGCCCCCCCAATACTAGCATCCATAAAGTGCGCGTACGCAGACATACCTCACACACACAATTCACACATATATACACACACATACACACCCACCCACCATATGCACACATACACACTCACCATATACACACACACACACACACACACACACACACACGCACGCACGCACGCACGCACACACACACACACACACACACACACACACACCACTTACCTAAGCCAGTCTCCCTCTGTACTGCAGCCTGGTCAGTGTAGCTCCGCCCCTTCTGTCCCGTTTAGCCCCGCCCCCTTTAGCTCCGTTTAGCTCCGCCCCCTTCTGTCCCGTACTCAGCCGCTGTCACACGGGGAGGGGAGGCAGGAGGTTTTTCATTCAGCAGGCGCTGCTGCCAGTGACTGTTATACCTTGACAGACACAGCAGCAGCAGGGGGACAGGACGGCGCAGCAGTGAAGGGATACAGAGCAGGGTAAGCGGCGCCTCTCTGTCCCAGCGCCTCCCTGCACTGCATCCCTTCGCTGAGCGGGTAGCGCCGGGCCTGCCTAACCCTAACCCTAATACGAACCCTAACACTTTCCATAACCTAACCCTAACACTAACCCTAACCCTAATACCCTAATACTAACCCTAACCCTAATACGAACCCTAACACTTTCCATAACCTAACCCTAACACTATCCCTATGTAACCCTAACCCTAATCTAATAACCAAAACCCTAAAACCCTAACCCTAATACAAACCCTAACCCTAATAGGAACACTAACCCTAACCCTAGTACGAACCATAACTCTAATAGCCTAATACCCTAACCCTAACTAACCCTAACATAACGCGAACCCTAATCCTAAAGCTAATCTAACCCTAACCCTAATACAAACCCTAACCCTAATACGAACCCTAACCCTAATATGAACCCTAACTAACCCTAACCCTAATTCCCTAACCCTAACCTAACCCTAACCCTAACACTAACCCTAACCCTAATACAAACTATAAACCTAACCTAACCCTAACCTTAATACCATTACCCTAAACCTAACCAAACCCTAACTGTAACCCTAATCCTAAACCTAACCTTAACCCTAACCTAACCCTTACACAAGCCCTAACCCTAACCCTAACATGAACCCTAACCCTAATTTGAACCCTGACCCGACCCTTACCCTGACCCAACCCTAACCCTTACCCAAACCCGAATACCCTAACCATAACTCTAACACAAAACCTAACTCTAACCCTAACCCTAACGCGAACCCTAACCCTAATGCTAGCCTAACCCTAATACGAACCCTAACCCTAATACAAACCCTAACAATAACTAACCCTAACCTTAACCCTAACCCTAATACCCTAACCCTAATACCCTAACCTTAATACCCTAACCCTAAACTAACTCCAACCCAAATAACCTAACCCTAGCCCTAACCTATCCGTAACCCTAACCATAAACCTAAACCTAATATGAACCCTTACCGTAATACCCTAACCCTAGGATAACCCTAACCCTAATCCTAACCCTAGCCTAACCCTAACTCTATCTCTAATGCTATCCTAACCCTAACTATAACCTTAATAACGCTAATATGAACCCTAACCCTAACACAAACCCTAACCCTAACACGAACCCTAACCCTAATGCTACCCTAACCCTAACCATAATACGAATCCTAACCCCTTACCCTAACCCTAACCCTAACACTAATAACCCTAACCCTAACCCTAATCCTAATAACCCTAACCCTAACACTAAAACCCTAAAACACTATCCCTAACCCTAACCCTAATACGAACCCTAACCCTAATACGAACCCTATCTCAAACCCTAAAGCGAACACTAATACGAACCCTAACCCTAACGCTAATACCCTAATATCCTAACCCTAACCCTAATTAACCGTAACCCTAACTGTAATACCCTAACCCTAATAACCTAACCCTAACCCTAACTCTACCCTAACCCTAATACGAACCCTAACCCTAATACGAACTCTTACTCTTACCCTTTTACGAACCCTAACCCTAACTAACCCTAACCCTAATGCCCTAACCATAATATCCTAACCCTAACCCTAACCTAACCCTAATCCTAACCAAAACCCTAATACCAAAACCCTTACCCTAACCTAACACTAATACCCTAATCCTAACCATAACCCTAATATGAACCAAATCCCTATCCATAACCTAACCCTAACACTAACCCTAACCCTAACCCTAATACCCTATTGCTAACCCTAACCCTAACCCTAACTAACCCTAAAATAACGCGAACCCTAATCCTAAAGCTAATCTAACCCTAACCCTAATACGAACCCTAATCCTAATACGTACCCTAACCATAATATGATTCCTAACCCTAACTAACCCAAACCCTAATACCCTAACCTTAACCTAACCCTAGCCCTAACACTAACCCTAACACTAAAAACCTAATCCTAACAATAACCCTAATACGAACCCTAACCCTAACCTTAAAACAATAACCCTAACCCAACCCTAACCGTAACGCTAATCCTAACCCTAACCTAACCCTAACCCTTACACAAACCCTAACCCTAACACTAACATGAACCCTAACCCTAACACACACCCTAACCCTAATAACATAAATTCTAATTCTAACCCTAATACCCTAACCCTAACCATAAAATGCTAACACTAACCTTAATACGAACCCTAACTAACCCTAACCCTTATATCCTAACCCTAATGCTAACCTATAACCCTAAACCTAACCTATCTCTAACCCTAACCCTAATATGAACCCTACCCCTTACACGAACTCTAACCCTAACTCTAATACGTACGGTAACCCTAATATGAACCCTAACCCTAATATGAACCCTAACCTTAACTAACCCTGATACTCTAACCCTAACCCTAACACTATCCCTATCCCTAACCCTAATACCATAATCCTAACCCTAACCCTAAAACGAACCCTAACCCTAACCTAAACCTAACCCTAACCCTAACCAAACTCTAAAAGTAACCCTAATCCTAACCCTAACCCTAACACTACTCTAACCCAAACCCTAATCCTAAAAACCCTAACCCTAACACTAAAACCCTAAAATACTGACCCTAACCCTAATACAAATCCTAACCCTAACCCTAATCCTAACCCTAACCCTAATACGAACCCTAACCCTAATACGAACCCTAATACGAACCCTAACCCTAATAACCTAATATCTTAACCCTAACCCTAACTAACCCTAACCCTAACCGTAACTAACTCTAACTAATGTGATCCCTGATTCTAAAGCTAATCTAACCCTAACCCTAACCTAACCCTAACCCTTACACAAACCCTAAACCTAACACGAACCCTAACTCGAACCGTAACCCTAAAGATACTCTAAACCTAACCCTAATACAAACCCTAACCCTAATACGAACCCTAATATGAACTGTAACCCTAATACGAACCCTAACACTAACTAACCCTAACCTTAGCCCTATCTCCAATACCCTAACCAAAACCCTAATACCCTTTCCCTAATACCCTTAACCTAACCTAACCAAAACCCTAATACCCTAACCCTAGTACCCTAACCCTAACCTAACCATAACCCTAACCCTAATATGAAACCTAACCCTAATACCCTAACCCTTACCTAACCCTAACCCTAACTCTAATGCTACCCTAACCCTAACCTTAATAACATAGCCCTAACCCTAACCAAAATCTAACCGTAACCCTAATCCTAACCCTAACCTAACCAAAACTCTAACACAAACCATAACTCTAACAATAACCCTAACACGAACCCTATCCCTAGCACTCCTCTAACCCTAACCCTAATCCTAATAACCCTAACCCTAATACTAAAACCCTAAAACACTGACCCTAACCCTAATATGAACCCTAACCCTAATACGAACCCTAACTAACCCTAACCATAACCGTAATAACCTAACCCCAATGACCTAACCCTAACCCTAATGCTACCCTAACCCTTATACGAACACTAACCCTAATACGAACCCTTACTCTGACCCTTATACGAACCCTAACCCTAACTAACCCTAATACCCTAACCCTAATATCCTAACCCTAACCCTAACCTAACCCTAATCCTAACCCAAACCCTAATACCCAAACCCTAACCTAATCCTAACCCTAATACCCTAATCCTAACCCTAACCCTAATACGAACTAAAACCCTATCCATAACATAACCCTAACACTAACCCTAACCCTAATACCCTAATCCTAACCCTAACACTAACCCTAATACGAACCCTAACACTATTCATAACCGAACCCTAACCCTAATACGAACCCTAACCCTAATAACCTAATATCTTAACCCTAACCCTAACTAACCCTAACCCTAACCGTAACTAACTCTAACATAATGTGATCCCTGATTCTAAAGCTAATCTAACCCTAACCCTAACCTAACCCTAACCCTTACACAAACCCTAACCCTAACATGAACCCTAACTCGAAACCTAACACTAAAGATACTCTAACCCTAACCCTAACCCTAACCATAACCCTAACCCTAACCCTAACCCTATCCATAACCTAACACTAACCCTAACCCTAATACCCTAATCCTAACCCTAACCCTATGTAACCCTAACCCTAATCTAATAACCCTAACCCTAAAACCCTAAAACCCTAACCCTAACTATAATACAACCCTATCCTTAATAGGAACACTAACACTAACCTAATACAAACCATAACCCTAATAGCCTAATACCCTAACCCTAACTAACCTTAACATAACGCGAACCCTAATCCTAAACCTAATCTAAACCTAACACAAACCCTAACCCTAATACGAACCCTAACCCTAATATGACCCCTAACCCTAACTAACCCTAACCCTAACTAACCCTAACCCTAACCTAACCCAAACCCTAACACTAACCCTAACACTAGTACCCTAATCCTAACCCTAACCCTAATACGAACCCTAACCCTAACCTTAATAGCATAACCCTAACCCTAACCCAACCCTAACCGTAACCCTAATCCTAACCCTAACCTAACCCTAACCCTTACACAAACCCTAACCCTAACACTAACATGAGCCCTAACCCTAAGCCTAACCCTAATGCGAACTCTAACCCTAACCCTAACCCTAACACTAACATGAACCCTAACCCTAACCCTAATACCATAAATTCTAATTCTAACCCTAATACCCTAACCCTAACCCTTAAACGCTAACCCTAACCTTAATACGAACCCTAACCCTCATATACTAACCCTAACGCTATCCCTATTACCCTTACCCAAACGTAACTCTAACCCTAACCCTAGTATGAACCCTACCCCTTACACGAACCCTAACCCTAACTCTAATATGAACACTAACCCTAATATGAACCCTAACACTAATATGAACCCTAACCCTAATTAACCCTAATACCCTAACACTAACACTAACCCTAAGCCTAATACCATAATCATAACAATAACCCTAATACGAACCCTAACCCTAACCTAACCCTAACCTTAATACCATAACCCTAACCCTAACCAAACTCTACCCATAACCCTAATCCTAACCCTAACCATAACCCTAACCAAACCCTAACTCTAACACTAACCCTAACATGAACCCTAACACTAACACTACTCTAACCCTAACCCTAACACTAATAACCCTATCAATAACTCTAAAACCCAAACACACTGACCCTAACCCTAAAACGAACCCTAGACCTAACCCTAATATGAACCCTAACCCTAATACGAACCCTAACCCTAATAACCTAATATCCTAACCCTAACGCTAACTAACCCTAACCCTAACCGTAACTAACCCTAACATAATGCGAACCCTAATACTAAAGCTAATCTAACCCTAACCCTAATACGAACCCTAACCCTAACCTAACCTTAACCCTAACACGAACCCTAACACGAACCCTAACCCTAAAGATACTCTAGCACTAACCCTAATACAAACCCCAACCCTAATACGAACCCTAACCCTAATACGAACCCTAACACTAACTAAACCTAACCTTAACCCTAACCCTCATACCCGAACCGTAACCCTAATACCCTTTCCCTAATACCCTTAACCTAACCATAACCTAACCATAACCCTAATACCCTAACCCTAATACCCTAACACTAACCTAACCGTAACCCTAACCATAATATGAAAACTAACCCTAACCCTAATACCCTAACCCTAACCCAACCCTAACCCTAATAATAACCCTAACCCTTACCTAACCCTAACCTTAATGCTAACTCTAACGCTACCCTAACCCTAACTATAACCCTAATACCTCTAGTTTGAACCCTAACCCTAACGCGTACCCAAACGCTAACGCTACCCTAACCCTAACCCTAATACGAATCCTAACTTCTAACCATAACCCACAAATACCCTAGCCCTAACCCTAAGTAACCCTAATCGTAATCCTAATAAACATAACCCTAACACTAAAACCCTAAAACACTAACCCTAACCTTAATACGAACCATAACCCTAATACGAACCCTAACCCTAATATGAACCCTAACCCTAATACAAAACCTAACCCTAATACCCTAATATCCTAACCCTAAACCTAACTAAGCGTAACGCGAACCCTAATCCTAATACAAACCCTAACCCTAATATGAACCCTAACTCTAATCCTTATATGAACCCTAACCCTAACTAATCCTAAACTTAATAACCTAACCCTAACTCTAATACCCTAACCCTAATACCCTAACCCTAACCTAACCCTAATCCTAACTATAATACCCAAACCCTAACCCTAACCTAAATCTAACCCTAATACCCTAATCCTAACCCTAACCCTCACCCTAATACGAACCCTAACCCTATCCCTAACCCTAACACTAACTCTAACCTTATCCCTAAACCTAATACCCTAACCCTAACTCATCCCTAACCCTAACCCTAATCCTAACCCTAACCCTAACACGAACCATAACCCTATCCCTATCCCTAACATGAACCCTAACCCTTATACCATAACCCTTATTCTAAACGTAATACCCTAACCCTAACCCTAAAACCCTAGCCCTAACCCTAATAATCTAACCCTAATACCCTAATCCTAAACTCTATTCCTAACCCTAAGTAACCCTAACCCTTTTCTAATAACCCTAACCCTAAAACCCTAACCCTAACCCTAATACAAACCCTAACCCTAATACGAACCCTAAGCCTAACCCTAATACCAAAATACACTAACCCTAACTAACCCTAACAAAACGCGAACCCTAATCCTAAAGCTAATCTAACCGTAACCCTAATACGAATCCTAACACTAATACGAACCCAACCCTAATATGAACCCTAACCGTAATATGAACCCTTACCCTAACTAACCCTAATTCCCTAACCCTAACCTAACCCTAACACTAACCCTAACCCTAATACAAACCCTAACCCTAACCTAACCCTAATCTTAATACCATAACCCTAACCATACCCTAACCGTAACCCTAATCCTAACCCTAACCTTAAAACTAACCTAACCCTTACACAAGCCCTAACCCTAACCCTAACACGAACCCTAACCCTAACCTAACTCTAACCCTAATCCTAATATGAACCCTACCCCTAACACAAACCCTAACCCTAACTCTAATATGAACCCTAACACTAATATGAACCCTAACCCTAATACGAACCCTGACCCCGACACTAACACTGACCCAACCCTAACCCGAACCCGAATACCCTAACCATAACTCTAACACAAAACCTAACTCTAACCCTAACCCTAATATGAACCCTAACCCTAATATCCTAATACCCTAACCCTAACGTGAACCCTAACCCTAATGCTACACTAACCCTAATACGAACCCTAACCCTAATACGAACCCTAACAATAACTAACCCTAACCTTAACACTAACTCTAATACCCTAACCCTAATACCCTTTCCCTAATACCATAATCCTAATCTTACCCTAACCCTAATACCCTAACCCTAACCCTAATCTATCCGTAACCCTAACCATAAACCTAACCCTAATATGAACCCTAACAATAGTACCCTAACCCTAGGATAACCCTAACCCTAATCCTAACCCTAGCATAACCCTAACCCTAACTCTAATGCTATCCTAACCCTAACTATAACCCTAATACCTCTAATATGAACCCTAACCCTAACACAAGCCCTAACCCTAACGCGAACCCTAACGCTACCCTAACCCTAACCCTACTGCTACCCTAACCCTAATACGAACCCTAACAATAACTAACCCTAACCTTATCACTAACCCTAATACCCTAACCCTAATACCCTTTCCCTAATACCCTAATCCTAATCTTACCCTAACCCTAATACCCTAACCCTAACCCTAACCTATCCGTAACCCTAACCATAAACCTAACCCTGATATGAACCCTAACCATAGTACCCTAACCCTAGGATAACCCTAACCCTAATCCTAACCCTAGCATAACCCTAACCCTAACTCTAATACTATCCTATCCCTAACTGTAACCCTAATACATCTAATATGAACCCTAATCCTAACACAAACCCGAAACCTAACCCGAACCCTAACGCTACCCTAACCCTAACGCGAACCCTAAACCTACTGCTATCCCAACCCTAATACGAACCCTAACAATAACTAACCCTAACCTTAACCCTAACCTTAACCCTAACCCGAATACCCTAACCCTAATACCGTTTCCCTAATACCCTAAACCTAATCTAACCCTAACCCTAATACCCTAACTCTAGCCCTAACCTATCCGTAACCCTAACCATAAACCTAACCATAATAATAACCCTAATCATAGTACCCTAACCCTAGGATAACCCTAACCCTAATCCTAACCCTAACCCTAACCCTAACTCTAATGCTATACTAACCCTAACTATAACCCTAATACCTCTAATATGAACCCTAACACAAACCCTAACCCTAACGCGAACCCTAACTCTAACGCTACCCTAACCCTAATACGAACCCTAACCCTAATCCTAATAACCCTAGCCCTAACACTAAAACCCTAAAACACTAACCCTGACCCTAATACGAACCCTAACCCTAATCCTAATACGAACCCTAACCCTAATACGAACCCTATCCCAAACACTAAAACAAACTCTAATCTGAACCCTAACCCTAATACCTTAACATCCTAACCCTAACCCTAACTAACCCTAAACCTAACCCTAAACGTAATACTCTAACCGTAATAACCTAACCCTAACCCTACTGCTACCCAAAGTCTAATACGAACCCTAACCCTAATACGAACCCTAACTCTAACCCTTATATGAGCCCTATCCCTAACTAACCCTAACGCTAATAGCCTAACCCTAATATCCTAACCCTAACCTAACCCTAACCCTAATACCCTAATCCTAACCCTAACTCTAATACGAACCAAAACCTTATCCATAACCTAACCCTAACTCTAACCCTAACCCTAATACCCTAATCCTAACCATAACCCTAACCCTAATACGAACCCTAACCCTATCCATAACCTAACCCTAACACTAACACTAACCCTAACCCTATGTAACCCTAACCCTAATCTAATAACCCTAACCCTAAAACCCTAACCCTAATACAAACCCTAACCCTAATATGAACACTAACCCTAACCCTAATATGAACCATAACCCTAATAGCCTAATACCCTAACCCTAACTAACCCTAACATAACGCGAACCTTAATCCTAAAGCTAATCTAACCCTAACCCTAGTACGAACCCTAACCCTAATACGAACCCTAACCCTAATATGACTCCTAACCCTAACTAACCCTAACCCTAATACCCTAACCCTAACACTAACCCTAACCCTAATACAAACCCTAACACTAATCCTAACCTTAATACCATAACCCTAACCCTAACCCTAACCCTAACACTAATACCCTAATTCTAACCCTAACCCTAATACGAACTCTAACCCTAACCTTAATAGCATAACCCTCACCCTAACCCAACCCTAACCGTAACCCTAATCCTAACACTAACCCTAACCCTAATACAAACCCTAACCCTAATCCTAACTTTAATACCATAACCCTAACCCTTACCAAACTTTAACCGTAACCCTAACCTAACCCTAAACTTTACACAAACCCTAACCCTAACACTAACATGAACCCTAACCCTATCCCTAACACAAATCCTAACCCTAATACCATAAATTCTAATTCTAACCCTAATACCTTAACCCTAACCCTAAAACGCTAACCCTAACCTTAATACGAACCCTAACCCTAACTAACCCTAACCCTCATATTCTAACCCTTACGCTAACCCTATTACCCTAACCCTAACCTAACTCTAACCCTAACCCTAATATGAACCCTACCCCTTACACGAACCCTAACCCTAACTCTAATACAAACACTAACCCTAATATGAACCCTAACCCTAACACTAATATGACCCCTAACCCTAATTAACCCTAATTTACCTAACCCTACCACTAACACTAACCCTAACCCTAATACCATAATCATAACCTAACCCTAAGCCTAATACGAACCCTAATCCTAACCTAACCCTAACCCTAACCTTAATACCATAACCCTAACCCTTACCAATCTTTAACCGTAACCCTAATCCTAACCCTAACCATAACCCTAACCTAACCCTAACTCTATCATAAACCCTAACTCTAACACTAACCCTAACACGAACCCTAACCCTAACACTACTCTAACCCTAACCCTAATCCTAACAACCCTAACACTAAAACCCTAAAACACTGACCCTAACCCTAATACGAACCCTAACCCTAACCCTAATACGATCCCTAACCCTAATGCGAACCCTAACCCTAATACGAGCCCTAATACGAACCCTTACCCTAATAACCTAATATCCTAACCATAACCCTAACCAAATCTAACCCTATCATAATGCGATCCCTAATCCTAAAGCTAATCTAACCCTAACCCTAACCTAACCTTAACCATTACACAAACCCTAACCCTAACACGAACCCTAACACTAAAGATACTCTAACCCTAACCCTTATACAAACCCTAACCCTAATCCTAACCCTAATACGAACCCTAACCCTTATACGAAACCTAACACTAACTAACCCTAACCTTAACCCTAATCCTAACCCTAATACGAACCATAACCCTTATACGAAACCTAACACTAACTAACCCTAACCTTAACCCTAACCCTAATTGTCACGATCCGGGTATCTGGACGCCATTACTTGCCTTTTGGATGTCTTCTGAGGCTGGCTCAGCGTTCCAGGGCTGGATCTCATCGGTGTCTACACTCTGCATATTCCTCCTGTCACCCTGAGACGCTGTCACCGCGGCGCCATGTTTGAATCCTGCGTGGCGTCTCCCGTCCTCCGCGACCTCCGCCGCCGCTCCTGTGTTAAAGTTGCAGGTTGTCAGAGTGGTGCCCCATGCCTGCCGCGGCCTCCGCTGTCATCCATGTGTCTCAGTGTACAGTTGTCAGTTTGGCGTCTCCTGTCCTCTGCGGCCGGCGCCGCCATTGCTGTTGTGTTTCCACATGGTTTTCCAAACCAGCTTTCCCTCCAAGTACTAACATGGGCGCAGCCATGTTGGTTTCAGTCACATGTTCTATCTCCACCAATCTGCTGCACTATGGAATCTGCATGATTGGTCAGCCAATGCCTGCTCTGCAGCAGGTATAAGTATCCTGTGCCTGAACCAGGAAATCGTCAGTGCTTTGTTTGTCAAACCTAGTTCCAGTCTCTCTCTCCTGTATTTGTTTCTCCAGGTTCCAACTCCTGTCTCCAGCATCCACTAAGAGACCCGCACCTGCCTTCCATCCTGCGGTGCAGCCTGACTCTGCAGTCCTCTGTGGCTGTTCCAGCTTTCAGCTTCCAGCTATTAACCCATCAGCTTCCAGCAGCCAGCTTTCAGCAGAATCCAGCTTCTTTAAAGTGCCGGTGTTGTTCCAGCGGATCTCTACTTACCAGCAATATCCACTAACCACCGGTAACCACTTTTCAACTCTTCTGTTTCCACGCTCCCTAGCATCTTACAGTATTCACTCCGTGTCTTCATCATCTGGCTGGTTCCATCCAGCATCCACCCCGTGTCTTCATCACCTGGCTGATTCCATTCAGCATCCACTCCGTGTCTCTACCACCTGGCTGGTCCCAACCAGTACCTCCAACAGTTCATTCAAGTTACCAGCTTCATCTAATACACCTACTGGCATGTTCCTCGGCTATCTTCACTACTACAGCCAGGCCTGGTAAGGTTATTCCATCAAAGGACTTTAACATCTATTCCTCAACCTACCAGTGCTCTGTGATACCTTTCATGGTTAAAGTGTTCCAGGAACTGTATTATCTGCCACTGCTTATTACCAACTGTGAATGCTGTTGTTATTACACGGAGTCTGTTAATAAAACTTTTATTGACTTTTAACCTGGTTGTCATGGTCACACCTTCGGGTAATCCTTTCACACTTACATGTCCAGGGGTCTGATTAGACCTCCCAAGTTTAATTTAATTTCAGCCCCTACAACTGAGGCTTTCCTTTGTCAGCCTAAACCCTCAGTTGTGACACTAATACCCTAACCCTAACCCTAAAACCCTTTCCCTAATACCCTTAACCTAACCATAACCTAACCAAAACCCTAATACCCTAACCCTAACCTAACCGTAACCCTAACCCTAACACTAATATGAAACCTTACCCTAATACCCTAACCCTAACCCAACCCTAACCCAAATCTTAACCCTAACCCTTACCTAACCCTAACTCTAATGCTACCCTAACCCTAACCATAACCTTAATACCATAACCCTAACCAAACTCTAACCGTAACCCTAATCCTAACCCTAACCCTAACTTACCCTAACTCTAACACAAACCCTAACTCTAATACTAACCCTAACACGATCCCTAACCCTAACACTACTCTAACCCTAACCCTAATCCTAATAACCCTAACCCTAACACTAAAACCCTAAAACACTGACCCTAACCCTAATACGAACTAACCCTAATACGAACCCTAATACGAACCCTAACCCTAATAACCTAATATCCTAACCCTAACTAACCCTAACCCTAACCGTAACTAACCCTAAAATAATGCGAACCCTAATCCTAAAGCTAATCTAACCCTAACCCTAATACGAACCCTAACCCTAACCTAACCCTTACACAAACCCTAACCCTTTCACGAACCCTAACCCTAAAGATACTCTAACCCTAACCCTAATACAAACCCTAACCCTAATCCTATTCCTAATACGAACCCTAACCCTAATACGAACCTTAACTCTAACTAAACCTAACCTTAACCCTAACCCTAATACCCATTCACTAACTCTGATACCCTTTCCCTAATACCCTTAACCTAACCCTAACCTAAACTTAACCCTAATACCATAACCCTAATACCCAAACCCTAACCTAACCGTAACCCTAACCCTAATATGAAACCTAACCCTAACCCTAATACCCTAACCCTAACCATTCTCAACCCTCAGCCTAATCCTAACCCTACCCTTACCAAACCCAAACCCTAACCCTAACTCTAATGCTACCCTAACCCTAACTATAACAGTAATACCTCTAATATGAACCCTAACCCTGACGTGAACCCTAACCCTAACGCTACCCTAACCCTAACCTTAATACGAACCCTAACCCCTAACCCTAACCCTAACCCCCTAATACTCTAGCCCTAACCCTAAGTAACCCTAATCCTAATAACCATAACCCTAACATTAAAACCCTAAAACACTAACCGTAAACATAATACGAACCCTAACCCTAACCATAATACGAACCCTAACCCTAATACGAACCCAATCCCTAATACACTAATATCCTAACCCTAAACCTAACTAACCCTAACGCGAACCCTAACCCTAACGCTACCCTAACCCTAATACACACCCTAACCCTAATACGAACCCTAACTCTAACACAAAGCCTATTTCTAACACTAACCCTAACATGAACCCTAACACTACTCTAACCCTAACCCTAATAATAATAACCCTAACCATAACAATAAAACCCTAAAACACTGACCCTTACCCTAATACGAACCCTAGTCCTAACCCTAATACGAACATTAAACCTAATACGAACCCTAACCCTAATACGAACCCTAACCCTAATAACCTAATATCCTAACCCTAACTAACCCTAACCCTAACCGTAACTAACCCTAACATAATGCGAACCCTAATCCTAAAGCTAATCTAACGCTAACCCTAATACGAACCCTAACCTAACCCTAACCTAACCGTAACCCTTACACAAACCCTTACACAAACCCTAACATGAACCCTAACATGAACCCTTTCCCTAAAGTTACTCTAACACTAACCCTAATACAAACCCCAACCCTAATACGAACCCAAACCCTAATACGAAACCTAACAATAACTAACCCTAACCTTAACCCTAACCCTACTACCCTAACCCTAATACCCTTTCCCTAATACCCTTAACCTAACCCTAACCTAACCATAACCCTTATACCCTAACCCTAATACCCTAACCCTAACCTAACCGTAACCCTAACCCTAATATGAAACCTAACCCTAACCCTAATACCCTAACCCTAACCCAACCCTAACCCTAATCCTAACCCTAACCCTTACCTAACCCTAACCTTAAAGCTAACACTAACGCTACCCTAACCCTAACTATAAACCTAATACCTCTAACATAAACCCTAACCCTAACACGAACCCTAACCCTAACGCTACCCTAACCCTAATACGAACCCTAACCCTAACACCCTAATACCCTAGCCCTAACCCTAAGTAACCCTAACCCTAATCCTAATAACCATAACCCTAACACTAAAACCCTAAAACACTAACCCTAACCTTAATATGAACCCTAACCCTAATATGAACCCTAACCCTAATACGAACCCTAACCCTAATACCCTAATAACCTAACCCTAAACCTAACTAACCCTAATACGAATCCTAACCCTAATACAAACCCTAACCCCAAAATGAACCCTAACTCTAACCCTTATATGAACCCTAACCCTAATACCCTAACCCTAACCTAACCCTAACTATAATACCCAAACCCTAACCCTAACCTAAACCTAACCCTAATACCCTAATCCTAACCCTAACCCTAACCCTAATACGAACCCTAACCCTATCCCTAACCTAACCCTAACACTAACTCTAACCTTATCCCTAAACCTAACACCTTAACCCTAACCCATCCCTAACCCTAACACTAATCCTAACCCTAACCCTTATACAAAACCCTAACCCTAACACGAACCCTAACCCTATACCTAACCCTAACACGAACCCTAACCCTTATACCATAACCCTTATTCTAAACCTAATAACCTAACCCTAAAACCCTAACCCTAACCCTAATAATCTAACCCTAATACCCTAATCCTAAACCCTATTCCTAACCCTAAGTAACCCTAACCCTTTTCTAATAACCCTAACCCTAAAACCCTGACACCCTAACCCTAACCCTAGTACAAACCCTAATACGAACCCTAACCCTAACCCTAAATCCAAAATACCCTAACCCTAACTAACCCTAATATAACGCAAACCCTAATCCTAAAACTAATCTAACCGTAACCCTAATACGAATCCTAACACTAATATGAACCCTAACCCTAATATGAACTCTAACCCTAACTAACCCTAACCCTAATTCCCTAACCCTAACCTAACCCTAACCCTAACACTAACCCTAACCCTATTACAAACCCTAACCCTAACCTAACCCTAATCTTAATACCATAACCCTAACCCTAACCAAACCCTAACCGTGACCCTAATCCAAACCCTAACCTTAAAACTAACCTAACCCTAACCCTTACATAAGCCCTAACCCTAACCCTAACACGAACCCTAATCTAACTCTAACCCTAATCCTAATATGAACCCTACCCCTAACACAAACCCTAACCCTAACTCTAATATGAACCCTAACACTAATATGAACCCTAACCCTAATACGAACCCTGACCCCGACACTAACACTGACCCAACCCTAACCCGAACCCGAATACCCTAACCATAACTCTAACACAAAACCTAACTCTAACCCTAACCCTAATATGAACCCTAACCCTAATATCCTAATACCCTAACCCTAACGTGAACCCTAACCCTAATGCTACACTAACCCTAATACGAACCCTAACCCTAATACGACCCCTAACAATAACTAACCCTAACTTTAACACTAACTCTAATACCCTAACCCTAGTACCCTTTCCCTAATACCATAATCCTAATCTTACACTAACCCTAATACCCTAACCCTAACCCTAATCTATCCGTAACCCTAACCATAAACCTAACCCTAATATGAACCCTAACAATAGTACCCTAACCCTAGGATAACCCTAACCCTAATCCTAACCCTAGCATAACCCTAACCCTAACTCTAATGCTATCCTAACCCTAACTATAACCCTAATACCTCTAATATGAACCCTAACCCTAACACAAACCCTAACCCTAACGCGAACCCTAACGCTACCCTTACCCTAACCCTACTGCTACCCTAACCCTAATACGAACCCTAACAATAACTAACCCTAACCTTATCACTAACCCTAATACCCTAACCCTAATACCCTTTCCCTAATACCCTAATCCTAATCTTACCCTAACCCTAATACCCTAACCCTAACCCTAACCTATCCGTAACCCTAACCATAAACCTAACCCTGATATGAACCCTAACCATAGTACCCTAACCCTAGGATAACACTAACCCTAATCCTAACCCTAGCATAACCCTAACCCTAACTCTAATACTATCCTATCCCTAACTGTAACCCTAACCCTAACCCTAACACAAACCCGAACCCTAACCCGAACCCTAACGCTACCCTAACCCTAACGCGAACCCTAAACCTACTGCTATCCTAACCCTAATACGAACCCTAACAATAACTAACCCTAACCTTAACCCTAACCTTAACCCTAACCCGAATACCCTAACCCTAATACCGTTTCCCTAATACCCTAAACCTAATCTAACCCTAACCCTAATACCCTAACTCTAGCCCTAACCTATCCGTAACCCTAACCATAAACCTAACCATAATTATAACCCTAATCATAGTACCCTAACCCTAGGATAACCCTAACCCTAATCCTAACCCTAACCCTAACCCTAACTCTAATGCTATACTAACCCTAACTATAACCCTAATACCTCTAATATGAACCCTAACACAAACCCTAACCCTAACGCGAACCCTAACCCTAACGCTACCCTAACCCTAATACGAACCCTAACCCTAAGTAACCCTAACCCTAATAACCCTAGCCCTAACACTAAAACCCTAAAACACTAACCCTGACCCTAATACGAACCCTAATCCTAATCCTAATACGAACCCTAACCCTAATACGAACCCTATCCCAAACACTAAAACAAACTTTAATCTGAACCCTAACCCTAATACCTTAACATCCTAACCCTAACTAACCCTAAACCTAACCCTAAACGTAATACTCTAACCGTAATAACCTAACCCTAACCCTACTGCTACCCAAAGTCTAATACGAACCCTAACCCTAATACGAACCCTAACTCTAACCCTTATATGAACCCTATCCCTAACTAACCCTAACGTAAATAGCCTAACCCTAATATCCTAACCCTAACCTAACCCTAACCCTAATACCCTAATCCTAACCCTAACTCTAACCCTAACCCTAATACCCTAATCCTAACCATAACCCTAACCCTAATACGAACCCTAACCCTATCCATAACCTAACCCTAACACTAACACTAACCCTAACCCTATGTAACCCTAACCCTAATCTAATAACCCTAACCCTAAAACCCTAACCCTAATACAAACCCTAACCCTAATATGAACACTAACCCTAACCCTAATATGAACCATAACCCTAATAGCCTAATACCCTAATCCTAACTAACCCTAACATAACGCAAACCTTAATCCTAAAGCTAATCTAACCCTAACCCTAATACGAACCCTAACCCTAATACGAACCCTAACCCTAATATGACTACTAACCCTAACTAATCCTAACCCTAATACCCTAACCCTAACCTAACCCTAACCCTAACACTAACCCTAACCCTAATACAAACCCTAACCCTAATCCTAACCTTAATACCATAACCCTAACCCTAACCCTAACACTAATACCCTAATCCTAACCCTAACCCTAATACGAACTCTAACCCTAACCTTAATAGCATAAC